>NW_024080471.1:4182211-4503682 GCF_014754425.2 Oryx dammah
GAGAGCAGCCAGAACTTACAAAGACTAGGGAAACAGACTCTTGGAGGGCACAAACAGAACCTTGTGTGTACCAGAACCCAGTAAAAAGGAGCAGTGACGCCAGAAGACACTGATCCAGATTTGCCCGTGACTGTCCAGGTGTCTCTGGCGGAGGCGTGGGTACAGAATGGCCTGCTGTAGGGTTTGGGGCATTGAGTGTGGCAGTGCCTGCATAGGACTTTTTGAAGGAGGTCAACATTATCTTCATTACCTCTACCATAGTTTCAGTTCAGTTCAGTCACTCAGTCGTGTCTGACTCTTTGCCAACCCATGAAGTGCAGCATGCCAGGACTCCCTGTCCATCACCATCACCTGGAGTTCACTCAGACTCACGTCCATCGAGTCAGTGACACCATCCAGACATCTCATCTTCTGTCGTCCCCTTCTCCTCCTGCCCCCAATCACTCCCAGCATCAGAGTCTTTTCCAATGAGTCAACTCTTCACATGAGGTGGCCAAAGTACTGGAGTTTCAGCTTTAGCATCATTCCTTCCAAAGAAATCCCAGGGTTTATCTCCTTCAGAATGGACTGGTTGGATCTCCTTGCAGTCCAAGGGACTCTCAAGAGTCTTCTCCAACACCACAGATCAAAAGCATCAATTCTTCAGCGCTCAGCCTTCTTCACAGTCCAACTCTCGCATCCATACATGACCACTGGGAAAATCATAGCCTTGACTAGATGGACCATTGTTGCAAAGTAATGTCTCTGCTTTTGAATATGCTATCTAGGTTGGTCATAACTTTTCTTCCAAGGAGTAAGCGTCTTTTAATTTCATGGCTACAGTCACCATCTGCAGTGATTTTGGAGCCCCAAAAAATAAAGTCTGACACTGTTTCCAACGTTTCCCCATCTATTTCCCATGAAGTGATGGGACCGGATGCCATGATATTCGTTTTCTGAATGTGTAGCTTTAGGCCAACTTTTTCACTCTCCTCTTTCACTTTCATCAAGAGGCTTTTTAGTTCCTCTTCACTTTCTGCCATAAGGGTGGTGTCATCTGCATATCTGAGGTTATTGATATTTATCCCAGCAATCTTGATTTCAGCTTGTGCTTCTTCCAGCCCAGCATCTCTCTTGATGTACTCTTCATAGAAGTTAAATAAGCAGGGTGACAATATACAGCCTTGACGTACTCCTTTTCCTATTTGGAACCAGTCTGTTGTCCCATGTCCAGTTCTAACTGTTGCTTCCTGACCTGCATACAGATTTCTCAAGAGGCAGGTTAGGTGGTCTGGTATTCCCATCTCTCTCAGAATTTTCCACAGTTTATTGTGATCCTCACAGTCAAAGGCTTTGGCATAGTCAATAAAGCAGAAATAGATGTTTTTCTGGAATTCTCTTGCTTTTTCCATGATCCAGCAGATGTTGGCAATTTGATCTCTGGTTCCTCTGCCTTTTCTAAACCACCTTGAACATCAGGAAGGTCACAGTTCATGTATTGCTGAAGCCCAGCTTGGAGAATTTTGAGCATTACTTTACTAGCATGTGAGATGAGTGCAGTTGTGTGGTAGTTTGAGCATTCTTTGGCATTGCCTTTTTTGGGGGATTGGAATGAAAGCTGACCTTTTCCAGTCCTGTGGCCACTGCTGGGTTTTCCAAATTTGTTGGCATATTGAGTGCAGCACTTTCACAGCATCATCCTTCAGGATTTGAAAGAGCTCAGCTGGAATTCCATCACCTCCACTAGCTTTGTTCGTAGTGATGCTTTCTAAGGCCCATTCGACTTCATATTCCAGGATGTCTGGCTCTAGGTGAGTGATCACACTATCATGATTATCTTGGTCCTGAAGATCTTTTTTGTACAGTTCTTCTGTGTATTCTTGCCACCATAGTTTGGCCCCAGGTAAATAATAGGGAGGGAACATGGCCCCATGCATCAACAGAAAATTGGATTAAAGATTTACTGAGCATGGCCCCGCCCATCAGAACAAGACCCTGTTTCCCCCTCAGTCAGTCTCTCCCATCAGGAAGCTTCCATAAGCCTCTTATCCTTCTCCATCAGAGGGCAGACTGAATGAAAACCACAATCACAGAAAACTAACCACTCTGATCACATGGAACACAGCCTTGTCTAACTCAATGAAACTATGAGCCACACAGTGTAGGGCCACCCAAAACAGATGGGTCATGGTGAAGAGTTCTGACGAAACATGATCCACTGGAGAAGGGAACAGCAAACCACTTCAGTATTCTTGACTTGAGAACCCCATGAACAGCATGAAAAAGCAAAATGATAGGGCACTGAAAGATGAACTCCCCAGGTCAGTACGTGCCAAATATGCTCCTGGAGATCAGTGGAGAAATAACTCCAGAAAGAAGAGACAGAACCAAAGCAAAAACAACACTCAACTGTGGATGTGACTGGTTATGGAAGTAATGTCTGATGCTGTAAAGAGCAATATTGCATAGGAACCTGGAATGTTAGGTCCATGAATCAAGGCAAATTAGAAGTGGTCAAACAGGAGATGGCAAGAACAAACATTGACATTTTAGGAATCAGTGAAATAAATGGACTGGAATGAGTGAAATTAACTCAGATGACCATTATATCTACTACTGTGGGAAAGAATCCCTTAAAAGAAATGGAGTAGCCATCATAGTAAAAAAAAAAAAAAAATAGAGTTCAAAATGCAGCAGTTGGATGCAATTTCAAAAACAACAGAATGATCTCTGTTTGTTTCCAAGGCAAACCATTCAGTGCCACAGTAATCCAAGTCTATGCCCTGACCAGTAATGCTACAGAAAGCTGAAGATGAACAGTTCTATGAAGACCTACAGACCTTTGAGAACTAACACCCAAAATACATGTTGTTTTCATTATAGAGGACTGGAATGCAAAAGTAGAATGTGAAGAAATTCTTGGAATAACAGGCAAATTTGTCCTTGGATTACAAAATGAAGCAGATTAAAAGCTAAGAGAGTTTTTCAAAGAGAATGCACTAGTCATAGCAAACACCCTCTTCCAACAACAAAAGAGAAAACTCTACACATGGAGAATACACATGGTCAATACCAAAGTCAGATTTATTATATTCTTTGCAAACAAAGATGGAGAAGCTCTATACAGTCAGTAAAAAAAGAAAAGACTGGGGGCTGACTGTAGCTCAGATCACGAACTCTTTATTGCCAAATTCAGACTTAAAATGAAGAAAGTAGGGGAAAGCACCAGACTGTTCATGTACAACATAAATCAAATTCCTTATGATTATACAGTGGAAGTAACAAATAGATTCAAGGGATTAGATCTGATAGACTGTCTGAAGAACTGTGGACAGCGGTTCGTGGCATTGTACAGGAGGCAGTGAGCAAGACCATCCCCAACAAAAGAAAAAAAAAAGGCAAAATGGTTGTCCAGTGAGGCCTTACAAATAGCTGAGAAAAGAAGAGACACTAAAGGCAAAGGAGAAAAGGAAAGATATACCCATTTTGAAGAGTTCCAAAGAATGGCAAGGAGAGATAAGAAAGCCTTCCTCCATGATTAATGCAAAGAAATAGAGGAAAGCAATAGAATGGGAAACACTAAAGATCTCAAGAAAATTTCACATACCAAGGAAATATTTCATGCAAAGATGGGCACAATAAAAGATAGAAATGGTATGGGCCTAACAGAAGCAGAAGGTATTAAGAAGAGGTGGCAAGAATACACAGAAGAACTATAGAAAAAAGATCTTTATGACCCAAACAACCACGATGGTGTGATCACTCACCTAGAGCCAGACATCTTGGAATGAAAAGTCACATGGGCCTTAGGAAGCATCAGTACGAACAAAGCCAGTGGAGGTGATGGAATTCCAGTTGAGCTCTTTTAAATTCTAAAAGATGATGCAGTGAAAGTGTTGAACACAATATGCCAGCAAATTTGGAAAACTCAGCAGGACCATAGGACTGGAAAAGATTAGTTTTCATTCCAGTCCCAAAGAAGTCAATGCTAAAGAATGCTCAAACTACTGCACAATAGCAGTCATCTCACATGCTAGCAAAGTAATGCTCAAAATTCTCCAAACCAGGCTTCAACAGTACGTGACCCGTGAACTTCCAGATATTCAACATGTGTTTAGAAAAGGCAGAAGAACAAGAGATCAAATTCCCGACATCCACTGGATCATCGAAAAAAAAGGAGAGTACAAAAAAACATCTAGTTCTGCTTTATTGACCATGCTAAAGCCTTTGACTGTGTTTATCACAACAAACTGTGGAAAGTTATAAGAGATGGGAATACCAGACCACCTGACCTGCCTCCTGAGAAATCTGTATGCAGGTCAAGAAGCAACAGTTAGAACTGGATGTGGAAAAACAGACTGGTTCCAAATCAGGAAAGGAGTATGTCAAGGCTGTTTATTGTCATCCTGCTTATTTTACTTTTATGCAGAATATATCATGACAAATGCTGGGCTGGATGAAGCACAAGTTGGAATTATGATTGCCAGGAGAAATACCAATAAGTTCAGATATGCAGATGACACCATATTTATGGCAGAAAGCAAAGACCTAAATAGCCTCTTGATGAAAGTGAAAGAGGAGAATGAAAAGTTGGCTTAAAACTCAATATTGAGAAAACTAAGATCATGGCATCTGGTCCCATCACTTCATGGCAAATAGATGGGGAAACAATGGAAACAGGAAAGACTTTATTTCTTGTCCTCCAAAATCACTGCAGATGGTGACTGCAGCCATGAAATTAAAAGACATTTGCTTCTTGGAAGAAAAATTATGACCACATTAGACAGCATATTAAAAAGTGGAGACATTACTTTGCCAACAAAGGTCCATCTAGTCAATGCTATGTTTCTTCTAGTAGACATGTATGAATGTGAAAGTTGGACTATAAAGAAAGCTGAACACTGAAGAATTGATGCTTTTGTTCTGTGGTGTTGGAGAAGACTCTTGAGAGTCCCTTGGACTGCAAGCAGATCAAACCAGTCCATCCTAAAGGAAATCAGTCCTGAATGTTCACTGAATGACTGATGCTGAAGCCGAAACTCAAATAATTTGGCCACCTGGTGCGAAATACTGACTCATTGGAAAAGACACTGATGCTGGGAAAGATTGAATGTGGGAGGAATAGGGGATGACAGAGGATGAGCTGGTTGGATGGCATCACTGATTGGATGGACATTACTTTGAGTAAGCTCCGGGTTTGGTGATGGACAGGGAATCCTGTCATGCTGCAGTCCAAGAAGTCACAAAGAGTTGGATATGACTTAGCAACTGAACTGAGAGGTTATGGTTGGTTTTGTTCTACCTAGACGGAGGGGTAGTCAAATGGTTCTGGGGCAATAGCCTTGGCAACACTTCTTTAGGGCAAGGATGCTGGTTTAGTCATTTCTGGTTTTCCACTTAAAGTCAAACTCCAGCTAAAACTCAAGTTCCAATTGAAACTCAGAAAAATATAAAAATTAAATAAAACTATACAAATTAATTTAATGCAAGTTATTATTGTAACAGCCACAAAATCCATAAAATGCAATAGCCATTAGGTTTCTTTTTGTATAAAAATATACATAGAACCTATATCAGAATGATAATAAAAATGTGTTAAGGTGAAAAATAATTACTATGGTGTCCTAAATATACAAGAAAATCAGAATTTCTTTCAGAAGGGTATAGGTTTTAAGGCTATAGTGCATACACAAACTTCAACAACACACTAATCTTCTGAAATATAAATTGTGAATGTGTGCATGATTTTACATTTTTCTGGGAGATGTAAAATAGTTTTTGTTAGGTAATACAGGTCTTCATGTTGCCCCAAAGTTGAGAATTACTGTATAGAGACAATGTAGACAATGTTCAATCGCTCAGTCATGTCTGACTCTCGGACCCCATGGACTGCAGCAAACGGCCTCCCACCAGGCCTCCCCGTCCCTGGGATTCTCCAGGCAAGAACACTGGAGTGGGTTTCCATTTCCTTCTCCAATGCATGAAACTGAAAAGTGAAAGTGAAGTTGCTCAGTCGTGTCCGACTCTTAGTGACCTCATGGACTGCAGCCTACCAGGCTCCTCCATCCATGGGATTTTCCAGGCAAGAGTACTCGAGTGGGGTGCCATTCCCTTCTCTGCCAGGGCAAGCATTAATTAATACAAGTGTTCCCAGAATTTCTCTCTACCTACTTTCCCTTTGTGCTGTTTTTGCCTCCCTTTCTTGAATTTACTTTGCTTGCTACACCTGCTGTCAGGTTTCCTAGTGGCTATTGGAATGAGATTTGGAAGGAAATAGGGATAGGAAAAATCTAATGGGAATTTAGATTTGAGGCCATAAGATTTTACTTCAGTGAACTTCAAAGAAACAAAGGCAACAGGTTTTACTATTCTAAGTACTTTACTGATTTCTCATTTGGGGAGGTGGAAATGCTTTCACTCTATTTCCAAAACAGAAGGAAAACACTAACAAATTTGTTCATATTTCAAGATCAATCACTGGTAAGTACAGATAAGTGCCTCATTTATAATAAGCCTTATAGCAGCAGCCAGTAAAAGTTAAATATTTGCAAAATTTCTAAGCAATTACCTCTTTTATCAAAGAGTTTACAAACTGATAAATAAGCCATATATACACATATTCACACACATGGGATCATTAAACATTTATGCCTGATACACGGTATGTGTGGAATATATTTTTTAGTAAGTTCATGAACATAATTTGGCTCACCTGGTAAAGAATCTACCTGCAATGTGGGAGACCTAGATTCGATCCCTGCATTAGGAAGATCCCTGGAGAAGGGAAAAGCTACCCAGTCCAGTATTCTGGCCTGGGGAATTCCATGGATTTCTCTGTAGAGTCACAAAAAATTGGACATGACTGAGTGACTTTCATTTGAATATAATTTCATAATGTAATTACATATTTATAGTATATTTGAAAATATTTTTATATTTAAAAATATATTTTTAAAATATACCATACAGTATATAATAATAGTATGCAATTTAATAGTAAATTTATATAGATAATTTATTATATAATAATTATATATAAAAATAGACTTTTAAATAAACCTTAGCAATAATAAAGAATTAAAAGAATTTTTTGAGAAGTCAGAATGACATTTGGAGCATATACAACCTAAGCAGGAATTATAGAGAAGGCTAATAAGGATAAATGAAGACAAGATAATGATAAATGAAGGCATGGCAAGATTCTAGACTACAAATATGTTCAAATGTAAACAATGTCCAGTTTACAATTTTTACATTCATGTTATCAGGATTTCCACAATGGTGCCACTGTTAGATTCCTTGGCTATTCTTGTTTTCAAGAAAACATTCATGGAAAGTTAGGTATAAATTATATTATTAAAGTTTTTGACCAAAATAATGTAGTGATTTTCTTCTTAGATTTCATTAAAAACATGAGGCAGGTTTTTCCAAGATAATTTCTGCTGCTGTGTAATTTAGATGGGTTGCTATGGCAACTTGTGCAGCCCCTGATTTAATTGGCTGAAAACTTTATTAGCTCATCATCTTTATCTACTAAAGATCAACTTATGTATATATCTTTGTTAAAATTCCAAGTCACAATTATGATTAACACAGTGTTACCTGCTTATTTCATGTTTTTCAGTTATTGGAGTATATGCACGTTTTTCCTCTCTTAGTATTCTTTCCATGTATACTAAATTACTATTGTAATTTCCTCCTCATTTTTCTACTTGGAGTCACAATGTCTTTTTATGGTGAGGTCCAAAAGAAGTCCTCAAAAAATATTACTGTCCTTTCTACTATTCACAGATTTCATTTTCTTCTTTTTTTTTTGTCTTCTTTTTGGGGTGTTGTGATGGAAAGGAGGAATGCAAACAGAACTTTTAAGAAAACACTGCAGACAGACATTTCAGCTACCACCTGTGGGATGGTGTGGGAGCAGCTAACTATGCCTTATCATACAAACCCTGTTACTTAATTCAATGTAGTGAATCAGAGTTGCTAAGTTAAGTATCCTATGATTTACTCTTCCAAGCAATCCCCTGGTGACTCGTTCTGTTTTCAAAATTGTAGTTACAGTTTCCGACAGATTAATGGTGGCCCTGACTTTGCCACCTGGACTACTCTTAGAAACCCTTCATTTCCATTGACTCGTTCAAAACATTTTCTTGCCTACATCCCTCATGCTTCAAAAAAATTAAGTAAGCAAATCTTCTAATGATTTATGGCTTTTAAAAAGTTCTTATTTTAGAATATGTGCAAATAATAAACAGAGGAAAAATTACTGCTTCCCTTCATTTATATCTAATATAGAAATACAAGTCACATTTAGTGACAGAAGGAATAGAATTGAGCTATTTAAATAATTTTATCAAAGCTTGGTAAGAATGGGACAATTAGTTATTATTGTTATTAATTGTACATTTAATGTTTTCTTAAAATAATAAATAACATGAAAGAGCAAAATGCAGTTAATAATATATTTGTTTCTTCAAATATCCAGAAACTTTCAGTATTAAATCTTTCTTATGAAAGCTACACAGACTTTTATAAGCATGCACATAAAAATAGATATTTAATATAAATAGGTAATATATATTTGCTGTTTATAATTTGAATATTATAACCTGCCAAGTCTCTGTTAAGTATATCTTTATAAAATTTCACAGTATCTGTTTAATTTTATCCAATTTTTTTAATTTACAGTATTGAGATATATCTAGGTAGTTTTGATACTTTGTCAAAATGAACATAGATATATAATAACAAATGGCTTTTATATGTGTAGTAACCAAATCAAATAGAATTTATGTTTAATGTCTGCTGTAAAATTTGTGTTTGAGAATTAATTTAGAGACATATGTTTTTATGTGATACATTTATTATTAGAAAAATAATTTTAGCTTATCTTATAATTGAAATACCAAGGAAAACAAAAATATATTCTATAAAAGATAATTTCTCTAACAGTCCCTTCTTTTAATAGAAAAGAAATTTAAGAGTAATTTCTACATTTTACAAGAAATCTCCATTAATTTATTACATTAAATTTTTTGGATTAATTATGGTTACCTTACATATTAATGATATTTAGAATTTTTATTTATTAAGATGTATTTCTTCTCATAGGAACTCTGTATTGTTGAGTTTTTTGTTGTTTTGTGATCCCTGTAAACAGAATGATTTATCTCAATGTTTTAAAAATTAATTGCATGCAGTTGTCCCCTTTTCCCAGCACCACTTATTGATGAGACTATCTTTTCTCCACTGTATATTCTTGCCTCCTTTGTAATAGATTAATTGACCATAAGCACACTTTTCACTTTCATGCACTGGAGAAAGAAATGGCAACCCACTCCAGTGTTCTTGCCTGGAGAATCCCAGGGATGGGGGAGCCTTGTGGGCTGACGTCTCTGGGGTCGCACAGAGTCAGACACGACTGAAGCGACTTAGCAGCAGCAGCAGCACACAGGCTTACTTTTGTATTTTCTATCCTGTTACACTGATCTATGTTTCTGGTTTTGTGCCAGAACCATAATATTTTTATTCTGTGTGTGTGTGTGTGACTTCTCCAGCTTCATTCTTCTTTCTCAAGATTGCTTTAGCTATTTGGAGTCTTCTGTGCTTCCATACAGGACACGGCAATGGCAACCCACTCCAGTCCTCTTGCCTGGAAACTCCCATGGATGGAGGAGCCTGGTAGGCTACAGTCCATGGCGTCTGGAAGAGTCGGACACGGTTGAGCAACTTCACTTTCACTTTTCACTTTCTTGCATTGGAGAGGGCAATGACAACCCACTCCAGTGTTCTTGCCTGGAGAATCCCAGGGACAGAGGAGCCTGGTGGGCTGCCATCCACAGGGTTGCACAGAGTAGGACACGACTGAAGTGAATTAGCAGCAGCAGTAGTGCTTCCATACAATTTAAATATTTTTCATTTCAGTTCTGTGGAAAATGCCATTGGAAATTTGATAGGGGTTGCTTTGCATCCATAGATTGCCTTAGGGAGTATGGTCATTTTAACTATATTAATTCTTAAAATGCAAGAAAATTTCCATCTGTGTCTTGCAGTATTCAGGACTTTTACCTCCTATGCAGATTTATCTCAAGGTATTTTACTCTTTTTGATGCAATGGTGGATGGGATTGTTTCTTTAATTTATCTTTCTGATATTTCATTGCTATTGTATAAAATGCAACAGATATCTATATTTTTGTATCCTGTAGCCAAACCAAATCCCCTGATGTATGCTAGAATATCTGGAGTCTCTCTACACATGGACATCACCAGATGGTCAACACTGAAATCAGATTGATTATATTCTTTGCAGCCAAAGATGGAGAAGCTCTATACAGTCAACAAAAACAAGACCAGGAGCTGACTGTGGCTCAGATCATGAACTCCTTACAGCCAAATTCAGACTTAAATTGAAGAAAGTAGGGAAAACCGATGGACCATTGAGGTATGACCTAAATCAAATCCCTTATGATTATACAGTGGAAGTTAGAAATAGATTTAAGTGACTAGATCTGACAGATAGAGTGCCTGATGAACTGTAGATGGAGGTTTGTGACATTGTACAACAGGGATCAAGACCATACCCATGGAAAAGAAATGCAAAAAGCAAAACGTCTGTCTGAGGAGGCCTTACAAATAGCTATGAAAAGAAGAGAGGCGAAAAGCAAAGGAGAAAAGAAAAGATATAAGCATCTGACTGCAGAGTTTGAAAGAATAGCAAGAAGAGATAAGAAAGCCTTCCTCAGCTATCAATGCAAAGAAATAGAGGCGAACAACAGAATGGGAAAGACTAGAGATCTCTTCAAGAAAATTAGAGATACCAAAGGAACATTTCCTGCAAAGATGGGCTCAATAAAGGACAGCAATGGTCTGGACCTAACAGAAGGAGAAGATATTAAGAAGAGGTGGCAAGAATACACAGAAGAACTGTACACAAAAGATCTTCACAACCAAGATAATCGCGATGGTGTAATCACTCATCTAGAACCAGACATCTTGGAATGTGAAGTCAAGTGGGCCTTAGAAAGCATAACTACGAACAAAGCTAGTGGAGGTGATGGAATTCCAGTGGAGCTATTTCAGATCCTGAAAGATGATGCTATGAAAGTGCTGCACTCAATATGCCAGCAAATTTGGAAAACTCAGCAGTGGCCACAGGACTGCAAAAGGTCAGTTTTCATTACAATCCCAAAGAAAGGCAATGCCAAAGAATGCTCAAACTACCACACAATTGCACTCATCTCACACACTAGTAAAGCAATGCTCAAAATTCTCCAAGCCTGGCTTCAGCAATACCTGAACTGTGAACTTCCAGATGTTCAAGCTGGTTTTAGAAAAGGCAGAGGAACCAGAGATCAAATTGCCAACATCTGCTGGATCATCCAAAAACCAAAAGAGTTCCAGAAAAATATCTATTTCTGCTTATTGACTATGTCAAAGCCTTTGACTGTGTGGATCACAAAAACCTGTGGAAAATTCTGAAAGAAATGGAAATACCAGACCACCTAACCTGCCTCTTGAGAAACCTATATGCAGGTCAGAAAGCAACAGTTAGAACTGGACATGAAACAACAGACTGGTTCCAAATAGGAAAAAGAGTACGTCAAGGCTGTATATTGTCACCCTGCTTATTTAACTTACATGCAGACTACATCATGAGAGACGGTGTGCTGGAGGAAGCACAAGCTGGAATCAAGATTGCTGGAAGAAATATCAATAACCTCAGATATGCAGATGACACCACCCTTATGGCAGAAAGTGAAGAGGAACTAAAAAGCCTCTTGATGAAAGTTAAAGAGGAGAGTGAAAAAGTTGACTTAAAGCTCAACATTCAGAAAAGGAAGATCATGGCATCTGGTCCCATCACTTCATGGGAAATAGGAAAACAGTGGAAGCAGTGTCAGACTTCATCTTTTTGGGCTCAGAAATCACTGCAGATGGTGATTGCAGCCATGAAATTAAAAGACGCTCAGTCCTTGGAAGAAAAGTTATGACCAACCTAGATAGCGTATTGAAAAGCAGAGACATTACTTTGCCAACAATGGTCCGTCTACTCAAGGCTATGGTTTTTTCCCAGTGGTCATGTATGGATGTGAGAATTGGACTGTGAGGAAAGCTGAGTGCCGAAGCACTGATGCTTTCGAACTGTAGTGTTGAAGAAGACTCTTGAGAATCCCTTGGACTGCAAGGAGATCCAACCAGTCCATTCTGAAGGAGATCAGCCCTGGGATTTCTTTGGAGGGAATGATGCTGAAGCTGAAACTTCAGTACTTTGGCCACCTCATGTGAAGAGTTGACTCATTGGAAAAGACTGTGATGCTGGGAGGGATTGGGGGCAGGAGGAGAAGTGGACCACAGACGATGAGATGGCTGGAAGACATCACCAACTCGATGGACATGAGTTTGAGTGAACTCCGGGAGGTGGTGATGGGCAGGGAGGCTTGGCATGCTGCGCTTCATGGGGTCACAAAGAGTCGGACACAACTGGGCGACTTAACTGACTGATGCATAGTATCATGTCATCTGCAAACAGTAACAGTTTTACTTTTTCATTTCCAGCTAAGGTTCCTTTTATTTCTTTTTCTTCTCAGATTGCAGTGGCTAGGACTTCCAAACTATGTTAAACAAAAGGGGCTATAGTGGGCATTTGCTAACATCATATACAATGCTAAACTAAAAATGGATTAAAGACCTAAATATAAGATAGACACTGTAAAATTCCTAGAGGAGAACATAGGTAGAACATTGTTTGACATCAGTTCAGTTCAGTTCAGTTCAGTCACTCAGTCATTTCCGACTCTTTGTGACCCCATGAATTACAGCACGCCAAGCAGCAAAACTAAATAAGCTTAAAAGCTTTTGCACAGCAAAGGAAACACAAACAAAACAAAAAGACATGGAACAGGAGAAAAGATTTGCAAATGATGCAACCAATGAGATCAATTTCCAAAATATAGAAATAGATTATACAGCTTAATGTCAAAGGAAACAAACAATCCAATCAAAAATGTGCAGAAGACCTAAAAATACATTTCTTCAATGAAGACAGACAGATGGACAATGGGCACAAGAAAAGATGCTCTGCATCGCCAATTATTAAAGAAATGCAAGTCAAAAGTACAATGAGGTATCACCTCACACTGATCAAAATGGCTATCATCAAAATGTCTACAAATAACAAATACTAGAGAGGATGTGGAGAAAGGAGAACCCTTCTACAAATTGGTGGGAATGAAAATTAGTGCAGCCAATATGGAGAACAGTATGGAAGTTCCTTAAAAAACTAAAAATAGAGTGCCATATAATCCAGCAATCCCAATCCAGATAAGATAAAATTTTCAATTCAAAAATAAATGTGCACCCCAATGTTCATTGCAGCACTATTTACACTAGCCAAGATATGGGCTTCCCTGGTAGCTCAGCTGGTAAAGAATCTGTCGGTAATGCAGGAGACCCCAGTTTAATTCCTGGGTTGGAAAGATTCCTTGGAGTTGTGGGCTTCCAGTATTCTTGGGCTTCCCTGATGGCTCAGATGGTAAAGAATCTGTCTGCAATGCAGGAGACCTGGGTTTGATCCCTGGGTTGGGAAGATCCCCTTGAGGAGGGCATGGCAACCCACTCCAGTATTTTTGCCTGAGGAATCCCCATGGACAGCAGAAGCTGGTGGGCTACAGTCCTTGGGGTCACAAAGAGTCAGACACAACTGAGTGACTAAGCACACAGGAGACAACCTAAATGTCCATTCCCAGATGAATAGATAAAGAAGATAAGATAAACAATGGAATGTTGCTGCTGCTGCTGCTAAGTCACTTCAGTCATGTCCGACTCTGTGCAACCCCATAGACAGCAGCCCATCAGGCTCCACCGTCCCTGGGATTCTCCAGGCAAGAACACTGGAGTGGGTTGCCATTTCCTTCTCCAATGCATGAAAGTGAAAAGTGAAAGTGAAGTTGCTCAGTCGTGTCCGACTCTTAGCAACCCCATGGACTGCAGCCTACCAGGCTCCTCCGTCCATGGGATTTTCCAGGCAAGTGTACTGGAGTGGGTTGACATTGCCTTCTCCAAATGGAATGTTACTTAGCCATAAAAAATAATAAAACACTGCCATTTGCAGTGACATGGATGAGTCTAGAGATTATCATACTAAGTGAAGTAAGGCAGAAAGAGAAAGACAAATATCATATAATATTACTTATATCTGGAAATCTTTTAAAAAATGATATAAATGAACCTATTTACAAAACAGACTCACAGTGTGACATGTGAGTTACCATGGTTACCAAAAGGGAGAGTGAAGAATGGGATAAACTGGGAATTCGAAATTAAAAGATACACACTACTATATATAAAACAGATATACAACAAGGACCTACTGTATAAAACAGGGAACTATATTCAGTATCTTGCAATAATCTGTAATGGAAAAGAATCTGAAGAACAGATTCACATATATATATATATATATCAGTTTGAACCACTTTGAATATACACCTGAATTACAAATCAACTATACTTCAACTTTGGAAAACTGAAAATATTAAACTGGCCAAGGCATATTTGTTTTTTGCTTGTTTTTAATGGTTTGTCTAGCTTCCTGCGACTATTAAACATTATTCTAAAGTTATGGACATAGGTAGCAGGTAAATTTTCACTTTTAGGTGGGTTTATAGATATTGGTCATTTTATAGAATCGATGTGGATCTTCATGGTGTCTTCAGAAGGAGCTGGAAAATGTTGCATCAGACATGTTTGGCAAAACTTAAAACACAGTGCTTCTTTAAAAGTAGATTGCATCTCAACTAATTCTTATTAAATTAATCACCTCTTAATTGTTTGAATAAATTATTAATTCTTATTATAATAATTCTTATAAAGATTATGATTATACCTGATATTGGTACATTTTCTATATATTAGACAAGTATCACTTAATTGAATTTTTAATTCATTAATTCCATTATATCATTGTTATCAATAATTAAATTACTTGTGATTTAAATATATCACATTAAGATTGTTTTATTATGTTATCTTATTTTTTCAGTCTGCATCCTTAACTTGGTTATTCCTCACTGTGTTTCTAATTTCTTTTTATCTCTTTCTATTAGTTGGTTGGGTTCCTTAGCGTTTGCAAACTTTTGCATCTGGGCATAATTGTCTATCATAATTAAACATGTTGTTTATTCTTTTTGTAGCAAGTTTTGTAGATCTCGGCCTGTAGTGTATTTTGTTGATTCTCAAAGCAAAATTTTAAACTTCAATGTTTTTAAAAATAGGTATTGAATTACTTACAAAAAAAGGAGTTGTTTATTTCTAATAGGAATGTGTTTCTGATTTACACTTTTCACAGTGTTACAAAGCATGATAGTTACTTAAGATACTGTTTTAAATGATGTCCCTAACTTACTGAACCATGCATGTCAATATGAAGCTCTTTCCTGCTCTGGAGTTTGGTACATTAACACAAAACTTTGTTGTTCACTCACTAAGTCATGTCCAACTCTTTGTGAAACTGGATTTCAGCATGCAAGCCTTGCCTGTCCTTCACTATCTCCTAGAGTTTTTTCAAATTCATGCCTGTTAGTTGGTGATGCCATCCAACCATCTCTGCCTCTGTTGCCCCCTTCTCCTCTTGCCCTCAGTCTTTCCCAGCATCAGAGTCTTTTCCAATGAGTCAGGTTTTCACATCAGGTGGCCAAAGTATGGAGCTTCAGCATCAGTTCTTCTAATGAATATTCAGGGTTGATTTCCATTAGGATTGACTCATTTGATTTCCTTGCTGTCCAAGGGACTCTCAAGAGTCTAATCCAGCACCACAATTTGAAAGCATCAATTCTTCACCGCTCAGCCTTCTTTATGGTCCAGCTCTCACAACCATACATGACTACTGGAAAAACCATAGCTTTAACTATATGAAACTTTGTCGACAAAGTGATATCTCTGCTTTAATACACTGTCTAGGTTTGTCATAACTTTTCTTCCAAGGAGCAAGTGTCTTTTATTTTACTTCATGACTGCAGTCACCATCTATAGTGATTTTGGAGCCCGAGAAAATAAAATCTGTCACTGTTTCCACTTTTTCCCCATCTATTTGCCATGAAGTGATGGGACCAGATGCCATGATCTTCATTTTTGAATGTTAAATTTTAAGCCAGCCTTTTCACTCTCCTCTTTCACCTCAGCAAGCTGTTTTTTAGTTCCTCTTTGCTTTCTGCCATTAGAGTGCATATCTGAAGTTGATATTTCTCCCAGCAATCTTGATTCTTTTTGGGGGCACTTATCTTTTCCTATGAGATCTCTAAAATCGCAACTAGCTGTCGAACAAATATTCCCCTACTATATATGATTTTGTATTGCAGAATACATTTCTCAGACCTTTGGTCAACATGTTTGTGAAATACATCTTTATGCTCAGCAGTAGTTTTCTCATTTTCATTGCTCTATAGTATCCTATTATCCACTTAAATTATTCACCTTTTCTATTGTAGGTAGACAGTTGAGCTTTTTCTAGATCTTGCCAATTACAAAAGATGTTGCTATATATACATCCTTGTACATGTATGCAGGATCAAGTATGTGTGCATATCCATTGGATACATGGCTAAGATAAAATTGTTGAGTATTTTAGTACACACATAATCAAACTAAATTGAAAGGTAAAACATTTTCCCAAAATGTATTAATTCTCACTTCTATTTATGTGAAAAATTTCAAATTGTTCCACCTGTTACATGTTACAATATGTAACATTGTAGGTAATTTTAATATCTGCTTATTTTGTAAGTGTGTAATAGAATCTATTTGAATCATTTGCATTTCTCTGATTACTCATGAGATTGAAAAAACATATCATTTTTTTATAGAGCAGCAGTTAAGGTCTTTGTCCATTTTTGTAATGAGTAGTCTGTTCTTTTCTTATTGATTTCTCATCAAATTCAACTGGCCAGTTTCCTATCTCTCTGTGTGTGTTTGTGTGTTCATTGAACTAAAACTAGTTTTTACATTTTTAAATGGTTACATTTTATATGGCTGTATGAGAGCCTGTATAATACTCAAACATGGAATTTGGTCTCAAAACATGAAATATTTGCTACTCTGCTCTGTAGAAAAGTTTGCCATTCTTGAATCTGGAAGATGGCCTTACCCCAAAGTTAAATTTTATTTTTTCCACAGTTACTCAATTGATCCAGCAATATTTATTGAAAGGACCATAATTTCTCTATTGCTTTTCACTGTCATGCTGTCAAAAATAAAACCCAGGGTCTATATATGCACAGCTGTGTTTTTGAATTCTCAATTAAGTTCCATAGTTTGATTCTTCTACATCTGTACCAATATCAAACTGTACTAACTAATCCCATTATAATAAATTAAAATATCTGGTAAAATAGGTCCTCAACATTTAGAATTTTCTTCAACTTTTTTAGGCTGAATTTGATCCTTCAAATTTCAATAGCAAGAATTATGACTAGTTAATAGACTTTTAAAAATTCTGCTAAAGTTATGATTGGGATCATGTTGAATCCATAAATAAGTTTAAGGAAATTGATATTTCTACAATACTGACACATTGAATTTAGATACATGATACATTGCTTATTTATTTAGAATTACTTTTATTTTCTTATCATATTTTATTTTATTTATGTTTCTTACCACATAGTTCATGTGGTAACTATGTAAATGCCTTTGTAGATGATATATATTTTTAAATGCTTATTTTCTAATTACTTTCTAATGGAGAATAGAAGTGTGTATACATATTTATTTTATATTCATATATTTACTTTATTAACATATATTTATTTTATACATGTTTGGCCATGCAGCATGTGGGATCTCAGTTCTCCAGTCAGGTGTCAAACCCACATCTCCCACATTGGAAGCACAGAGTTTTAAACACTGGACTGCAAGAGAAGTCCATTGAAGTATATTTTTGGATATAGATTTTAGTTTCATCGTTTGCTAAATCCATTTGTCACATTGAATATTTTATGTGTAGATTATTATTTTGACATTTCTACATATGTAAGTTCATTATCTGTGAAATGAAAATATTAAATCTTCTTTGGAATTCTTGATTTTTTTTTGGCGGGGGGTGAGAACCTGAAGTGAAATACTGAATACAAATAGTAGTGTCTTTTCTTATCTGAGGACTAAACTCAGATGTGAAAGCTTTACATTCTTTAGTATCAAGCATTGTTATTGTTGTTCAGCCGCTAAGTTGTATCCAACTCTCTGTGACCCCATGAATTGATTCAGTCTTCTCTGTCTTCTACTATCTCCTGCAGTTTGCTCAAATTCATGTCCATTGAATTGATGATACTATCTAACCATTTCATCCTTCGGTTCCCCCTTCTCCTTTTGCCTTCAGTCTTTTCCAGCATCAGGTTCTTTTCCAAAGACTTTGCCCTTTGCATCAGATGTCCAAAGTGTTGGAGCCTCGGCTTCAGCAACAGTTCTTACAATAAATATTCAGGGTCGATTTCCTTCAGGATTGACTGGTTTGATCTCCTTGCAGTCCAAGGGACACTCAAGAGTCTTTTCCAATGCCACAATTTGAAAGCATCGATTCTTTGGCACTAAGCCTGCTTTCTGGTCCACCTCTCACATCTGTACATGACTACTGTAAAAACCATAGCTTTGACTAACATTGGCCTTTGTTGGTAAAGTGACATGTCTGCTTTTTAACAAGCTGTCTAGGTTTCTCATAGTTTTCCTTTCAAGGAGCAAGAATCTTGTAATTTCATAGCTGCAGTCACAGTCTGCAGTGATTTTGGAGCCCAAGAAAAGAAAATCTGTCACTGTCTCCACTTTTTCCCTTTCTGTTTGCCAAGAGCTGATGGGACTATGTGCATCTTATCATCTTAGCCCCATCAAGAGGCTCTTTAGTTCCTTTTCATTTTCTGCCATTAGAGTGGTATCATCTGCATATCTGAGGTTGTTATTTCTCTCAGCAATCTTGATTCCAGCTTGTAATCCTTCCAGCCTGGCATTTAACGTCATGTACCCTGCACAGAAAATAAATAAATAGGGTGACAATATACAGTCTTGTCATACTCTTTCCCCAGTTTGGAACCAGTCAGTTTTTCCATGTCCAGTTCTAACTGTCGCTTCTTGAACTGCATACAGGTTTCTCAGGAGACAGATAAGGTGGTCTGGTATTTCCATCTCTTTGAGAATTTTCCATAGTTTGTTGTGATCCACACAATCAAAGGCTTTAGTGTAGTCAATGAAGCAGTAGTAGATATTTTTCTGGAACTGCCTTACTTTCTGTGTGATCCAACAAATATTGGCAATTTGACCTCTGGTCCCTCTGCCTTTTCTAAACTCAGCTTGTACATCTGGAATTTCTAGGTTCATGAGAAGTTGAAGCCTAGCTTGAAGGGTTTTGAGTATAACCTTGCTGGAATGTGAAATGAGGACAATTGTACAGCAGTTAGAACATTCTTTGACATTGCCCTTGTTTTGGGTTGGAATGAAAACTGACATTTTCCAGTCCCATGGCCACTGCTGAGTTTTCCAAATTTGCTGACATAGTGAGGTCAGCACTTTAACAGCAACCTCTTTTAGGATTGTAAATAATTCAGCTGGAATTCTATCACCTCCACTAGCTTTGTTGTTAGCAATGCTTCCTAAGGCCCACTTACCTTCACATTCCAGGATGTTGAGCTCTAGATGAACCAGTTACTTTATTTTTTGTAGATGACCTCTGTTAAACTTAGGATATTCCCTTCATTAATTCTTACAAGGTTTGAGGCTCAGTAAAAACTGAGTTTAGTTTTTTTTTTTTCTAATTCATCGAACACCTTAGACTACACTCATCACCAAGTTTTTGTAGCTTTTAGAAATTAGAAGGAGAGATGGTACAGAAGCATAGTAATAATGTAACAGCATTATTGAATCTCATCATCAGCTTCTGATTTCCCCAAATTATATCATACACTTAAGGGATCACACTGTTAACAGCACTGAGTTGGCACTGAGTTGATATTGACCACTGCAGTGCAGGAAATATTTTAGATCTGCAGTTATAGAGATCTGCAGTTATGTAAGCCCACCAGGCTTCTCTGTACATGGAACTCTCCAGGCAAGAATACTGGAGTAGGTAATCATTCCCTTCTCCAAGGGACTTTCTTGACCCAGGGATTGAACTTGGATCTGCTGCATTGCAGACAGATTCATTACCTTATGAGCCACTGGGAAGCCCCAAATAAATATATACATAGCCCCATAAGGGTATGTTGCTTTTTTCTCTTTTCTCTGCTACAGCACCTAATCAAAAACAGATGAATCAATAGGCAATCTCAGTCAGTACGTAACAGATTCATCAGGAGCCTCATTCAATTTTTATCTAAAACAATTTTTAATTTTAAAAGGAAGTATAGTTGATTTACAATCATGTGTTAGTTTTGGGTGTAGAGCAAATTGATTCATATATATATATATCAGTTCAGTTCAGTCTCTCAGTCGTGTCCGACTCATTGCGACCCCATGAATCGCAGCACACCAGGCCTCCCTGTCCATCACCATCTCCCGGAGTTCACTCAGACTCACGTCCATCGAGTCAGTGATGCCATCCAGCCATCTCATCCTCGGTCATCCCCTTCTTCTCCTGCCCCCAATCCCTCCCAGCATCAGAGTCTTTTCCAATGAGTCAACTCTTCACATGAGGTGGCCAGAGTATTGGAGTTTCAGCTTTAGCATCATTCCTTCCAAAGAAATCCCAGGGCTGATCTCCTTCAGAATGGACTGGTTGGATCTCCTTGCAGTCCAAGGGACTCTCAAGAGTCTTCTCCAACACCACAGTTCAATAGCATCAATTCTTCAGCACTCAGCCTTCTTCACAGTCCAACTCTCACATCCATACATGACCACAGGAAAAACCACAGCCTTGACTAGACGGACCTTAGTCGGCAAAGTAATGTCTCTGCTTTTGAATATACTATCTAGGTTGGTCATAACTTTTCTTCCAAGGAGTAAGCTTCTTTTAATTTCATGGCTGCAGTCATCATCTGCAGTGATTCTGGAGCCCAAAAAAAATAAAGTCTGACACTGTTTCCACTCTTTCCCCATCTAGTTCCCATGAAGTGATGGGACCGGATGCCATGATCTTCATTTTCTGAATGTTGAGCTTTAAGTCAACTTTTTCACTCTCCTTTTTTACTTTCATCAGGAGGCTTTTTAGTTCCTCTTCACTTTCTGCCATAAGGGTGGTGTCATCTGCATATCTGAGGTTATTGATATTACTCCCGGCAATCTTGATTCCAGCTTGTGCTTCTTCCAGCCCAGCATTTCTCATGATGTACTCTGCATATAAGTTAAATAAGCAGGGTGACAATATATAGCCTTGATGTACTCCTTTTCCTATTTGAAACCAGTCTGTTGTTCCATGTCCAGTTCTAACTCTTGCTTTCTGACCTACATACAGATTTCTCAAGGGGCAGCTCAGGTGGTCTTGTATTCCCATCTCTCTCAGAATTTTCCACAGTTTATTGTGACCCACACAGTCAAAGGCTTTGGCATAGTCAATAAAGCAGAAATAGATATTTTTCTGGAACTCTCTTGCTTTTTGGATGATCCAGCAGATGTTGGCAATTTGATCTCTGGTTCCTCTGCCTTTTCTAAAACCAGCTTGGACATCAGGAAGTTCACTGTTCACGTATTGCTGAAGCCTGGCTTGGAGAATTTTGAGCATTACTTTACTAGCATGTGAGATGAGTGCAATTGTGTGGTAGTTTGAGGATTCTTTGGCATTGCCTTTCTTTGGGATTGGAATGAAAACTGACCTTTTCCAGTGCTGTGCCCACTGCTGAGCTATATATATATATATTCAATTTCTTTTTCATTATATGTTTTTACAAGATATTGAATATAGCTCCCCATGGTATACAGCAAATCTTTGTTGCCTATATATTTTCTATATAGTAGTTCAGTTCAGTTCAGTCACTCATCATGTCCGACTCTTTGTGACACCATGAACTACAGCACCTCAAGCTTCCCTGTCCATCACGAATTCCTGAAACTTGCTCAAACCCATGTCTATAGAGTCAGTGATGCCTTCCAACCATCTCATTCTCTTGTCCTCTTCTCCTGCCTTCAGTCTTTCCCAGCATTAAGGTCTTTTACAAGGAGTCAGTTCTTTGCATCAGGTGGCCAAAGTATTGGAGTTTCAGCTTAAACATCAGTCCTTCCAATGAATATTCAGGACTGATTTTCTTTAAGATTGACTGATTTGATCTCCTTGCAGTCCAAGGGACTCTCAAGTGTCTTCTCCAATACCACCATTCAAAGGAATCATTTATTCAGCACTCAGCTTTCTTTTAGTCCAACTCTCACATCCATTCATGACTACTGCAAAAAAACATAGCTTTGATTAGACAAACATGTTTTGGCAAACTAATGTCTCTGCTTTTTAATATGCTATCTAGGTTGATCATAGCTTTTCTTCCAAGGAATAAGTGTCTTTTAATTTCATGGTTGCAGTCACCATCTTGGGTGATTTTGGAGCCCCCCAAAATAAAGTCTCTTACTGTTTTCATTGTTTCCCCATCTATTTGCCTTGAACTGATGGGACCAGATGACATGAACTTTGTTTTTTGCATGTTGAGTTTTAAGCCAATTTGTATATAGTAGTGTGTAACAGTTAATGCTGGGTTGCATGAAGCATAAACTGGAATCAAGATTTCCAAGAGAAATATCAATAACCTCAGATATGCAGATGACACCACACTTATGGCAGAAAGTGAAGAGGAACTAAAGAGACTCTAGATGAAATTAAAAAGGAGAGTGAAAAAGCTGGCTAAAACTCAACATGCAGAAAACTAAGATCATGGCATCTGGTCCCATCACTTCATGGAAAATGAATTAGGAAACAAGGGAAACAGTGACAGACTATTTTCCTGGGCTACAAAATCACTGCAGATGGTGACTGCAGCCGTGAAACTAAAAGATGTTTGCTCCTTGAAAGAAAAGCTATGACCAACCCAGACATCATATTAAAAAGAAGAGACATTACTTTGCCAACAAAGGTCTGTCCAGTCAAAGCTATGGTTTTTCCAGTTGTCATGTATATATGTGAGAGTTGAATCATAAAGAAACTGGAGTGCTAAAGAATTGATGCCTTTGAGCTATGATGTTAGAGAAGACTCAAGAGTCCCTTGGACTGCAAGGAAATCAAACCAGTCCATCCTAAAGGAAATCAGTCCTGAATATTCATTGGAAGGACTGATCCTGAAGCTGAAACTCCAATACTTTGGTCACCTGATGTGAAGAGCTGACTCCCTGGAAAGTACCTTGATGCTGGAAAAGATTGAAGGCAGGAGGAAAAGGGGATGACAGAGGATGAGATGGTTGGATAGCATCACCAACTCAAAGTACATGAGTTTGAACAAGCTCTGGGAGTTGGTGATAGACAGGGAAGCCTGGTGTGCTGCAATCCATGGGGTACCAAGGAGTTGGACACAACTAGGTGACTGAATTAACTAACTAAGTTTATCTCTCACCCCTCCCTTTGGCCTTTGTTAACCATAAGTTTATTTTCTATGTTTGAGTCTGTTTCTGCTTTGTATTTAGATTCATTTGTAATATTTTTTAGATTCCACATGTAAGTAATACACACAATATTCGTATTTCTCTGCCTGACTTACTTAACTTAGTGTCTAGGGTCAAGGGTCATCCATTTGGCTGTAAATGTCAATCTTTCATTGTTTTTTATGACTGATATATAAAATAGATTACATCTTCTTAAACCAATCATCTGTTGATAAGTACTTGTGTTGTTTCCATGTCTTGGTTATTGTAAATATTGCTGCTATGAACAATAGGGTGCATGTATCTTTACAAAGATTTTATTTCTTTTCTGAGTGTATGTTTAGGATTTAGACATACCCTTGCTTACATGACTTTTAAATGCAATCCATATTGAGTCTATTAGGTATTTTTTTCTTATAATTTTTTTTTTATTTAACCTAATTTTTTGAGATATTTTTAACTATTTTAATTCAGCTATATATGTAATGTTGCAACATGTTTTTATTCCCGTGTGTTTATTAGTTCATGTCCTACATGCCCTGCCTTCCTTTCTTATGTTGGATTCAATGCTTTTAACCTCAATTTGTGGACTTTTGTATTTGAAAGAGCACACCTGTCTACTCACTTCATCAGTATCAAACACAGAAAAGCCTTAGTAAATTATGTTTGATGATTATGTCAATAAGGAGAATAACTTTCTCTACTTTATGTGACTTAGGCTATTGATTGAGTGTGTATATTTGAATATAAATTTAGTTGTCCAGTCAGCATTGTTTAAGAAATATCAATCACTAAGACAGGTGAATTTATGAGGTTCTTTGACATATTTGATAGGTGTAGTTAAATTATTCAAAAACATCATTTTTAATTTTATTATTTGAGTAGTTCAGCATTTTTGAATATTAATTATACATACAAAATCAAATAAAATATTGATTGCAAGCTTTTTTCTAAAAGAAAAATCACTGATCACAGCACTATTTTACTTTTGGTTCAAATGAAAGTATGTTGAACATTCTTAATTTTCCTAAAAATTTGAAGTCTTGATGTTTATTTAGAAAATTCCAGTATTTTGATCATTTCTTGGAATTGTAGTGTTACTCTACTCTGAACAGATTATAACACGTCCTAGATATTATATCCACTTCTAAATTGTTTTAAGATATGCATTGTTCAGTTGTAGTGCTACCATAACAAATATTGGGCAGGATTATGTGTTTACTCTGAGGACAGGCAGCGTTTTTGGAGGATAAATGAGTGAGTGTAATAGGAAAGAGATTGTGTTTTTCTTTATTCTTTTTACTGTGTTTGAAAGTCAACGTAGAGCCACTCTATTTTAGTTCCATGTCATCTTCAACAGAAAGGTTTTCTAATCATATTTTCTAGCAGTGATATAGGCTGTCTTGGATGTGTGATGTGTAAACACACACTTAATGAAGTATTTGACAGTTGTATGCCAGAATATTACTCAGTAAAATCACTAAACCCAAACAGTTTTCTATTCAGACTGTATTTCTTCAGTTTGGTAGTACTGTACCCCAAAGCCAACCTGCATAATAAAAGGAAGAGAGTTATTGAGGTACCTGGCTTTACATCCTCATTACAATCAGTTCAGTTACACTCTAATTACTTTACATACAAAGATTCCACATAACATTTAACATGAACAAAAAGAATTTTGATGCTTTTTTAAAAATTCAGTTTGGATTGTTGCTGGTTGGTAACCAGTTGAAAGAATCCTTCTTGGTTTTACTAGCAGATGTTTTAAGTGGACTGCGTTGATAAGATTCATTACAATTAGAATCATGAATACATGCTTAGCAAGGAGTTTTTGGGAGACTGACTCAATGAGGGATGACATTGAGATGCCAGAGTAAGAAAAACCATTCATTCAGTAAACAGTTTTTTGATACCTCCCAGGCATCAGAACTGTGCTAGGTGCTAAAGGCATTAACCAATAAAGCAGACAAAGCTCCTGCCTTCTTGGATGCTATATTCTGATAAGTGTGGGACAGACATATAATAAACAAATAGACATAAAGAAATTGAACCCAATTTCTTGCATTCTCTCATACCTAAAAAAGCACTAAAATTATTAACAGAGACATCTGTTCCTCATAATTAGCAGCAACCTTCTCCTAATATACAAGATGATTGCATATACCCTCTTTGCCAAAATCATATACACACTGACCCCTCCCTTACCTCTTGGAGCAGTCCTTCAGCAATATCTGAAAGGCTGTCTCCTGGGCTATAGTCCTCAGTAAGTCTCCAAATAAAACTGAAATTTACAGTTCTGTCATTGTGCTATTTTTTTCTTTTTAATTTTTTCAATTGAAGGATAATTGCTTTACAGAATTTTGTTGTTTTCTGTCAAACCTCAACATGAATCAGCCATAGGTATTCATATATACCCTCCTGTTTGAACTGCCTCCCATTTCCCTCCCCATCCCACCCTTCTAGGTTGATACAGAGCCCCTGTTTGGGTTTCCTGAGCCATACAGCAAATTCCCATTGGCTATCTATTTTACATATGGTACATGAGTTTTCATGTTACTGATTCCACATAACTCATCCTCTCATCCCCTCTCCCCATGTCCATAAGTCTATTCTCTATGCCTATTTCTCTACTCAGTTCAGTTCAATCACTCAGTCGTACTGATTTTTTGTGACCCCATGAATCTCAGCACGCCAGGCCTCCCTGTCCATCATCACCTCCCAGAGTTCACTCAAACTCATGCCCATCGAGTTGGTGATGTATTCCAGCCATCTCATTCTCTGTCATCCCCTTCTCCTCCTGCCCCCAATCCCTCCCAGCATCAAACTCTTTTCCAATGAGTCAACTCTTCCCATAAGGTGGCCAAAGTATTGGAGTTTCAGCTTTAGCATTACTCCTTCCAATGAACACCCAGCACCGATCTCCTTCAGAATGGACTGGTTGGATCTCCTTGCAGTCCAAGGGACTCTCAGGAGTCTTCTCCAACACCACAGTTCAAAAGTATCAATTCTTCTGCATTCAGCTTTCTTCAGAATCCAACTCTCACATCCATACATGACCACTGGAAAAACCATAGCCTTGAGGAGATGGACCTTTGTTGGCAAAGTAATGTCTCTGCTATTGAATATGCTGTCTAGGTTGGTCATAACTTTCCTTCCAAGGAGTAAACTGCAATCACCATCTGCAATGACTTTGAAGCCCCAAAAATTAAAGTCTGACACCGTTTCCACTGTTTCCCCATCTATTTGCCATGAAGTGATGGGACCAGGTGCCATGATCTTCGTTTTCTGAATGTTGAGCTTTAAGCCAACTTTTTCACTCTCTTCTTTCACTTTCATCAAGAGGCTTTTTAGTTCCTCTCCACTTTCTGCCATAAAGGTGGTGTCATCTGCATATCTGAGGTTATTGATATTTCTCCCAGCAATCTTGATTCCAGCTTGTGCTTCTTCCAGCCCAGCGTTTCTTGTGATGTACTCTGCATATAAGTTAAATAAGCAGGCTGACAAGATACAGCCTTGACGTACTCCTTTTCCTATTTGGAACCAGTCTGTTGTTCCATGTCCAATTCTAACTGTTGCTTCCTGACCTGCATATAGATTTCTCAAGAAGCAGGTTAGGTGGTCTGGTATTCCTATCTCTTTCAGAAATTTCCAGTTTATTGTGATCCACACAGTCAAAGGCTTTGGCTGCCCTGTAAATAAAATCTTCAGTACCATTTTTCTAGATTCTGTATATATGCATTAGAATATGATATTTATCTTTCTCTTTCTGACTCACTTCCCTCTGTGTAATAGGTTCTAGGTTCATCCACCTCTTTAGCACTGACCCAAATGTGTTCCTTTTAATGGTTGAGTAATATTCCATTGCATATATGTACTACCACTTCTTTGTCCACTCATCTGTCCATGGATATCTGGGTCACATCCATGTTCCAGCTATTGTAAATAGTGTTGCAATAAACATTGGGATACATGTGTCTCTTTCAATTTTGGTTTCCTCAGGGTATATGCCTAAGAGTGGTATTGCTGGGTCATATGGTGGTTTTATTCCTAGTTTTTTAAGGAATCTCCATACCATCTTCCATAGTGGCTGTATCAATTTACATTCTCACCAATGATGCAAGAGCGTTCCCTTTTCTCCACAACCTCTCCAGCATTTATTGTTTGTAGACTTTTTGATGATGGTCATTCTGACTGGTGTGAGGTGATACCTCATTGTAGTTTTGATCTGTATTTCTCTAATAATGAGCAATGTTGAGCATCTTTTCAGGTGTTTGTTAGCCATCTGTATGTCTTCTTTGGAGAAATGTTTGTTTAGGTCATTGTCCCACTTTTTGATTGGGTTGTTTGTTTTTCTGGTATTGAGTTGTATGAGCTGCTTGTATGTTTGGGAAATTAATCCTTTGTCAGTCACTTCATTTGTTATTATTTTCTCCCATTCTGAGGGCTGTCTTTTCACCTTGCTTATATTTTCCTTTGCTGTGCAAAAGCTTTTAACTTTAATCAGGTCCCACTTGTTTGCTTTTGTTTTTATTCCCATTACTTTAGGAGGTGGGTCATAAAGGATCTTGCTTTGATTTATGTCATTGAGTGTTCTGCCTATGTATTCCTCTAAGAGTTTTATAGTTTCTGGTCTTACATTTATGGCTTTAATCCATTTTGAGTTTATCTTTGTGTATGGTGTTAGGAAGTAATCTAATTTCATTCTTTTACATGAACCTGTCCAGTTTCCCCAGCACCATTTATTGAAGAGGCTGTTTTTGTCCCATTGTATATTCTTGCCTCCTTGGTCAAAAATAAGGTACCCATAGGTGTATGGGTTTATTTCTGGACTTTCTATCTTGTTTCATTGGTCTATATTTCTGTTTTTGTTCCAGTACCATACTGTCTTGATGACTGTAGCTTTGTAGTATAACCTGAAGTCAGGAAGGTTGATTCCTCCAGCTCCATTCTTCTTTCTCAAGACTGCTTTGGCTATTTGGGGTCTTTTGTATTATATACTAACAATGAAAAATCAGAAGGAGAAATTGAGGAATCAATCCTATTCACCATTGCAACAAAAAGATTTAAATATCTAGGAATAAACTTACCTAAGACAAAAGAATTATACACAGCAAATTATAAGACACTGATGAAACAAATCAAAGACAACATAAACAGATGGAGAGATATTCCATGTTCCTGGATAGGAAAAATCAATATTGTGAAAATGACTATGCTACCAAATGCAATCTACAGATTCAGTGTGATCCATATCAAATTACCAATGGCATTTTTCATTGTGCTTTTTTTTTGTTTGTTGTTTATTCAAAACTGCAAAATATAACACATATGAAAAGCTTTAAAATGGCTACATTCTTAATTCATTTCGATAAATTCTGGTAAACTTTGATTTTTCAATAGATTATATTTAATCTACATAAAGTGGAAACTGCCTTATTAAATTTAACATTTTACAATTTTATATACACTGATATTTCAAACAAACCATATTATAAGACACAAGCTTGTTGATGTTCCTATTATTCTTTATCAAGAACACTAAAAAATATTACTGAATACAATAAGCAATGAAGATTTATGTACACACTACCTAAAAAGGTAGCACACACAAAAATCCGTTAACACAATCAAACTGATTAGAACAAATTCTCACAATATTTTGTCTTCGTTTTATTAGTCTATTTAATCACAACATCCAATCTGTTACATAGAGCAAATTTCTATGTATATGAAAATTATATAAATATGTACCCTGGTAATATCTGAATCAAAAAAAAGGTGCAACTCAATGTTAATAGTTTAAAAAATAATTTTGGAGAATTTCTATTTTAGGGGAAAAACTAAATTTCTTCTACTATTCTAGGTTCTTCTGGCTGACCTAAGAATTAAATTGACACAATACAGTGTTTGACCAAAAGTTTTATTTTCATTTTTAGAGTCAGAGGATTTGTTAACAAAAGAAACTACTCTTACACACAGAAACAATTTCAGTTTTTAATAGAATGTTATTTATTTAAAGTAATTTCAACAGTCATTAGAAGAAAATAAATAGAAACAATAAGGCAAAAGTGCATGTATCACAAAGTAACAGCACTGTGCTGTGCTTAGTCACTCAGTTGTGGCCATCTCTTTGCAATCCAATGGACTGTAACCTGCTAGGCTCCTCTGTCAATGGGAATTCTCCAGGCAAGAATACTGAATTGGGTTGTCATGCTCTCCTCCAGGGGATCTTCCCAACCCAGGGATCAAACCCAGGTCTCCCACATTGCAGGCAGATTCTTTACCATCTGAGCCTCAGTGAATCCCAAGTAGCACACATACTGCACCAAATTGAGCCAACACTTACATCCAAACTCGAACAGTAGGAGAAGTCCTGAAAGATAGCAGTCTAAAGTCCCAGTAGGGAAAGGTACCAGGCAATGAGACTTCAAATTGCAGTCTGAGACGGGGGTCCCACTTATAATCCCATGTTGCAGACTGATGATAGCAACATCAGTTTGCACACAAAAATGCAACTCTATTCTTTCTTTAACTTTTACAATGAAATTTTTTTCACCTTGTGAGTCACAAGATTCCTTAGACCCTGAGGGACTGGCCAGGTTCCCAGGGTCTTAAGAAATTCCAAGACCCACTCCCTAAAGTGCTGCTTGACTTGCTGGTAACAATTGATGGCAGGCAGGCACGTAGTCCAGGGAGAGTGAAAGCAAGTTCAAAAGTTGGTCAGCATCTGTTCCCCTACTTCTGAAGCCTGAACAAGACTAGATCCATTTAAATTTCCCTAACAGATTAACAGGAGAAAATCAAATGAAGTTTAATAACATGAATACATGAGAGACTAATTCACCAAAATGCTGAAACCTCACTTTAAATACTGTCTTCAGCTAAAGACAAAAGGGTGCTGGGAGTAGTTCATGCACAGACAAAGGGACACAGAGAGGAATTTTAACAAACTTTGGTAGGTTCCTCCCTGTCTCCATACCTAGTTAACATTATAGTTATCTCTGATGATAGCTCCCTTCCTGGAACAGGTCCTCTATCTACATCCTTCTAGGCACTTGGGAAGAGGTCAAAGTTTCTTCCCAGCCCCTTGGGACTTAAAAATAATCAGCTTAAATTAATCCTCGGAACAAAGAGTGACATTTTGGGATAGCAAATTCTTTCCTTCTATACTGTTTGCTTGTAGTCTTTCTATTTTAAGAAATATTTGGAGAGGCAGATCAAACTATACGTTAAAATATCAAATATATTTATGTAATTTACACTGTCACAGGGACCTTTCTGAGTACTTTATATTTATTATATCATTTTAATCCATGTAACAATCTTTTGATTATAGAATCTTATTGTTATCAATATTATATACCTCTATCCAGTGAGAAAAATAGAAACCACACAAGTGTTTCAGCCAATAGATAAGATTTAATACAAAGAATTTGTTAAACAGATATTGGAGAACTGAAAAAGCAGCTATGCAAACCAGAAATAATGAGTATAAGAAGCAGCTATTATTTCTAAATCTGGGAGAACTCAGGAAAGAGTTGGCATTGACAGACTCTAGAGCTTGGAAAAGAAGCCCTGCAGAGTTGGAGGAATTCTAAACTTTCAAAATTAGAAATCTCATATTAGCTAATTTACATAGTTTGTGGTATATTGATCCAAAGTCATTTGCATCCCTAAGATTTAAATATACCAGAAAGCTTAGAGACTAGCACACAGAATACTTCTCTCTCAAATCCTAAAATTGAGGATAGATAATATTCAGATGTAATTTTTCTCAAGAAGAAAACTAGTACATAAGTAATGTTCAATGAATAATCTTCCCTGATATGATTTTTCTTTTCTTCTCAGAAATAATGACATAGTAAGTTGGTATTTATTATTTCTATAAAGAATTTTATTATGTATAAAAACCATATGTTGCATAAACAATATATGGCTTTATATATGAATATGTAATAATACATATATATTCATGATTGCCTGATTATACTATACATATATATATTAGAAATATCTCTAAACAGTATCCCCACATTTCAAACTTGACTTCAGTCTTTATGATGTACCTTAACACGTTTCTTTTCCCCTAGCATTTCTTGTAGCATGGTGCTGTTTTCAGTGTTGATTAGATTCGGGTTTAATTCTTTGGAAAATACTGCATAAGTGATGCAATATACTCTTTATTACTTTTCACCATGAAGCAATGTCTGGCCATCTTATTTTTAATGATGTTAAAATTTATGAATGGGTTAAGGCGTTGCCATTTTCTCAGACCATTATAATGTTCTCCATTAACCTTTCAACAAGTGCTCTTTTACAGTCATGGTTGATGGCTGTCTGAATTTTGGTAGCCTCCTGCTCTGTGGCAGGCTCATATTTATATTTCCTGACCTAGATTTGTAACCAACCATTTTTCCCCCCAGGAGTCTCCATTCCTTTTAATGGAAAATTCTATTTAGAGATCACATCCTTGGTGGTGTTGTTCCTTACTGTGACTAAATGATTAATTTCTTCTCATGATTTTCAGTGACAGAAATAAGTAAAATAAATGATGTTTGTCAGGAAAATGCATCATAACTTCATTCTGGCATTTCCTACTCAGATTAAAGACTGCATAGTTTGTGATGTATTTTTTTATAATTCATTTTCTTATACACACTCATAGTATATGTGTACACATAATACATGATAATTTTTCAATAATAGCAATATTATTACTAAGAACACAGCTACTCAATACAGTTTAAGTTTTCTCCATCTTTCTCTTAAGATATTTCTTAGGTTTTACAACTAAAATACTATGTTTTAACATCATCAAAATAATTGTTAGTGATCATGCCACAGTGTGAAATACAATTGTTTTGTGTTCCTTTTGAATATTACTATCTTTATAACTATGTAAAATTACCATGATTTAGAATAAAACCTATATAACTGTTACATTAAAAAGAGCTTCTCTTCTTTATCACTGCTTCTACATGTAAGCATTTGGGATAGTTTGGTTTATGTCTTCACTGTTCTTTTCAGACAACATAAATTTATATACATATATTTATGTATAACATTTTTAATACTTGAGTACATGTAGACAGTTTTTCAAATATATTATTTTGCCTTTTTGGACAATATATCCTGGAAATAGTGTAGAGCAGTATACAGTGACCTTTTTTCCTTTTGGTAGCTACATAAAAATATATTAATTTTTTTTCCTTTAGGTGTATGGGTTTTTTTTTTTTTTTTTTTTCAAGAATTTTATCATTACCAGTAGAGTTGCAGAGAATATTTTTGTTCGTTAACATTTTCATAGTTGTCCCAGAGTAATTTGGGAGTAGATTGCTAGAAGTCAAATTTCTTAATCAAAGGGTAGAGTCTTAGATAACTCTGCTAGAAACTGCCAAACTCCTTTCAAAAGGAGTTGTTACATTTTGCATATTTAACAGACATACATCAGGTTACTATGAATCCATAACCTTATATATAGTGTATATTTCCAGTTACAAATTTTTAGCAATCTGCTAAATAAGAAATTTCAGCTAATGGTAATTAATGTTAATTGCTTTGCCTTAGTTTAAATGAAGCTGAACATTTTCTCATATTTGTTTATACATCATTTGTGTTTCTTTTTCTATGACTTGTTTGTTCATATATTCCTCTGGAACTTGATTGGGTTGTTGCTCTTCTCAATTTTTAGAAAATTTATCAAGCATAGTCAGAAAAATATAGTCAGGGCACAATCAGAAAAATATAAAGTACACTAAATGGTCCACAAAGGGCGTTTATGTGTAAGGAGAAAATTTGTTGTTCATATAGAACAAAAAGTCTATATTGAGGCAATACAGTGGGGAAAGCTTAGGATTATCACAACAGAGGGTGTTAAGGGAAAGGCAATGCAGAGCAGAAAACCAGGTCTCTGTCGATAATTCAGGAGCTCAGAAGAGAAAACCGGTTGGTCTGTTGATACAGTGCTTTCCACATTCTGGTAATTCTGAGGCTGTCCAGTGAGACTGATTCTGGAAATGCTTGGTGTAATAATTTAACTGAACCCAATACCCTGGTGGCTCAGACAGTGAAGAATCTGTCAGCAGTGCAGGAGACCCAGAGTCAGGAAGCAAACAAATATGAGACCTGGAATCTTCCCTGAGTCAGGAAGTTTCCCTGCAGAAGGGAATGGCAACTCCAGTATTCTTGCCTGGAGAGTTCAATGGACAGAAGAACCTGATGGGCTACAGTCCATGGGGTTGCAAAGAGTCAGACACGACTGAGCAACTAACACTGCAAATCTCTCCTACTGGGGCAAGCTCACACACACACACACACACACACACACAAACTAGTAAATATGAAGGACCAAGTTCTTTCTTCTCTCTCCTGTTTTCTAGTCTCTACTTGGTTCTGTATTAGTACAACTTACAAGAAACACGTCTGGCAAAGGTAGATATATAGTTTGCAGGTTGTGAATTTCAGGCTAAAGAGCATAGTCAAAAGGTAATCAAGTAAACAGGCCTCCAAAGTCAGGCAGATTTATATTAATCTGGCTAGGTGTTCGACTGCGTTTAATGTTATCACAGCTATCGGTACCAGAGATTTTAATTGTTCTCTACAGTCCTTGTTTGTGTCTCCTCTGTTGGTTTTATGGATTACTTTTACTGCTCTGCCAAGAAAGACTATACCTTGTATATCATTCAGCTTTAGTTCACTGTTTCTATGCTGGAGGTTTGCTGGCAGAGTGGCAATTTATGTGGAGTAGGGATGGAAGTGTCCTATACCCTAATTAAGTCAGAAGTTAATGGGATTGTGTCTCTGAGGTGTGTCTTCACAAGTATTTCTGTCCCTTTTCCTAAAGTATAGCTTTTCCCCAGTTTCCACTCTCTTCATTAATATGCTACACTCTTGATAATGTCATCAGAGCACCTGTAACACTGAGCTATTTTCATGTTGCTCTCACCTGTCAGTCACTTCAAATCTGAGCTATGACTAATTTATCCTTACACTCCCTTGATTTTTACAATATCAGTCAATAATATGTACTCACTAAATATTTTTGAGTTGGTTTGTTAAAGAATATATTCTTTATATTATTTCATGGGACTTCTGTGGTGGTCCAGTGGTTAAGATTTCACCTTCCAAAACAGGGAGTGCAGCTATGATCCTTGTTTGGAGAGCCAAGATCCCACATGCCTTACAGCCAAAACAAAACAAAACAAAACATGAAACAGAAGCAATGTTATAATAACTTCAATAAAGACTTTATAAATGATCCACATAAAAAAAAGGAATGTGTTATTTTAAATGTTTCATTATTTGACTTTTAAATTATCCAGTCACATTTACCTGAGATTTACTGAATTAATATTTTCATTTTGCTTGTTTCCATTCTGAATTGAACACTTCCCTGGTGGCTCAGCCGGTAAAGTGTCTGCCTACAGTGTGGGAGACCCCGGTTCAATCCCTGGGTAGGGAAGATCTCTTGGAATAAAAATGTTATGAAAACATCATTAATCAGGAAAAAAAAAAAAAGCCCGTCTTTTCCACCACTATTGTGGTGGGACATGTGCCATTTCTTGAAGAAATTTCTCACTCAGCAACTGAAAATGAAAGGAACTTCGCATGGTTATAGAGAAATAACAAAAGAAAGAAAAGCGTGCTTCTCTGCATTAATGATTTGTTGTTGCTGGAAGATTTATTGATGCTTCTAAAAATAACATTCAATACTTGGACCATTCTATCAAAAATCTGATAACAGTACATTTTACTCTTTTCAGATATTTTCATTTGAATAGAAGTCATAATGTGCTAGAAGAAAAACACACTTTTTATTCTTAACCTTGAAGCAACATATTTGTAAAATTTTCACTACAACTATTTTGTTAGCAGAGCATTTATCTAAGCTAGAATTTTAGGCAATCTCTTGAAGTATTATAATGGTTAGAATGCTGCTGCTGCTGCTAAATCGATTCAGTCGTGTCCGACTCTGTGCGACCCCGGAGATGGCAGCCCACCCAGCTCCCCCATCCCTGGATTCTTCAGGCAAGAATACTGGAGTGGGTTGCCCTTTCCTTCTCCAGTGCATGAAAGTGAAAAGTGAAAGTGAAGTAGCTCAGTCGTGTCCGATTCCTAGCGACCCCATGGACTGCAGCCTACCAGGCTCCTCCATCCATGGGATTTTCCAGGCAAGTGTACTGGAGCGGGTTGACGTTGCCTTCTCCAATGGTTAGAATAGTAAAGTCAAATTCCACTACAGATTTGATTGTCTCCAAAGCTTGTCATGCTTTCAGAACAACTTAATGCATCTTTAAAAGAGGATAAAATTAAAAGATTCAAACAAAAAGAAAGAAAAATAGAAACAAATTTGATATCTTAACCAACCTGCGAGATTATTAAAACCAAATATTCTTTTTCATTTGATAGATCTGAAAGGCAATACTTTCAGAGGAAAGGAAAGGATATTTTATCTCCTTTTCTAAAATATTAACTCCATAGTCCTTTAAATGCATTTCTGTCACTTACAGCTTTGGGATAAAGTGTTTTGTCAGGAGAACCTATTAATAGAGAAATGGATGATCTCTTGGTGATGTTACAGTGAATTAAAGAATAATTTGACTGCTCTTAGTTTAGAATAAAAACAAGGATAAGAACAGGTGATCAGCAGTTGCTGTCTCCTTTCTCTGCTTCTCTTTCCTTGTTGTTTTCTCATCTCCCTTGTCTTGGAAATCCAGAGATGCTTTATATGCAGCAGGTCACATAGAGAAACTTCATGTTAGATTCATTTATTACCAGCAGAAATATTTTCCTTCCAGAAAAATATATATTTTTAAAAATCTAAGGCTGAGTTTAAAAAAGAAAATCTTTATATCTGTATTGAGAATTTTCAGGAAAAGAGTGGAAACACTCAGAAGGAAGAGATTTTTACAAGCTATGGTTGCTTTTACTTGGCCACTAGAATGCAAAACTAGTGAGTAGTGAGTTTCTCAAATGAGGAGTATTGCATATATAGGCAGAACAGAAAATGGAAAAATGTAAGTTAGTTTCTTTTCCCAAATATAAGAGACAGAAGCATCCATAGTGGTAGGGGTACTTATGGTAATATAAAAGAAAGGCAAATTTAAGTCAGGCTACCAATATTTCTTTCTTTCTTTCTTTCTTTTCTTTTACTTTATTTTACTTTACAATACTGTATTGGTTTTGCCATACATCAACATGAATCTGCCACGGGTGTACACGAGTTCCCAATCCTGAACCCTCCTCCTACCTCCCTCCCCATACCATTTCTCTGGGTCATCCCAGTGCACCAGTCCCAAGCATCCTGTATCCTGCATCAAACCTAGACTGGTGATTCATTTCTTACATGATAGTATACATGTTTCAATGCCATTCTCCCAAATCATCCCACCCTCTCCCTTTCCCACAGAGTCCAAAAGACTGTTCTATACATCTGTGTCTCTTTTGCTGTCTCGCATACAGGGTTCTCGTTACCATCTTTCTAAATTCCATATTTCAAAATGGATAGTGACAAAAAAAATTGATAGTCACCATCATGTTTCAAAAGATTAATAATATGCTTCATGAAATATATAAAAGTTATTTCTTGTGCATTAAAATACATCAGAAACATATAGATATATAATCCATTTTAATAAAATTTAACATTCTTATGCCTTGAGCTATGTAGGCAAACTCTATCCTCTCCAAAGTTCTATGGCCTAATGTTGAATTATTTTTAATTTTCATTAGTGACAGGAATAGTAATAGCAATATCTAATATCCTGAGTGCTTACTCTGGCTCAGACAGAGGGATGAGGGACTTAGACATGATTTTCTTTAATTATCACAAGACCACTTCAAAATACATACTATATATTTTGCACTCTTTAAAAAATTAATCTTTGAAAAGATTCACCTGCAACAGTTCACATAATTTTTAAAGACAATATCAAACCTGAATCTCATTCCAAAGTCCAGTCTTGTATTTATGTTGAGTAATGATAATTAACATTTGCTGTGATGAACTCAGGCAATTTCAAGGCATTTAATGGCCTTAAAAATCTAAAGGGTATCAAATTACATATTGTATGGTTTTAGTGTTAAATGAATTGTTCTATATTTCATGTATAGCTAAATACTGGTTATTTTTCCATGCTTAATCATTTTCTGTTTATGATATAATTTCTAATTTTTACTACCTGTAACTGAATTACTTCATATTGTGTTAATATTTATGTATATTTTTCTCTCCTTAGCCTATAATGGCAACGACCTTAAGGCTCATTATTTTATTCTGCATATTGCCAAGTAGAGTATCTTACAAAAGCAAATTCTCATTTCTTAATTTAAAACAATGAAGAATAGACTATTAGAGTAGTATTCTACTGGTTAAGTTCAGTAGTTCAGTAGTTTCAATGTAACTCTTATTTTAAATGGTTAATTGAATTATCAATGCTAGTGAAAATTACAAAGAATTTGTTGTTTTCCTGTGTGTGCATTTATAATGATAAACTAAAAACAGAAAGCATTTGTTTAAAATTGTATGATGTTTAATTGGTTTAAAGATATTCTAAATGGCAAACATAAAAATACCATTAAAACATGTAATTCTTATGTATATTTTTCTACCCAGAAACATTTAGATTTAATAAGATCGGACACACAAATAAATAAAAATTGTTTGTATTGATTAATTTTGACATACTTGAAAATATATGTCTGATGTGTTTTACATTTTAACATGAAAGCAGGTATTAAAAGGAAAGTATAATATATATGTTACACAGCAAAAAATTTAGTGATGCTGAAGACAAATGCAATTTTTGAAAAGGATCTTATAGAGACCACTAAGAGACTATTTCCTGTTAATAATAATTAGTGCTTTAATAACAATTCCAGTGGGCATAAGGATAGTAACATACACACATAATTAATTTGTTAATTTCTTCTAAAATTCTACCTATATCTTAGAATCTTCTGGGTTTTTTAAATTCAAATATAATTGACACAATATTATATTAGGCAAGTGTACAACATTGTGATTCAATATTTTATAGATTATACTTCATTTAAAGTTATTACAAAATAATGGCTATATTTCCCTGTGCTGTGCAATATACCCTTGTTATTTATATATTTAATGTATAGTAGTTTGTATCTCTTAATCCCATACCCTTAGCTTGCCCTCTCCTTCCCTCTTACCAATGGTATCCACTAGTTTGTCCTCTATACTGTAGGTCAGTTTCTGTCTTGTTATATCCATTTGCTTTATTTTTTTAGTTTCTACATATAAGTGATGACATACTTTTGTCTTTCTTTGTCTGACCTGTTTTATTAAGCATAATACTTTCTAGGTTCATCAAATTTTTTGCACATGGTACAATTTCATTTGGCTGAGTACCATTCTATTATAAATTGGTGTATATATATATATATATAGTATATTTATTTTACAATTAATCCCATAAAGATGGATTCCACACCCTTCATCTATAAGTAAAGAAAATGCTTCCCTTTATTTTAAAATCTAGTTTTTTCCTCTTGATTCTAGACTCATTGAATCTGTTTTGGTCCATCTTGTTTTGTTTTGTTTTTTCTCATTTTTCCTTAAAATTCTATGTACATTATTTTTTACAATCCTACCCTCATTTAACTTGCTTTTTGAGCACTTTTAAATTATCCAAATACTATTTTGCATTTAAATTTAATGCTGAAGTGGAATTTACAATAATTAACATTCAATTATATATTTCTCATTCTTTCACAAAGAATTCAAATGTTTAAATATTCTCTTGTCATAATTTATTCTCAAATCTTCCCAAAAGGCAATGAGACACTATTATGATCAATGCATATCTGTATCTATAAATGTAGATATCCCATTCTATATATTATGCTCCTTTTTTTCACTTAATAAAATATCTCAAAGATGGAGATCTTGTATTGTTACTACATATACATATTCTATGATAGGACCAAAGGGAAAGACCTACATAGGAGATAAATAAATGAATATATTTTGAATTGATATAGCCATTTCAAATAATCTTTCCCCCATGATCTTTAATTCCACCACATTAAATAATATTTTAGATCAGTTTGATAAATGGTTTCTGTCATATCTTTGTAAATCTTGCATAAAAGGTATTAGGAGGCAAGTTGACAGGTGTCCAGAATTTCAAAATTAGGAAATTCTTAAAATTGAAAATTGTTATAGCAATTCATAAGAAATACAATGACTTATTAGAAGCTTTATTCATGTATCTAGTTAAGTGAAGTGGAGAAGGCAATGGCACCCCACTCTAGTACTCTTGCTGGGAAAATCCCATGGACAGAGGAGCCTGGTAGGCTGCAGTCCATGGGGTCGCTGAGGGTTGGACACGACTGAGCAACTTCACTTTCACTCTTCACTTTCATGTATTAGAGAAGGAAATGGCAACCCACTCCAGTGTTCTTGCCTGGAGAATCCCAGGGATGGGGGAGCCTGGTGGGCTCCCGTCTATGGGGTCACACAGAGTTGGACACAACTGAAGTGACTTAGCAGTTAAGTGAAGATCCAAGAATCAGAATGTATTCCTTAAGAATAAATACTCCAAAGCATATTCAATTGTGAGATATTACACTTGGAAATCATGGCCCTATTTTTAATATAATGAATGCTGAATTTAGCTAGAACATTTGTTAGATTTGTTATATTTCTCACTGGAAAACTTTAAAATATTGTCTCTCTTACAATATGCTTCACTAATTTAATAGGCAGTTCCTATGAATAGGTTATTTTCCTATGAATGTCTTTAGGATATTAATGAATAGGTCAGAATCAGCATGAGGGCATTTAATAAGGAACTTTGTCTTTGACCTCATTCTATTCAACGGCTTTTATTTTCAATAAATTTCAATATATTATTTTCAATCAATTATTGATTAGATAGTGAGGGTAGGAAACATAGCAGTAAGTGGGCTATGTCTCAGAAATGAAAAGAACGTAAAGGAGAAGAAATTTGCGTGAAGGAGATCAGAGATCATGAAGCCCTGATCTATGTGGCTTAGTATCCTTTAACCTTTTCGATTTCAGTATGTTTTAAAGAAATTATTTTGTGGCTTTTTTCTTACTTTAATAGTAGAGTATCATGTCACTTAAGTATTATTCAAAAGAAGACTTTCTATCATAAAAGAGTCCCCATTTGTTTAAAAGTGTAGAGCCATGGGTTGTAACATTGCATCACTCTTGTGGACATTTTCTCCCTAAGTTTAGTGAACACTGTTACACTTATTTTGAAATACAGATATATTCACAAAATTGAAGCATTTTTTACTTAGTAATCAGCAGCTGATAATGGGTAATATTCCATATGAAGCTCAGAATCCATATTTGCTGAATATTAGCTTAGCCAAAGACCTAGCAATTGGACGTTACACTTCTAGGTTTATATCAAGCAGAAAGCCTTACATAGTGTACCAAAATATACAGAATCACTTGGCATAACTGCAAAAAATTGAAAACTGTTCTTATAACTGCAAAATATAACAAAAATGGCAAGATATTGTTGTATATTCAAATGATATAATATGATACAGCAAGGAAAATGTAATAACTAAAATTACATTTAACCAATATAGAGGAACATTCAGTTCAGTTCAGTTCAGTTCAGTCTCTCAGTCGTGTACGACTCTTTGTGACCCCATGAATCGCAGCACGCCAGGCCTCCCTGGCCATCACCAACTCCCGGAGTTCACTCAAACTCACATCCATCAAGTCGGTGATGCCATCCAGCCATCTCATCCTCTGTCGTCCCCTTTTCCTCCTGCCCCCAATCCCTCCCCGCATCAGAGACTTTTCCAATGAGTCAACTCTTCGCACGAGGTGGCCAGAGTACTGGAGTTTCAGCTTCAGCATTATTCCTTCCAAAGAACACCCGGGACTGATCTCCTTTAGAATGGACTGGTTGGATCTCCTTGTAGTCCATGGGATTCTCAAGAGTCTTCTCCAACACCACAGTTCAAAAGCATCAGTTCTTCTGCGCTCAGCTTTCTTCATGGTCTACCTCTCACATCCATACATGACCACTGGAAAAACCATAGCCTTGACTAGATGGACCTTTGTTGGCAAAGTAATGTCTCTGCTTTTCAATATGCTATCTAGGTTGGTTATAACTTTCCTTCCAAGGAGTAAGTGTCTTTTAATTTCATGGCTGCAATCACCATCTGCAGTGATTTTGGAGCTCAAAAAATAAATTCTAACACTGTTTCCACTGTTTCCCCATCTATTTCCCATGAAGTGATGGGACCAGATTCCATGATCTTAGTTTTCTGAGTGTTGAGCTTTAAGCCAACTTTTTCACTCTCCTCTTTCACTTTCATCAAGAGGCTTTTTAGTTCCTCTTCATTTTCTGCCATAAGGGTGGTGTCATCTGCATATCAGAGGTTATTAATATTTCTCTCAGCAATCTTTATTACAGCTTGTGCTTCAACCAGCCCAGCGTTTCTCGTGATGTACTCTGCATATAAGTTAAATAAGCAGAGTGAAAATATACAGCCTTGATTTACTCCTTTTCCTATTTGGAACCAATCTGTTAAACATTAGATATGTAGTAATTCATGAAAGTAAAGTGCAGAATACTTCACATAATTAGATGGTTTTATATGATGCTAAAGCAAAAGTAAGCAATATTATTGGTAAACACATATATGTGTAGATGATGAAACTATAAGCCATGGCATACAAACTATAAAAAATAAGTTTAAAAAAGTAATTCTATTAGGCCTAGAAGAAATAATAGAGCAACTATTTCAACATTTGCAAATCTATAAGTAGAAGTTAGTTTCTCATTTAATTCTAAAGGGCAGAGCTAACATCAATGAGAAGGGATTATGGGAACTTAAATTTTGATTCAGTACAGTAGAATTTTCTAAAAAGCAGAGCTTTCTGAAGAAGAAATGAATTGTCCATTTAAACCTTGATTTTTCTGTCTCTGAATGTGTTTAGGCAGCATTTGGATTGCCACTTGTCTGAGACTATACACAGGAATCTGCATACCATATTTGAGACTGAATTAGATACTTTCTAAGCATCAGTTGATATCTTTTCAAAAAATGAAATTTCAAGAATTTGATTATTTTTAATTAAAAAACACTCCAGTTGTCAAAATACAGTGCAATCTCAAAACTTTCCTTGCAACATTTAAAAATTATGTGAACTATTAATTAAAATTTACCCAAAATTTTGGAAAATAGTAAAGTATGGTTAAACATTATACCTCTTTATAGAAATATATAATGACCTTGAAATGGGAATATGTTTTTAAATATTAGAAATAGAATTCATAAAGACATTGAATAAGGCTACTAATAGCAGATGCATAAGGCAAAAGTGGCAAGAGTCTGGCTGCAGTAAAGCTTCTAATCTTTTTCACTGCATGAGTTTTCTCTGCTGTGTTCTCAAGTAATCCCTGTTAAAAATCAGATTGACAGAAATGAGCACCACTGTTCTAAATGCTAATCTGTCTCCTTCTTTGTCCAGGGCTCCACTTATCTCAGCACGGTGTATCCTTACTCAGCCAGCCCCTGTCGGCCTTCTCCAGATTTTAATCAGCTATTGCACTTGGCTTTCAGTGATTTGGCTTCAGAGGAACTTTCCATGCAATACTGGAGAGTTAATTTAACCTTGATCACGTTTATCATAATGTTTTGTTGTTGGCTTAGTTTATCCCCGGGGATAGAGTTGTTACTGATAACTCTATTCACAATCATCAACAGATTATACCACACAAAAGGTATGTTTGAAGTAACATTAACCATCTTCTGCAATACCTAAACTTCTTGAAAACTCAAAAAAAATTGCACCATCTACCCTCATATTTGTTATAGCAATATCTGCAAACAAAAATAGGCCTTCTTGATGTCATAGATTATAAATATTAAATGTTTTGATCAATATTTTCCTTCTGTACTTATATTTACTTTTTACACTGTGACAATTCCTTCAGAAAAGTCATATTTTATTTTAAAGTATATTTTAAGCACATAGTTCAAGGTAAAAAAAAAATGTAAATGCTTAGTGTGCTTTTTTCCTTTCATTTGTTTCCCCAAAAAAAATTTTTTAAAGGGGGATGGCTGAGGTATATATTAGCAATTTAATCCTAATTAGTATTTTTTGCTTGTAAGATCTTGGTTTCCATATAATTATCCTTTTAGTGACTTTTCTCAAGACTACAAAATTCATTTGAGAAATATGATATGAAGGAGCTTTAAAATATAAGTGTGTGTGTGTGTGTGTGTGTGTGTGTGCACTTACTCAGTTGTGTCCAACTCTTTGGAACCCTATCATCTGTAACCCATCAGCCTCTCCTATTCGTGGGATTTCCTAACCAGGAAAACTGGAGTGAATTGTCACTTTCCACTCCAGTGTATCTTCCCAATCAAGGAATCTCGCATCTCTGGCAGTGGCAGGCAGATTCTTCACCCTTATGTCACCTGGGAATGGTGACTACTTAAACTTTCATGTGTTTCAAACTGAAATAATAATCTAGTACTGAAAGTGAAAGTGAAAGTGAAGTCGCTCAGTCGTGTCCTACTCTTTGTGACCCCATGGACTGCAGCCCATCAGGCTCCTCCACCCATGGGATTTTCCAGGCAAGAGTGCTGGAGTGGATTGCCATAGTACTGAAAGGTACATCCAAATTAGCAGCAATAAATCCATAATGTATCCATGATGTCAGATAACTAATATTAGAATGAACATTGTTTTATTTTTTTGTGTTCTAAGGCGTTACACAATTCCTGAAAGACTATTTTAATAATAAATAAACTAAATAAACATTTTACTCTCTCTGAGAAATAAAAAATACTAGGAATATTTAACAACTCAAACTAAGAAATAATTACTGATAACTCTTATGTATAGCGGGGCTTCCCTGGTGGCTCAGATGGTAAATAATCCACTTGCAATGTGGGAAGCCCAGGTTCCATTACTAGGTCAGGAAGGTCCCTGGAGAAAAGAATGGCTATCCACTTCTGTGTTCTTGCCTGGAGAATTTTATGTACAGAGGAGGCTGGCAGGCTACAGTCCATGTGGCCACAAAGAGTTGGACACAACTGAGACTAACAGTTTCATTTTTCACTTCCCCTTTCTTATGTATAGTGGTAAATGTGTTGATTAATAAAACGTCTTGTGTGTACATATGTGTTTAGTTGCTAAGGCACGTCTGACTCTTCTGGAGTCCCTTGAACTGTAACCAGCCAGGCTTCACTGTCCATGAGATTTCTCAGGCAAGAATATTGGAGTGGGTTGCCGTTTCCTTCTCCAGGGGATCTTCCTGACTCAGAGATCAAAACCCATATCTCCTGCATAGGCAGGTGGATCCTTTACCACTGAGCCACCAGGGAAGCCCTGTGTATGTGTGTGTGTGTGTGTGTGTGTGTGTACTTTTAAGAATTAAATGCTTTTTAAATGAAGATATAATTTTCTTATTTACAGTGACAGAGATTGATTATTTTAAAATGTAGTGATCTCCTAAGATTTTAAAACTAAGTAAATAAAACATTATCAGATCATGTCACCTATGATTTTAGACAATATTACATTTGTATTTAAGCCAAAAAGCAGAATTCTAGGCAGGGCTAATTCCCTCTGTAAAGAAGTAAGTTTAGTTTTAAAAGGATTTTTATCCATTTTACATTTAAGAATAATAAAATTTTGATTAAAATTTATTAAAGTTTTTGCTACAATGATTCAAAAAGAGACATTCAGAATTCTAAAATTTACCCAAGAGAATAAAATCTGATTACTTTTTTAAAGCTTTGCAGTATATTATGGGGCTTCCCATGTTGCTCCAGTGGTAAAGAGTTCACATGTCAAAGCAGAAGACACAAGAGGCTCAGATTCGATCCCAGGGTTGGAAAGATCCCCTAGAGTAGGAAATAGCAACCCACTCGAGTATTCTTGCCTGGAGAATCCCATGGACAGAGGAGCCTGGCAGGCTACAGTCCATGGGGTTGCAAAAGACTCAGATATAACTTAGCAACTAAAACAACATCAAATTATTTTGAAACCCAGGGAACAATGCAACAAACTAGATGAAAGACAGAGGTCTTTGAAGATAAGGTGTACAGCTAATTCTCCAAGATTAAAAAGAAAGAAGGAATGTGTTTATGTTAATTTATGTAGGAACTAAGGAAAACTATGTGGTGTCATCAACTCAGTGGACATGAGTTTGAGCAAGCTCTGGAAATCAATGATGGACAGGGAAGTCTGGTGTGCTACAATCGATGGGGTTGCAAAGAGTTGGACACAACTGAGCAACTTGAACTGAACACATGTGGGTTTTTATTTTATAATTCAAATTTTAAAAATAAACTTTAATTTTTAAAAATAAACTTGACAATTATATTTCCAAAAGAGTATAATAGGTTTTTGTAGTCCACCAGGCCTAATCAGCAGCATTTTCTTACTGCTCCTATCCATAACCATTTATGATTAAATAGTGCATGTATCATATAAGGGATAAGGCAAATGGTGGATAAGGTGGGAGGTAAATAGAAAGATCACAAATAGCCCTTCACTTAAAAACAAAAACAAAAAACAGGGGCAACATCTAGGATGTAATGTAACAGTCCCGTGCTTCCATAAAAACATCCAAAAAAAATCCAGCAAAACATTCTATGAATAAAGTTTTTTACAACTCTGGAAAGCAGTCAGAGGTTTACAGGAACCAAGACAGTGCTGAATCAATACAAAGACAACTTCAGATAGTACAGAATCCTTGTGACCTTGTTGTTGTTGCTGTTCAGTCACTCAGTAGTGTCCAACTCTTTACAACCCCATGGACTAAAGCACACCAGGCTTCCCTGTCCTTCACTGTCTCCTGGAGTTTGCTCAAACTCATGTCCATTGAGTCGATGATGTCATCCAATCAACTCACCCTCTGTTGCCCCCTTCTGCTTGTGACCTTGTACTTGTTCTTTTCCCAACCCCATTCCTCACTTAGTGATGACCTTAAGAATGGAAGCCTGTGTTTCCAGTATGAGATGCTGGTCACTGGTTCTGAAGGGAACAGAACCAACCTTATATTCAATAAATTGTGCTTGTCTGTTCTACTCTTGTCTGGGGGTGATTTGAGAGGTGATACTAAGAGTTTATTTTGTTTCAGCTAACTCAGAATCCACAAAGATTGAAAAAGTGTTAAGAATTCCTTGAAAACAAAATAAGACAAAAAGCCACTTGCAGGCCCTGGAACAAGTATTGCAGTTTAGGCAAATAGGAGCTCTGAAAGCCTGAGGGGAACATAGGGAAGAAAGTGTCTTTGGGAAATGAAGGCACTCAAAAGCACTTGTATATACAGAGAAATTAACAAAACCATATGCATGCCCAAAGTAGGATACTTTTTCATAAAAGACCAGAAAGACACTAAGTTTTCACCAATGGCTGGCTGATCTCTGGACTCAGTGAAAGCAAGAATTGAAAGCTAAGGTGGATTTGTAAATAAGAAATTGACTGGCTATCTCTAACTCCATTATTGTTGCTGCTATATTTAAAATGAATAACCAACAATGCCCTACTCTATAGCACAGGGAACTCTGCTCAATGTTAGGTGGCAACCTGGATAGAAGGGGAGTTAAGGGAGAAGAATACATGTATGTGTGTGACTAAGTCCATTTGCTGTACACCTGAAACTTTCACAACATTGTTAACCAGCTATACTCCATTACAAAACAAATAGCTTAAAAAAAAAAAAAATAGGCTGGCTAAGTGGCCGAGCACAGAGTCAATTTTCAGGGACTAGAAAGGTTTCATTGTTCTTTTTCTTTTCCATATATTAATCTTTTTTGGCTCCTGGTGTTGATTAAAATCTTTATCAAAACACTAGCTGGACACAAGCTCCAGAACAAAGAATTCAGAGGCCACATATGACAGAGAACATAGACGTCACAAAAATAGTTCAGAAACATACATCCACAGAGCAAAGTAAGACAAAAAACAAACACTGAGGAGAGGAAATAATCTGATTTTTAGTTACTGCCTTATAATATTCAAAAGATCAAGTTTTCAATAAACATTGGAAAGCATAAAATGAAACAATAAGGGTATTCAGAGAAAAAAATAACATAAATGCCCCTGTGGAAACAAACATTGAACTTAAATCAGCTATCTTAAATATGCTCAAAGTCTAACAGAAACCATGGAGAGAGTTAAAGGAAGCCAAGGGAATGAAATGTGAACAAATAGGGAATTTTAATAAGGAGATATAAAGTATAAAAAGAAACTAAATAAGAATCTGGAGCTGAAAAGTACAATAATTGAAGTGGAAAACTTACCAGAGAGTTTAAAGAACATGTTTGCTTAAGTAAAAGAAAGAATCCATGAATTTGAAGATAGGTGAGTTGAAATTATTTACTCCAAAGTACAAAAAGAAAAAAGAAAGAAGTAAAATAAACCATGCCTAGGATAGACCATCTAACATAACAACATACACATTTAATCTCAGAAGAAGAGGAGTAAGATAAAAATGAAGAAAGAATATCTGAGAAATAATGGCAGAAATTCACATCTTGGAATATGAAGTCAAATGGGCCTTAGGAGGCATCATTACAAACAGGCTAGTGGAGGTGATGGAATTCAGTTGACCTCTTTCAAATACTAAAAGATGATGCTGTGAAAGTGCTGCACTCAATATGCCAACAAATTTGGCAAATTCAACAATGGCCACAGGACTGGGAAAGGTCAGTTTTCATTCCAACTCAAAGAAAGGCAATGTCAAAGAATGCTCAAACTACCGCACAATTGTACTCATCTCACATGCTAGTAAAGTAATGCTCAAAATTCTCCAAGCCAGGCTTCAACAATACATGAACCGTGAACTTCCAGATGTTCAAGCTGGTTTTAGAAAAGGCAGAGGAACCAGAGATCAAATTGCCAACATTTGCTGGATCATCAAAAAAAGCAATAGTGTTCCAGAAAAAAAAACATCTATTTCTGCTTTATTGACTATGCCAAAGCCTTTTACTGAGTGGAACACAATAAACTGTGGAAAATTCTGAGAGAGATGGGAATGCCACTCCACCTGACCTGCCTCTTGAGAAATCTGTATGCAGGTCAGGAAGCAACAGTTAGAACTGGGCATGGAACAACAGACTGGTTCCAAATAGGAAAAGGAGTACATCAAGGCTGTATATTGTCATGCTGCTTATTTAACTTATATGCAGAGTACATCATGAGAAACACTGGGCTGGCTGAAGCACAAGCTGAAATCAAGTTTACCAGGAAAAATATCAATAACTTGAGATATGCAGATGACACCACCTTTATGGCAGAAAGTGAAGAAAAACTAAAGAGCCTCGATGAAAGTGAAAGAGGAGAGTGAAAAAGTTGGCCTAAAGTTCACCATTCAGAAAACTAAGATCATGGGATCTGGCATCACTTCATGGCAAATAGATGGAGAAACAGTGGAAAGAGTGACAGATTTTATGGGCCCCCAAATCACTGCAGATGGTGATTGCAGCCACACAGTGCAACACACTGCAGCGGTGACTGCTTGGAGTTCTGAGATCAAGGAATTGGTTACTACCAAGTACGTTTTCCGTAGCTGCACTGTAGAATTTGTTGAGTCAAACAAAAGCAAAGTGTTAAGAATTACAGTGTCAAAATGAGTCAACTGTCAAAGCTAATTGCTTGAGGGGTTTGAACATAATGGATCTAGTTAACTTTTTCTATTATACTTCATAAGCATAAAAAGAAAAATTAATGTATTATATTTGTATGTGTATCTGTCTTTTAGGTTAGACTTCAGTTTACCTATGATAGTGATCTTTAAGGATATATTATATGAAAGTCATTGTAAAAAATAATTTCTGTTTAGCAAGTACACATACATAGAAATTAATTAATAGACCAGTACATACATGGTACAGTTTTGGCTGACTAGAACTCTTGTTACCTGGAAGAAACCAAGAAATTGTATTCACATAAGGAAAAGCTGATAGTTTCAATATTATTTTTGATTGACTTAATCTGTTATCTACTGCAGAACTCACTAACTTGACACAAATTATTAATCAAAAACCAACTTCTAACATATGCTTATTTAACTAAAGGTAAAAAAAAAATAGCAGTTCATAAATGATACTCATTGACTAGGAAAGTAGATATTTTAAATAAAAAGAAGTAATAGAAATTTTTTAAAATAAATTTAAAAATTAGCATATACATATAAATCCTGAATTGAAAAATTTTTATTTCTAGATTTATGTTAATATTTAAATATACAATACTCAAAAGAGAAGATTGACCAAGAAGGCAATCCTCCTAGGAGACTAATATCACTTACTCCCATACTTTCTAGAGGTTAGTTGTAAACAAATGTTTATTAATGCAGAAGCAGAAACTCATAGAGAGACAAGTGTCTTTCCTTTTTTCACTTTTCTGTATTCTATTCTATTCTCACAACTCACAAATGTTCTGAATTATTTTCCGGATATAATATGTCAGATATACTTCCCCCAGGCCTTAAAATTTCAATAAAGACATATATTTTTTCAAAAATAAAATTAAAAAATAAATATACAGTACTCAGAACTTTTATATACAGATTGCAAGAACCACACAAATTTATATTAGAACATTTTGTCTTTAATATACATAGCCCTATAACTTGTATTTTAATGAGAAATATTTGAAATTACTTTGACAATAATATGAAGACTCAGTAGCAAAATGTCTGAGCTCAGTTTTCTAGAGGGCAGTGATGTCCTTATAATTTTTTTATTCCCATATTCAATGAAAAAACATAAGTGTTGGAAGATAAGGCATTTTCACTACCCCATGCTACTGTGTGCTCTGGATCCATCTATAGAAAGGAGACGTTTATTCTAAAAATACTTTCTGAAGATCATGATAATTTCCCCTCTTTTTTTGTTCCAATAGGGTTCACAGATCCCATGATTCATAAATGGTTTTAAAGGTTTCTAAAAACTTCTTGATGTTACATATAAAAATGTCTGAAGATGCTCTTTTCTTTGAGAGCTCCTATTATCACATTTTCAAAGAGGTTGTGACTACGAAATATTGACAAAAACAATTGGCCAAAAGAAATCTGATCTAGACATTAGAACAGTACTATTCAATATCTCTCTGCAGTAGATGTTTAGAAACAGGAATAACTGGATCCATCCTTCACACCACACACAAAAGAATTCCTCTGAATGTATCAAAAATCTAAACACTAAAGCCCTGCAAATTTTGGAAGAAAATAAATTTGAAAATGAATGTTAATTCTCTTATAACATAGGTGTGATGGAAGGTATTTTACCTATGACTTAAAAATCTAGATGCAATAAAATAATTAAGTCCAACCACTTAGAAAAGGGGAAGAAGTTTGGAATAGGAAAAAAGAAAAAAACTAAGCAAAACCAAAAATCAACAAATAGGAGCAACGATTTACAGCTTTTGTCATAAAAAGATTAATATCTGGAAATATTAAGAATCTAAAAACAGAGGATCATGAAAGAACAGAAGTTCAATAAAACTGAAGTTGGGAAATATGAAAAAATAATCTTAAAAATATATAAACATGACACTTAAACCCAGGAGACTATTCTCACCTTGACCCCTAATATATAAAGCAAGCAATGCTATTATAATTTTTCACCTATTATTTTATCAAAAATTGTATCACCTATTATTTTATCAAATTCAAAGTGTGATAAAATACTCTGTTGGTATAGGGAAACAGACATATGTTAATATTCATGCTTGTACACATAATATGGAAGTTAAAAAGTAAGAAGAAATTGTCAAAAATACATGTAAATGGAATAAAAATGTTTAAAAATCCACAATTTGCAGTCATCCTACTAATAATCAACTCACAGAAGTATCATTAATTTCTGTTAAAATTAAAGGGCAATTGTTTATAGCATCTATTCTCAGACTACTCATTTATCATAAAAGGAATAAAACTTTTAACAGTGGGAAATTGAATAGTTAACACCTTATTAGCTCAGTGGACAGAGTTAATATCAATGATAAAGAACCAAGCTGACATCATGCTTCTAATAAGATGCAGTGAAATAAACACAAAATTATTCATAAAATGTTCTTAGTGAAAATAAATACCCTGTCTCTATAATAATTCTGCAAACCTAAGATGAAGAACATGCTTCAAAAATATTAACCTGTTCATTTAAATAATAGCAATATTATAAAGATTGACAAATGGTTCACAATTAATAGAGACTATAGGGATGGCTTACTCCTTGGAAGGAAAGTTATGACCAACCTAGACAGCATATTCAACAGCAGAGAGAGACATTACTTTGCTAACAAAGGTCCGTCTAGTCAAGGCTATGGTTTTTCCAGTGGTCATGTATGGATGTGAGAGTTGGAATGTGAAGAAAGCTGAGCACCAAAGAATTGATGCTTTGAACTGTGGTGTTGGAGAAGACTCTTGTGAGTCCCTTGGACTGCAAGGAGATCCAACCAGTCCATTCTGAAGGAGATAAACCCTGGGTGTTCTTTGGAAGGACTGATGCTAAAGCTGAAACTCCAATATTTTGGCACCTCATGCGAAGAACTGACTCACTGGAAAAGACTCTGATGCTGGGAGGGATTGGGGGCAGGAGGAGAAGGGGACGACAGAGGATGAGATGGCTGGATGGCATCACCAACTCGATGGACATGAGTTTGAGTGAACTCCGGGACTTGGTGATGGCCAGGGAGACCTGGCGTGCTGCAGTTCATGGGGTCGCAAAGAGTTGGACACGACTGAGTGACTGAACTGAGCTGATAGGGATGTGATAAATGTGATTTATTTTCATAGATTTGATTCTAATTTTAAAGAAAAGAGAATCATTGTAAACGATGTTATTGAGACAGTTGACAAAATTTGAGTTTAGCCTTCAGATAATAGTATTATTCATTATATAGCTACCTAATTTTGGTTATTGTACTTTGCTTATAAGGGAATTTTCCTGATATGTTTACAGGAGATATTTAAGTCTATACTATAATTAAGACATAAACTTTAAAGAATGTATTAGTCACCTATATTATGTGTCTTTGTTCAGAAAGAATAAGTAATAAAAGTATGTCATGAGTTCAGTCCCCACAGTACTATTATTGTACCATACCATAATAAATAATAACAGAAGAAATAATACAATTATTAGAGCACAAGCCATCTCAAACCTCAAGTTTATATTGGAAAGAAAATATTGTAATCTTTATTTTCTAAATAAAAGTCAAGGATAAATAAATAAGTAATAATCCCATTTCTAAAAAGAGCTTATGTAAGTTTATCAACTTGTACAGGGTTTCTTATCTAAAAACAGTGAGGCTGGGACTGTGCCAAAGTGAGTGTAATTCTAAGATTTATCGTATAATACCCAATCCTTCTTAGCTGAATAGTTGGGCTATGAATATGGATGGAATTGAAGTAAAAAATCTTACTTCATCATGTATAAATAAATTAGATAATAGACAAGCAAATATTTTCCTTCCTATATTCTCAGTAATATAGCAGATGACATATAGAGCCAAAAGTCTAAGAGTTTATGGACTAGTTGAAAAAAAAATATATATATATGGGACAATTGAGACAATTTGAGCAAATAGTAGAAAATTGATTACTTTTGTGCCCTCTCCTTTACCTAATGTTTAAAGATTTGCCTTAAAGTTCTAGTCCAGGGTTTTATATGTGTTAAATTTATGGTTTTATAGGTATTAAATTTTATGATTTTATATGTGTTAAATTTTATGGTTTGTAAACACCCCATGCCAATTCTTCTTTCCATGAAAGAAGTGTCTTGAGCATAGTTGATGTTAGTGTTTTCAGAGCTTGGAAGACAAAACAAAACAATCTCATTTTTAGGTGCGAAGTTGTGAGAATCATAGAAACAATCCTTTTTTTAATTTAAATTTATTTAATTGGAGGTTAATTACTTTACAATATTGTATTGGTTTTGCCATACATCAACATGAATCCTCCACGGGTGTACATGTGTTCCCAATCCTGAACCCCCCTCCCACCTCTGTCTTGCTATTTCAATAGTATTATACTCTAGTATTATACATAGTATTTCAGCCAGTGCTTTTACAAGGCTTGAAGGGAAATCATTAGAATGTAAAGTCGATGAGACCCATGATTTAGACTCGGGTAAGCATTAGGAGCTTCCTGGGGGCTCAGATGGTAGAGAATCTGCATACAATGCAGAAGACCGGAGTTCAGTTCTTGGGTCAGGAAGATCCCCTTATCTGTAGAATCCCATGGAAAGAGGAGCCTGGTGGGCTATAGGCCATGAGGTTGCAAAGAGTCAGACACAACTAAGAGACTAACACTTGCACAAGCATTAGTAATTTGAGAAATATAGGACTAAAAATATTGATTAGGCTTAAAGGCAAAAGACAAGGGCTGTAAGGTGAAAGTGGACAGTATGACAGTTAAATACAATGAAGAACTCTTTAGGAGAGTTAAAGCAAATGTAATTATATATCAGAGAAAATTAGCAAGACATTTCCTAAAGTTCACAAAAGAGTGATTTAAGTCTATGTCTTTCACCTCCTTATTTGAAAATATCATCTTTTACAAATTCTTATTGAATACTTCCCTGCATAAAATATTTAATATTTATATTGTTTTAAGTGAAGGTATATATTTTTAATGTAAAATTTTATATAGGCATAAAATTCAAAACAAAAAACTGGAAAAGAAATTGGTATAGTGCTCAATAAATACACAGTAATTGGATGTTGCTTATTTTTAAATAACTTTTATATTTGACTGACTTACATGCTAGGTGCTAGACTTGCATCTTCTAGATAAACTTCTGGTAATTTTAGCTTAATAAGCAATGCTGTTAGGTAACCAAAGAAAAATCATCAGTATCCAGCAGAGTAAGTGAAATACAATAGATTAATTTGGACATCTGCAAAACAGAGATACTTTTCACCTATAATGAGGTAGGGATTCATATAAATAAAAGGTCTTCATAGATATAGTTGAAATTACAGAGTTTAAATAGTATGATTAGACAGTACGATTAAGCATAGCCAGTTCAATGTAAGGAATACCATTTTATGTTCTTACTATCAACATATACTTTTGCTTGTCTTGGTAAAGAGCTAACAGAAAAGAATAAGCAAACAAAGAGAAAGTCTTTTAAACTATAAATATAAAAATTCACGGAGTTGCCTGCAGGAAGAATTTCTTTTTAAGAAGATTATTTGCTCAGGGAACCATTGCCAAAGGACCAACAGATATTTCCCTTTGGATAATACTTGCTTTCCTGTAAACAAAATCCCTATTACCTTCAAAAAGCTCCTGAATAATGCATCATTCTATCTGAAAAATTATTTCAATAGATTTCCATTAGAACAAAATTAGAGGCATTAAAATTTTTAAATTAAATTTAAGCTTATGGTATTACCTGATATTAGTCAGTGGTGCATTTAGTTTACTCTAGATAATCCACAGTAGAGATTTGCCATTCTTTTTGACTTGTTCAGTCATTCACATGTGTCTGATTTTGAGACTTATTGACTGCAGCACACCAGGCCTCCCTGTCCTTCACTATCTCCCAGAGTTTGCTCAAACTCATCTTCATTGAGTTGGTGATGCCATCCAACCATCTCATCCTCTGTCATCCCCTTCTCCTTCTGCCCTCAATCTTTCCCAGCATCAGTCTGTTTTCCAGGTGAGTTAGCTCTTTGCACTAGGTTGCCAAACTTGGAGATTCAGCTTCAGCATCAGTCCTTCCAATAAATATTCAAGGTTGATTTCTTTTAGGATTGACTGATTTGATCTTCTTGCTCTCCTTTTTGTCTACCTAGCATCTGAGTCACATTTTCTGCTTTGGGAATTCCTCGCTTTATAAAGTGGGCAGCCTGCCTTCCGCTGTAAAGACCATGTACTTTCTCAGCCTTGAAGCTATACCATGCATTCCTATATCATGTGATGAGCTTTGTCTATCTCATGTTTTCACTCCAGAATTTGAATTTCTATAATGCAGCAACCACTCCTTGACATCTTTCTTGCCTGATGTCTGCATCTACTACAGAGAAGTGACAGAAATTCTGGCAGCAGCTCACGTTAGTTGCATAAGCTATGTTCTCTATGGCATCTCTGCCCAAAAGTGATGCAAATGATATTTTCACAGGACAAGCACTACAGAATAAAACAGAACTTATTCATTTATTTGTCTTTGGATATAAGTCTATAAATTGCTGTCCTCAATTTTTCCTGGATATTACGAAGCAGGAAACTGAGGACCCTGACAAATAATGAGCATCTTCAGGTAGCTTGCTTCTGATTTGTAATTGTAAACAGATAGGCAAGGTTTAGATGGAAATGCTTCTGCTTATAAAAACTTATAAAGCTCAGTTGACATTAAACTAAAAACCATACTATTCCTTTTCATATTCCTCTCCTATCATAAAGCAAAAACTCCATTTTTCAAAACAAGACTTTTTGAATTATTATTTAGTGTTATCTTTCTCCTGCATCACTGTACATCCCATTAATTTTCACTTTATTTTTCATTAACAAAAAATTGAAAAAAAAAAACAAAAAAAAACAAATCTAGCTCAGAGTCTCCATATTCAGGGCTCTGAGAATGAGTAGCTTATTAGAATGTATATTTTAATAGTCAATAGTGTATATCAATATAGTTGAAGAGAATATCACTGCAAATATTCAGGTATTTAATCCATATTAATGAACTAATATAAGAAGAAAGAAATTTAGCTGATTACCTTGGCTGAGACAAACATATTAAGATATTCAAGTACTTTGTATTATATATTCTTCTGAATTACCAATTACTTCTGCATCAGTAGAGACATGTAAAACCAGCATGTTGTTTGGAAAATTAGAATAGGAAAGAAAGTTTTTATACTAAGCAGCATGATACAGAAATTGATTATCAAACAGCAATTTCTTTTGTCTAGGTGGATTACCACCACCCCCCACCATCTTCTGGAAGCTATTTATAATGATATTACAGATTTAATTTGCTTCACAAATCACCTGTGCTTCAGCAAAACTGTCTAAATGGAAAACTACTTATAATTCATAAAATAGCAAATGTTTGATATTTAAAATGAAGTTGCTCAGTCATGTCCGACTCTTTGTGACCCCATGGACTACCAGGCTCTGAGGAGCCTCTCAGCCCATGGAATTTTCCAGGGAAGAGTACTGGAGCGGGTTGCTATTTCCTTCTCCAGGGGATCTTCCCAACCCAAGGATCGAAACTGGGTCTCCCGCACTGCAGGCAGACGCTTTACCATCTGATGGTAAAGCGTCTGCCTGCAGTGATAATTAAAGTGCAAATTTCTTGCACTATATATATTTATGTTCTCAAGCTCTAGGACCATATGCTTACTGTTTTCTTTAGATATCAAATAGTGATTGAAAATAGCGTTCACCAGTGATATTATCCATTTATATAATTCAAATGATGCCTGTTATTAAACTGTGTATAAATTCCTGAGGCTTTTTAAGGAAAATTTGGACAGGAAGTTAACTTCTGACTTTATACATAGCGATGTCTATTTTGCCTCATTTGATTTGTTTTGGACTTGTGGGTTCATAATTAGGTGCCCTTAGCAGTCTGAACATATAGATCCTTTTGCATTCCATATTATTAATGATGATTGATTCTAATAGGACTCCAAATAATGTTAGCATCCTATTCTTAGTCTTGAAGATTTTACTATTTACTATCCTCCTATTGATGTTATTGTTCTTGATATCCTCCAAGAAAAAGAACTGAAAAAAGGCAAATTGTTGTCTGAGGAGGCCTTAAAAATAGCTGAGAAAAGAAGAAAAGCTAAAGGCAAAGGAGAAAAGGAAACATATACCCATTTGAATGCAGAGTTCCAAAGAATAGCAAGGAGAGATAAGACATCATTCCTCAGTGATAGATGCAAAGGAATAGAGGAAAACAATAGAATGGGAAAGAATAGAGATCTCGTCAAGAAAATTAGAGATACCAAAGGAACATTTCATGCAAAGATGGGCACAATAAAGGACAGAAATGGTATGGACTTAACAGAAGCAAAAGATATTAAGAAGATGTGGCAAGAATACACAGAAGAACTATACAAAAAAGATCTCCAGATAATCACGATGGTGTAATCACTCACCTAGAGCCAGACATCCTGGAATGTAAAGGCAAGTGGGCCATAGGAAGCATCACTATGAACAAAGCTAGTGGAAGTGATGGAATTCCAGTTGAGCTGTTTCAAATCCTGAAAAATGATGCTGTGAAAGTGCTGCACTCAATATGCCAAAAAATTTGGAAAGCTCCACAGTGGCCACAGGACAGGAAAAGGTCAGTTTTCATTTCAAGCCCAAAGAGAGGTAATGTCAAAGAATGTTAAAACTACTGCACAATTGTGCTAATCTCACACCTTAGCAGAGTAATGCTGAAAATTCTCCAAGACAGGCTTCAACAGTACATGAACCATAGACCTCCACATGCTCAAGCTGTATTTAGAAAAGGTAGAGGAACCAGAGATCAAATTGCCAACATCCGTTGGATCATCAAAAGAGCAAGCGAGTTCCAGAAAACATCTACGTCTGCTTTATTGACAATGCCAAAGCCTTTGATTGTGGATCACAACAAACTGTGGAAAAATCTTCAAGAGATGAGAATACAGACCACCTGAACTGCCTCCTGAGAAATCTGTATGCAGGTCAAGAAGCAACAGTTAGAACTGGACATGGAACAACAGACTGGTTCCAAATTGGGGAAAGGAGTATGTCAGGCTTTTTATTGTCACCCTGCTTATTTAACTTCTATGCAAATGTGAAATGCCTGACTGGATGAAGCACAAGGTGAAATCAAAATTGCTGGGAGAAACATCAATAACCTCAGATACACAGATTATACCACCCTTATGGCAGAAAACGAAGAGCTAAAGAGCCTCTTGATGAAAGTGAAAGAAGAGAGTGAAAAAGTTGGCTTAAAACTCAACATTCAGAAAACTAAGATCATGGCATCCAGTCTCATCACTTCATGGCAAGTCGATGGGGAAACAATGGAAACAGTGGCAGATTTTATTTTTTAGGTCTCCAAAATCATTGCAGATAGTGATTGCAACCGTGAAATTAAAAGACGCTTACTCCTTGGAAGAAAAGCGATGACCAACCTAGATAGCATATTAAAAAGCAGAGACATTACTTTACCAAAAAAGGTCCGTCTAGTCAAAGCTATGGTTTTTCCAGTAGTCATGTATGGATATGAGAGTTGGACTACAAAGAAAGCTGAGCATCAAAGAATTGATAGTTTGGAAGTATGGTGTTGGAGAAGACTCTTGAGAGTCCCTTGAACTGCAAGGAGATACAGTCAGTCAATCCTGAAGGAAATCAGTCCTGAACAGTCATTAGAAGGACAAATGCTGAAACTGAAACTCCAATACTTTGGCCACTTGATACAAAGAACAGACTCATTGGAAAAGACCCGGATGCTGGGAAAGATAGAAGGTGGGAGGATAAGGGGACGACAGAGGATGAGATGATTGGATGGCTTCACCGACTCAACAGACTTTAGTTTGTGCAAGCTTCTGGAGTTGGTTATTGACAGGGAGACCTGGCATGCTGCAGTCCATGGAGTCGCGCAGAGTCAGATATGACTGAACAACTGAACTGATACTGATTGATATTACCTCTCACTGAAGTTTTAACTCAGTATCTTTTCTTATAAATTCAAAATAGTTACCACCCTCTTTTGTACTACTTAAGTGAAATTTCCAGGTTGAAATAATATATGGCAAAATGACAATTGTGGAAGTCTGTCTTTACTATTACAATAAATATACTTGTGTAGTCTTTCTTTGCTCCAAAAGCCAAAAAGTGCTAAGTAGTTTTATTTAAATAGTTATATATTCAGGTTGTTAGACTTCAAGGTTTTTAGTATAACTGGAATCAGAGTTCATTTTTACTTCAATGCACATTTTAACTAATCATTTGAGTATGCTTTCTACTAAATGGCTCAGTATAATCGATTAATGCTTTAATGTGCTTGCATGCTAAGTCACTTCAGTCATGTCTGACTTTTTGCAACCCTATGGACTGTAGCCCTCCAAGCTTCTCTGTCCATGGGATTCTCCGGGCAAGAATTCTGGAGTAGGTTGCCAGGCCCTCCTCCAGGGAATCTTCTTGACCCAGGGATCGAACCAGCATCTCTTAAATCTCCTGAACTGGCAGACAGGTTCTTTACCACTAGAGCCATCCGAGAAGCCATGCTTTTATATTATTTGACAAAATTTTTGAAGTTTACATTGGGAACTAGTCCATGTCTGTCATAAACTTAACTATTCCATACCTTCTTCAGATTCTAAGTCCTGTGTGTTTTTACTCGCTTTAAACTTAGGCAAATGTATGCTTTTAAGATATTTGCAGAACAAAGTAGAAGACAAACCAAAAATAATGAATTATCAAATTGAAGACATTGAATTCTTATTAATGTATTTATGTGCATGTGTGACAAAATGTTTTCAGAGCACAAAAATTCAAAATTTTTTTTTCTAAATCTTTGAATGAAATTCAGTTTCCGGGAAAAAATATCTATATTCAATATTTATGGTTTGGTTCTCTGTATATGGATATAGTTCCAGGACCCTTATTTTGAGGAACAAAGAAGCATATAAATCAGAGGGTGCATGAAACAAAAGCAATCCAGTTACTATGCACACCTTTTTGTGATACTGGATACAGAGACACAGTTCTCTGCAGATCTGTCACGGAAAAGTGGTATGGAGCATAAAAGCAACAAATAACTTAGGGATGTTTCTTTTATTATTTTTCATTGTATGATGATGGCATCTTGCCAAAAAGGCAGTTCTATAAATGCTATTATACTAGAAGGTGGTAAAATTATGTGGTCTAAGCAGCTAGTACACTTATACTATGGAATAATTTATGGATAGCTATTAGAGCATTTAGTGATATGAGTGTACTGCTTACTGTTCAGAAATTTCCCCATAAATATTGTGTTCTCTCAACTGTGCTTTTCATAAATATTGAGCAATAGCAGATTTGAGGTTATATTCCCTGACAAGTAATTGGATTGCCACCATACTGATGATTCAGTACAGAGTAGCATTCATTGACAGTCAGCTAATCTGGGAAAATAAATGAAAATGACTTGTGAAAGCCAAGGTACTAGAGGGGAAAATATGCCATGATTTAAAAAAACAAAACCAAAAAACTCCCTAATACTGTCCAAAGGTGGCCTAAGCAAATACATACAAACAGGCAGGTATAAATTTCTTCCAAAAGCAGTTACAAAAGAAAGAAATTTATTTTCAGAATTTTAATGATCACACCAAGATCACAATGAGCATAAAACATTTAACCCATACCAAGTTTATTTTTTAATTTTTATGCTGGCATACTGTTTGGTGGGATAAACAGACACTTAAAATTACAAAACTTCACCCCCCAAAATCTAAAACTTATAGTTTCTTTAATGTATTAGAAAATTTGGCCACAGTGGATTCAAAATCCTTCATGACAGCATTTGACTGGATCTGTGCATAGTATGTCAAACTTAGATGGTACCCACTATTCCACTGGATCTGTAGATATTTGCTTCCATGACCCCTATGAAAAACATGGCTTAGTGAATGCAAGCCAGAAAGACTATGTAATGTTTTATTTGATGTACAACATAATTATAATTAATTGCATATATCACAAATCTAAAACCCAGTACATTTTTACAAGGTGAGCAAAGCCATACAACCACATAAAATAATTTCAATACCCAGAAAGTACTCTAATGCTCATCATAGTTAACTTATATGCAAACATAAGCAATATTCTGAACACTAACATTATAAAATATCTATGCTTGTTGAATTTTATATAAATTGGGTTATATAGTAAATACTAATATTACCATGTATTAAATTATTTTCATTCCTTTTCATTGACGTTTAGCATTTCATTTACTGAGTATACTAAAATGTATTTCTCCATTTTACTGTTGATGTATGCATTAATTTATTCCAGCGTTTTTTCCCTAAACAATTAAGCCACTTTAAACATTAAGGTACCTGTCTATGGATGAATTATAGCTTCATTCACGTTTGGCAGAGTCATAGGAATGAATTTAATGTTATATATATCGGGATTTATTTATTAGCTTTACTCTATTCCATTGGTCTAAATGTCTATCTTGATGCCAGTACCACACTCTTGAATTACTGTAGTATATACTGTAGTATATAGATATAGTATAGTATATATATATTCATATACAGTATATAGGAGAAGGCAATGGCATCCCACTCCAGTACTCTTGCCTGGAGGATCCCATGGATGGAGGAGCCTGGAAGGCTGCAGTCGCTAGGAGTCGGACACGACTGAACGACTTCACTTTGACTTTTCACTTTCATGCATTGGAGAAGGAAATGGCAACCCACTCCAGTGTTCTTGCCTGGAGAATCTCAGGGACGGGGGAGCCTGGTGGGCTGCCGTCTATGGGGGCGCACAGAGTCAGACACAACTGAAGCGACTTAGTAGTAGTAGTAGTAGTAGTATACAGTATATATGTGTACATATACTATATATATATACACATAAAATTTTATTTATTTATTTATTTTTGGCTTTGCTGGGTACTCCCTCTGTGTGGGCCTTTCTCTAGTTGTGTCAAGTGGGGGTTACTTTCTAGTTACGGTGCATGAGCTTCTCATTGTGGAGGCTTCTCTTGTGGAGCACAGGCTCCAGAGCACAGGTTCAGTAGCTGTTACACTCCAGCTTAGTTGCTCCACAGCATGTGGGATCTTCCCACATCAGGGATCAAAACCTGTTTCTCCTACACTAGCAGGGGGATTCTTTACCACTGAGCCACGAGGGAAGCCCTGGATTACTGTAGTCTTTTTGGTAAGTTTTAAAATCGTTAAGTGTGTGTCCTCCAGCTCTGTGCTTCTTTTTCAGGATTTTTTAGGTTACTCAGGGTTCTGTAAGATTCCATATGAGTTTTATGATGATTTTTCCTATTTTTGCAAAAATATTGTTAGGATTTTGATCAGATTGAGTTGAATCTAATATTGTTTTGGGTAGTATTGACATCTTAACAATAGTAAGACTTCTACTCCCTGAAAACTGGCTATGTTTCTACTTCTGTCTTCTCTTTGTTTTAGCAATGTTTGTAGTTTTCAATTGTACAAATCATTTACCTTCTAAGTAAATTCTTAGTATGTTTTTTCTTGTTGATTATACTGTAAATGGAATTGTCTTCTTAAATTATTTTTTGGTGTCCTCTCCAGATTTTTTGAAAACCTTCGGAAAGATTGATATTGGTTCTTCTTGAAATCTTAGTATTATAATTTACCATCAGGTTCAGAATGTTTCCTTTGCTGAGAAGTCTTTGATTATTGATTCAGTTTCTTAGCTAGTAATATATTTCCTATATTCTATTTCTTCATGCTTTCATACTTGTGGGTTTTGTGTTTCTAGGAATTTGTCTATTTTATCCAGGTTATCTAATTTGTTAGCTTACAGTGCTCAAAATACTCTATTATAATCCTTCTATTTTTGTAAAATCAGTGGAAAAATTCACAATTTGATTGCCAAATTTAGTAATTTGAATATTTTCTTCTTTTTTAAAGTCCATGTAGCTAAAGATCTGTCATTTTTGGTTATATTTTAAGAGACCAATTTTTCTGTATTTATTTTTTGAGAATCAATTTTTGGTTTTCCTGATTTTCTCTATGATTTTTCTATTGTATATTTTGTTTATATATACACTAATATTTATTATTTATTCTTTATAAAGATGTTGGCCTTAATTAGTTATTTTTTTAAATTCTTTAAGCTACAGTTAAGTCATTGAATTGGTTTTAATTTTGTTTGTTTGTTTGTTTGTTTTTAATGCCAATTGTTAGTGGTGGTGTTCAGTTGCTAAATCATGTCTGAACATTGCAACTTCCTGGACTGCAGCACATCAGCCTCTTGTGTCCACCACTATAACCCAGGGCATGTTTAAACTCATGTCCATTCAGTCACTGCCATCTAACCATCTCATCCTCTGCCACTCCCTTCTCTTCCTGCTCTCAATCTTTCCCAGCACCAAGGATTTTTTCAAGGCATCTTCTCTTCACATCTAGTGGCCAAAGTATTGGAGTTTCAGCTTCAGCATCAGTCCTTCCAGTGAATTTTTAGAACTGATTTCCTTTAGGATTGACTGGTTTGATCTCCTTGCAGTCCAAGGGACTCTCAAGAGTCTTCTCCAACACCTCAATTTGAAAGCATCAATTTCTCAGTCCTCAACTTTCTTTATAGCCCAACTCTCATGTCCATACATGACTACGGAAAAACTGTAGCTTTGACTAGACAGACGTTTGTCTACAAAGTAACATCTCTGCTTTTTAATACACTGTCTAGGTTGGTCATAGCTTTCCTTCCAAGGAGAAAGTGTCTTAGTTTCATGGTTGGTGTCACTGTCAGCAGTGATTTTGGAGCCCAAGAAAATGAAACCTGTCACTTCTTCCATTTTTTCCCTTTCTATTTGCCAAGAAGTGCTGGGACTGGATGCCATGATTTATTTATTTTCGTTTTTTATGTTGAGTTTTAAGCCAGATTTTTCACTATCCTGTTTCACCCTCATCAAGAGGCTATTTAGTTCCTGTTCAGTTTCTGACTTTAGAGAGGTATCATCTGCATATCTGAAGTTGTTGACATGTCTCCCTGCATACTTGACTCCAGCTAATGATTCATCCAGCACAGCATTTCACGTGATGTACTCTACAAAAAAAGATGTACTTTTCATTATAGGGGACTGGAATGCAAAAGGTAGGAAGTCAAGAAATACCTGGAGTAACAGGCAAATTTGGCCTTGGAGTACAGAATAAAGCAGAGCAGGGCAAAGGCTAACAGTTTTGCTAAGAGAATGTGCTGGTCATAGCAAATACTCTCTTCTAACAATACAAGAGAAGACTCTACACATGGATATCACCAGATGGTCAATACCATAATCAGCTTAATTATATTCTTTGCACCCAAAGATGGAGAAGCTCTATAGAGTCAGCAAAAACAAGACCAGGAGCTGACTGTGGCTCAGATCATGAACTCCTTATTGTCAAATTCAGACTTAAATTGAAGAAAGTGGGAAAAACCGCTAGACCATTCAAGTATGATCTAAATCAAATCCCTTATGATTATACATAAGTGGAAGTAACAAATAAATTCAAGGGATTAGACCTATAAGACTGCCTGAAGAACTATGGGCAGAGGTTCATGACATTGTACAGGAGGCAGTGATCAAGACCATCTCCAATAAAAAGAAATCAAAAAAGGCAAAATGGTTGTCTGAAGAGGCCTTACAATAGCTGTGAAAAGAAGAGAACCTAAAGGCAAAGGAGAAAGGAAAGATATACCAATTTGAATGCAGAGGTCCAAAGAATACCAAGAAGAAATAAGAAAACCTTCCTCAGCAATCAATGCAAAGAAATAGAGGAAAACAATAGAATATGAAAGAATAGAGATCTCTTCAAGAAAAAAAGAGTTACCAAGCGAACATTTCATGCAAAGATGGGCACAATAAAGGACAGAAATGGTATAGACCTAGCAGAAGCAGAAGATATTAAGAAGAGGGGGCAAGAATACACACAAGAACTATACAATAAAGATCTTTGCAACCCAGATAATGATGATGGTGTGATCACTCACCTAGAGCCAGACATTCTGGAATGTGAAGTCAAGAGAGCCTTAAGAAGCATCACTATGAACAAAGCTAATGGAGTTGATGGAATTCCAGTTGAGCTATTTCAAATCCTAAACGATGTTACTGTGAAAGTATTGCACTCAATATGCCAGCAAATTTGGAAAACTCGGCAGGGGCGACAGGACTGGAAAAGGTCAGTTTTCATTCCAATCGCAAAGAAAGTCAATGCCAAAGAATGCTCAAACTATAACACCATTGCACTCATCTGGCACGCTAGCAAAGTAATGCTCAAAATGCTCCAAACCAGGTTTCACAGTACGTGAACCATGGACTTCCGCATGTTCAAGCTGGATTTAAAAAAGGCAGAGGAACCAGAGATCAAGTTGCCAACATCCATTGGATCATTAAAAAAGCAAGAGAGTTCCAGTAAAACAACTGCTTCTGTTTTATTGATTATGCCAAAGCCTTTGAAAGTGGATCACAACAAACTGTGGAAAATTCTTAAAGAGAAGGGAATACCAAACCACTTGGTCTGCATCTTATGAACTCGGTATGCAGGTCAGGAAGCAACAGTTGGAACTGGACATGGAACAACAGACTGGTTCCAATCAGGAAAGGAGTACGTCAATGCTGTATATTGTCACCCTACTTATTTAACTTATATGCAGTGTACATCATGTGAAATGCCAGACTGGATAAACCATAAGCTGGAATCAAGATTGCCAGGAGAAACATCAATAACCTCAGACAGGCAGATTATACCACCCTTATGGCAGTAAGGGAAGAAGAATTAAAGAACCTCTTGATGAATGTGAAAGAGGAGAGTGAAAATGTTGGCTTAAAGCTCAACATTGAGAAAACTAAGATCATGGCATTTGGTCCCATCACTTCATGGCAAATAGATGGGGAAACAATGAGAGATTTTATTTTTTTGGTCTCCAAAATCACTGCAGATGGTGACTGCAACCACAAAATTAAAAGACACTTGCTACTTGGAAGAAAAGTGATGACCAACCTAGACAGCATATTAAAAAGCAGAGACGTTACTTTGCTAACAAAGGTCTGTCTAGTCAAAACTATGGTTTTTCCAGTAGTCATGTATTGATGTGAGAGTTCGACTATAAAGCTGAGCACCAAAGTTTTGAACTGTGGTGTTGGAGAAGACTCTTGAGCATCCCTTGAACTGCAAGGAGATATAGCCAGTCAATCCTGAAGGAAATCAGTCCTGAATTTCATTGGAAGGACAAATACTGAAGCTGAAACTGTGATACTTTGGCCACCTGATGAAGAACTGACTCATTGGAAAAGACCCTGATGCTGGGAAAGATTGAAGGCTGGAGGAGAAGGGGACGACAGAGGATAAAATGATTTGATGGCATCACTGACTCAGTGGACATAAGTTTGAGTAAACTCCGGGAGTTGGTGATGGATAGGGAGGCCTGGAGTCTGCAGTCCATGGGGTTGCAAAGTGTCAGACACAACTGAGCAAATTTACTGAACTGGACTGACTCTGCATGTAAGCTAAATAAGCAAGGTGACAATATATAATCTTGTTGTACTCCTTTCTCAAGTTTTGAACCAGTCCATTTTTCCATGTCTGGTTCTAACTCTTTCTTCTTTACCTGCATATAGATTTCTCAGGAGATAGTTAACATGGTCTGGTTCTCCCATCTCTTTAAGAATTTTCCACAGTTTGTTGTGATCCACACATTCAAAGTGTTTAGCCTAGTCAATGAAGGAGAAATAAATGTTTTTCTGAAATTCTCCTGCTTTCTCCATAATCCAAAAAATGTTGGCAATTTGGCCTCTGGTTCCTCCGCCTCTTGGAAACCCAACTTGAACATCTGGAAGTTCACAGATCATGCACTGTAGAAGCCTGGATTGAAGAATTTTCAGTATAATCTTGCCAGCATTGGAAATGAGTATAATTGTATGGTAATTCAGGCATTCTTTAGCAATGCCCTTCTTTGGGATAGAAACAAAAGCTGATATTTTCCAGTCCTGTGGCCAGTGCTATTTTCCAAATTTTCTGACATATGAGTGGAGTACTTTAATGGCATCATCTTTTAGGATTGTAAATAGCTCATCTGGAATTCTGTCACCTCCACTAGCTTTGTTCATAGTAATGTTTGCTAGGACCAACTTGAATTCACACTCTAGGATGTTCAGCTCTAGGTATGTGACCACATGGTTATCCGGGTCATTAAGACCTTTCTTGAATAGTTCTTCTGTGGATTCCTGCCACCTCTTAATCTCTTCTGCTTCTGTTAGTTCCTTGCCATTTCTATCCTTTATTGTGCCCATCTTTGCATGAAATGTTCCATTAATATCTCCAATTTTCTTCAGGAGATCTCTAGTCTTTCCCATTCTAATGTTTTCCTCTATTTCTTCACATCCTTCATTTAAGAAGGCTTTCTCATCTCTCTTTGCTATTCTTTGGAATTCTGCATTCAGTTGAGTACATCTTTCCCTTTCTCCTTTGCCTTTCATTTATTTTCTTTTCTCATCTATTTGTAAAGTCTCCTCACTCTCTTCAGAAAACTACCTGCCTTGTTGCATTTATTTTTGTTTACAATGGTTTTGGTCATTGCCTCCTGTACAGTTTTATGAACCTCTGTCAGTAGTTCTTCAGGCACTCTATCAGATCTAATACCTTGAGTCTATTCAGTACCTCCACTGTATTTTCATAAGGGATTTGGTTTAGGTCATAGCTGAATGACCTAGTGGTTTTCCTACTTTCTCCAATTTAAGCTTGAATTTTTTAATAAGGAGATCATGATCTGATCCACAGTCAGCTGCAGGTTTTGCTTTTGCTGACTGTATGAAGCTTCTCCATGTTTGGCTTCAAAGAACATAATCAATCTGATTTTGTTATTGACCATCTGGTGATATCCTGGTGTAGATTCATGTCTTGGATTTTTGGAAAAGAATGTTTGCTATAATCATCATTTTCTATTGACAAAACCTTGTTACCTTTTGCCCTGCATCATTTTGTACTCCAAAGCCAAACTTGCCTGTTATTCTGGGTATCTCTTGATTTCCTACTTTGCATTCCAGTCTCCTATGATGAAAAGGATATCTTTTTCATGTTCATTTTATTAGGTCTTGTTGGTCTTCATAGAACTGCTCAACTTCAGCTTCTTCAGCACCATAGACCTAGACTGCTGTGATGTTGAATGGTTTGCTTGGAAATGAACCAAGATCACTCTGTTGTTTTTGAAGGTGCACCCAAGTCCTGCATTTCAAACTCTTGTTGACTAAGAGAGCTACTCCATTTCTTCTAAGGGATTCTTGCCCACAGTTGTAGATATAATGATCATCTGAATTAAATTCACCCATTTCCATCCATTTAGTTCACTGATTTCTTTGGAGATCACGGATCCGACATTGTTCGCCATAAGCTATCATGTCTATGGGGGTTTCCAAACAATACTAATGGGTTGTCATTTCCTCCTCCAGTGGGTCACGTTTTGTCAGAATGCTTAACTATGACCCATCCATCTTGGATGGCCATGCAGGACATGGCTCATAGTTTCATTGAGTTATGCAAGTCCCTTCATCATGACATGGCTGTTATCCATGAAACAGTCTTTTTCACTTACTTTTATGTATATTATATAGGTATTTCTTTGTGATTACCATGGGAATTAGATTTAATATCATAAAGTTATAAGGCTCAATTTGAACTTACACCAACTTAACTTCAATAAAACATGAATGCTCTTCTTCTTAACAGCTCCATCCTCAACCTTTTAAGGTGTTGATGTCACAGAATTACATGCTTATATATTTTTCTCAAAAATGTAAACTAACAATTTTAAGGCATTAACCTCTTATGTTATATGGAAAATAAAATGAGGAGTTACAAACCAAAATTATGAAAATACTAACTTTTAGATGAATATATATTTTACTTTTTAATATATTTGTCTCTTAATTCATGTAAAAAGCAAAAAGTGGAGTAACACATCATTGTTACAATAATACTGCTTTTAAAATTTCTCATTTATTTACCTTTACTGAAATTTTTATTTCTTCATAAGATTCCAAGTTACTGAATGATGTCCTTTCATCCTGAAGCACTTCCTTTAGTATTCTTGCCAGGCAGATATAATGGTAATGATTTCCCTCAGGTCTTGTTTACCTGGGAGTACCCTCACATTTGAAGGACAATTTTGCTGAGTATTATTTGGTAAATCCTAATTAGTATTTTCTTTTTCTTTTTGCATTTTGAAAATATGAATTCTACTGTCTGCAGGTCTACAAAGTTTTTCATGAGAACCAGTTGATAATCTTATTGAAGAGAAATTGTGTGGTATAATTCAATTCTCTCTTGCTTCTTCCATGATTCTGTCACTGTCTTTCAGCAGTTTCATTACTATGTGTCTCATTAAGGGTCTCTTTGAGTTCATCTGACCTGGAGTCCATTAAACTTCTTGGATAATTACAGTTATATATTTCTTCAAATCTGGGGAGGTTTCAGACTTTTTTTTTTTTTTTCCTCAAACATTCTGTTTTTCCTTTCTTACATCCCAGTTTGAGAATTCCACAATGCATATGTTGGTCCACTGGTTGGAGTCCTTCAGGTCTTTAAGCTCTGTTCACTTTTCTTCAGTCTTTTTGCTTGCTGATTCTCAAACCTGATAATTTTCACCATCTTGTTCATAAGTTTACTGATTCTTTTTTCTGTGCACCCAAATCTGACTTTGAATCCTCCTAGTGGATTTTTTTATATCAGCCATTTTACTTTCAGTTCCAAATTTCTTTTTGCTCCATTATGTTTTCTACCTCTTACTGATATTTCTCTCTGTTCATACTTCATTTTCTTAACCTTCTCCATGTTGTCCTTTAGTTCTTCAAATGTCGTCAAGATAGTTATTTAAGTCTTTGTCTAGAAGATCCACGTGTTGTGACTAAGTAGCTTCAGTTGTATCCAACTCTTTGACTCTTTGCAATGTGACCCTTTGCACAGTAGCCCACCAGGCTCTTCTGTCCATGGGGTTCTCCAAACAAGAATATTGGAGTGGATTGCCATGCCCTTCTCCAGGCAACCATCCAGATCCAGATATCGAACCCATACCCCTTAGTCTCCTGCATTGGCAGGCGGGTTCTTTACCACTAACGCCACCTAAGAAACCTTTAAAGAGTCACAATCAGGTATTTTTCAGGGACAGTTTTTGTTTATTTATTTTTTTGCTATGAATGAATCATATTTTTCAGTTTTTTTATATGCTTTGAATTTTTTGTTTAAAACTGAATACATGAATTGAAAAATGTGGTAAATCTTAAAAGCATATTTACCTCTTTCCTCCGAGTTTGTTGTGGAATATTTTGTCTGTTGTTCATATTATTATTATATAGACTGTCTCTGTGCTGAAGATTGGCCTCAAGTGTAAATTTAAGGTCTTCTCAGGTCTTTTCTGAGTCTGTGCTTTCCCATAATCATGCACTGTCTTTTTAATTTTCTCTACATATGCAGTAGGTTTTAAACATCTTAGTCTTTAATGTTTGACTCCCAAAGAGGAAAATGAAAAATAAAAATAGAGGAAATGTGCTGGCCTTGAAATCCCCTAGAAGTCATTTCAGCCAAAGGGGAAAGGACTTACAACAATGTGAAAGGGTGCAAAAACAATGGCTGTCCCCTCTGTGTCTGAATCTCTGTGATCAGAAACAATAATCAGTGACCAGAGATCCCTACTATTTAAAGAACAAAGTCTTTTTACCTACCCAGGTTCCTACAAGCTGTATTCAAACTGCCCTAGGAACATGTACACATTTACTTGCCATAGGAATGTTACATAGCTGCTACTATATTAAGAGTTAAAATTGACCAAATTTAACTGCAACTTACCATCCAGAGATTCCCCTGGAAATTGCAAGTCTTCCATAAAATCTAGAGTTCTAAAATAGTTACACCAAGCAGATTATGTTGGCACAATTATTATCTAGATGGGAAAACAGATTTCTCATGCTTCCTACTTCCTCTTCCTAGATTCCCACAAATGCTTAGAAAAAAATTTTTTTCTCTTGGTTACTGAAAAAATGTATGCTAAAATCTCCTGTCTTATTTTCACATTTATCTACTTCACATTTTAGTGTTGTCAATTTTACTCTTCTTTTCTAGGCTGTTAGGATGAAAGACTGATTGAGTTAATTCAATCACATACTGACTAAACTGTGGGTAAGTTTGTATACCTGTTAGGGCTCTGTTTACTTCTATGTAATTCTACTATTTGGGCTGAGTCAACTGAGAATGTCATCCAACTTGGAGACTGGGTATCCATTAATACCAGGAATATTGAATAATACCTTATTAACAGGGCATTACTTGCTAGTTTCAGATTCAAAAAGTAAAAACCTTAGAAGATATCATACATATTTCTAGAACAAGTAAAAATTGGACAAATGAGTTAACATTTATTTTTCTTGAAACTAACAGAGAATTGAACTAGCAAAGTAAAAGTGAAAGTGTTAGTCATTTAATCTTATGTGACTTTTTGCTACCTCGTGGACTACAGCCCACCAGGCTCCTCTCTCCATGGAATTCTCCAGACAAGAATACTGGAGTGAATTTCCATTCCCTTCTCCAGGGGATCTTCCCTGATGCAGGGATGGAACCAGGGTCACCTGCATTGCAGGTGGATTCTTTACCATCTGAGCCACCAGGGAAGCCCAGCAAAGTAAACTTCCACCTAAAATTCTGGAGATTCAGACAAATATAGAGAACATAGAAAAGATTGTCTAACATTGATCAGAAGCTTTTGGAGCAATAAACAGGTAGGAACACTTACATGATCATTTTAACAAATTCCTGTTTACCTTGCATAAAAGAAACTCTTGTAATCTTAGAAGGCCTCGACACTTTTGTGAGTTTTACCTCTAGGTAAAACATAATTTCTCACTGTGAAGAGCAGAGAGAAAAACCCCCTAGTGGCTCTGGCAGTAGAAGGAAAAGCAACCATCTTGAAATATGTGTGGAATATTGTCATGAACAAAAGCCTACTGTCCATGGAGAAAACTTTAGCCCAGCCTTGTCTCACAGAGTGAAAAGGTCCTTTATGCACTGCCAGTCTCCTTCAGGCTTCCTGACTCAAATTTGTGAAGGTTATAACCTAGGGGCATAGGATTTCTAAAGACTAAGACTTCATCTTCCCCACACCTTAGCAACACAATCACAGATTTCTAGCATAATAATAGAGGATTGCAGACAGAAGGAAGAATATGCCTGATGGAAATATTCATCTATACAAAGGATTAAAGAGCATCAGAAATAACAACCATATTTAAAATTTTTTATCATTTATATTGACTCTTTGTTTGAAAATAACCTTGGCGTGTGCAATGTATAACATATAAAAATAAAACAAAAGGAAATAATAGTAAAGAAATCTGGATGGGAGGAAAACAGTACTATTTAGGAAAATATTTTTAATGACTGGCTTAAAGCCTTTCACTCTCAGTTTCAACATCTTTCCAATTCTGACTCTATTTAATTTATCTTTTTATTATTGATCTTATTTTACATCTTTCTTGTAGGCCTGGTAATCTTTTGCTGGATGCCAGACATTTTCAATTTTAAATTATCATTGTCCAGGATGTTTTATATTTCTAACATTATTGAGGTCTTTTCTGGGATATAGTCAAGTTACTTGGAAATTTTTTGATTCTGATACTGGCTTTATGATTTGTTAGGTAAAACTAACCTACATTTATATATGCATATATATGTATATATGTATAACATATGCCTATGATATATATATCTGTATACATGCACCATCAAATACTATTCAGCCATAAAAAGAATGAAATTTTGCCATTTGCAACCACATGAATGAACCTTGAATATTATGCTAAATGGAGTGTCAAACAGAATAGACAGATACTGTATGATTCTATTCATATGTTGGCTCTAAAACACAAATGAACAAACAAAACTCATACATACAGGGAACAAATTGGTGGTTGCCTAAAATGAGGATGGTTGAGAGGTGGGTAAAATGGGTGAAGAGGATTCAGAGGTACAAATTTCTAGACATAAAATAAATAAGTCATATAAAGAGAAGTGAGAAATATTTTTCTGTAATGTTTTAGAACAATACATTTTCTGCTTGTATCAAAAAAGCAATTGATCATATTCTAATGGTGCCAGAAGACTAACATAATTATTCTGAGTTCCTTCTTATATAGAAAAAAGCACTGTGCTTTTACACATTTTGGTGCATATGACAGACTTCATAGATTAATAAGATGCAAATGCTCAGTGCTTTTTCAGAACATTTGTTAGGACAATGTTAATTAAAGTTATGAGTTTTACTCTTGAAATGCTTGCTGCCAGGAAGTTTTCCTCTAGAGACCATACCTTGACTTTTCCTGCATATTGGCAGTAACAGCAGTAACACTTGCAACAAAATATGTGGGTCATTTTGAGAAAGATTATGTCCAGAGATAGAGTGGAAAATATGAAGGAGGTCATAGAATATTGATATAAGAAGCAACCTCAACAATACTTTTGAAAGAGCAATTCTGTAAAATTAGAGCTGTCAGATTAAATGAATTGTTCAACAAATGAAAAACAGTTACATATAAAACATGAACTAGCAAATATATTTCACCAGTACCTTTGACAGTTTTAATAGAGCTATCAATTTACATTTGTGACATAATTTTATACAAAGTAAGTAAAACAGACATGACCATATATTTGATTCACAATATGAGAGAGAAAATTCTCTTTTCTGAATAATTTATTTCTCTGGGTATATTTATGTTGTCATATTTATTTTGGCATCATCAGAATATATACTTTATTCATCTGGGATTTCAATTATGTGCCTAATACATTCTGATTTGTAGATAGATATTAATGGCTGGCATTTTTATAACCAGGTCCTATTCATCTTTGCAAAGTATATCATTCTACTTTAAGAACTTTCTCAAGCACATTCCTGAGATGGCAGAACAAAAAAATTGAGTCAAAGCTCGTGTTAGGAGAATGACCTAAAACTTTTAATATACAAAATTAAATTAAAAGTTGTATTTGGTTTGGCCCAACTCTAATAAAAATTTTATATAGAATCCCAATTTATCCTCTTGCTGCTGCTAAGTCACTTCAGTAGTGTCCAACTCTGTGCGACCCCATAGCCGGCAGCCCACCAGGCTCCCCCATCCCTGGGATTCTCCAGGCAAGAACATTGTTGTGGGTTGCCATTTCCTTCTCCAATGCATGAAAGTGAAAAGTGAAAGTGAAGTCACTCAGTCGTGTCCGACTCTTAGCAACCCCATGGACTGCAGCCTACCAGGCTCCTCTGTCCATGGGATTTTCCAGGCAAGAGTACTGGAGTGGGTTGCCATTGCCTTCTCCATTTTATATATATATATATATATATATATATATATATATATATATATATATACATACACACAAATATATTCTCCCGCCAGGCTCCAATGTCTATGGAATTCTCCAAGCAAGAATACTGGAGAGGGTTGCCATTTCCTTTTCCAGGGGATTTTCTTGACCCAGGAATCAAATCTGGGTCTTCTGCATTGCAGAGGCACGATGATCCTTATATATTCCTATAAGAGAACAACTCTTTCTGAACAAGCTAAACTATGTAGAGTCATATCATCAAATCCTGCACTTAGAAATTGTGTGATCAATTATTCACTAAATGGATATTTAAAAAAATATGCAATTTCTCAGTACTGTTACAGTTTGGCTTCTATTAGAAACATAGATCCCTATAATTAAAGAATGTGGAGAGCTAGTGAAGACACAGAAGGCAATGATGAGGCATCATTACTTTGTAAAGACAAATCTGTCAGAGCTTTTTTTTTCTTTTTTAATAATTTATAATGACCAGTCCTAATTTCCTATGTTAAAGCCATGTGTTAGCCAGGACAATTTTAGGCTATGCTCTGTAAAACATCAAAGGGAAGTAAAAACTTGCCTTTACTGAAATAAATTAGTTGACTTGCGTTATACAGACCCAGGTGGCACTATGGTAAAAAACCCACCTGCCAATACTGTAGACATAAAAGACATGAGGTTTGATTCCTGGATTGGGAAATTCCCCTGGGATAGGAAATGGCAACCCACTCCAGCATTCTTGCCTGGAGAATCCCATGGACAGAGAAGTCTGGCGGGCTACAGTCTATTGGGTCACAAAGAGTCAGACATGACTGAAGCGACTTAGCACACACACGTACAGACAATTAGCTGAAGATTCCAAATGACAAAGAAATACAGGGTAAGGTGAGAGATAAAAATCAGTTTTCAATCTAAATTTGATGGCCTATTCTACAGTGTCCTTTATGTAATTCTACCACCTTTTCTCTATGCCTGGGCAAATAGGACGAACAATGGAGGAAACGTATTTCCTATCACCGGAGAAGGCAATGGCACCCCACTCCAGTACTCTTGCCTGGAAGATCCCATGGACGGAGGAGCCTGGAAAGCTGCAGTCCATGGGGTCGCTAGGAGTCGGACACGACTGAGCGACTTCACTTTCACTTTTCACTTTAATGCATTGGAGAAGGAAATGGCAACCCACTCCAGTGTTCTTGCCTGGAGAATCCCAGGGACGGGGGAGCCTGGTAGGCTGCCGTCTATGGGGTCGCACAGAGTCGGACACGACTGAAGTGACCCTCTATCACTGCCATTTTTGGCTTCTGTCATTCTTTTTTGATTTGTAAATCATTTGAGAGTGAAGCTGCATCTCCCCAAGAACCTTTCTATCCAATGGATTTTTGCTTTTTTTGTTTGTTTATATTTGCCAATCTATTTATTTATTTGGCTTCACTGGGTGTTAGTTGCAGCACGCAGGATTTTTGATCTTCCCTGTGACAAGGAGGGTATTTAACTGTGGCCTGCAAACTCTTAATTGTAGCATGTAGGATCTAGTTCTATATGACTAGGAATAGAACCTAGGCCCCCTGCATTGGGAGCACAGAGTCTTAGCCACTTGGACCAGAGGGAAGTCCCAGTCCTGATTATTTAAATATTTCTGATCATCATGCTAAGTCTCTTGAGTTGTGTCCAACTCTTTGCAACCCTATGGGCTGTAGCCCAACAGGCTCTCCTGTCCATGGAATTCTCCAGGCAAGAAAACTGGAGTGGGTTGCCATGACCTCCTCTAAGGGATCTTCCCTGCTCAGGGATTGAACGTACGTCTCATGTCTCCTGCAGTGGCAGGCGTGTTCTTTACCACTAAACTTCTAAATCTCATCCTTCACACACACACACGCACACATACACATGCACACATACACACACACACACACACACACACACACACACACAAAACTGGGCCTTACAAAGAAACTGTGGACTTGCTGGATTAGGATATTGTTCCACTTAGCACTAAATTAATAGAATACCACTGGGAATAACTTTGTATAGGAAATATCTAATTTGTGCAAGAGAGAAATCAGAGTGAGCCAGAACAAAGCAAAGCTACTGACCTGGAGCCAATTTTCAGGCTTAATATCTGATATTATATAATTATATTTCAATCTGATAGTAAAGGTATAAATATATAAATACATATATACATACCTTAATACAAGGAATTTAGGTTTTCTACCCTTTATCTCCCTGACTAAGAATGTGAGCTATCCCGCATAGCCTAAAGCAGAGTGTGAATAAATCAGTCACCCAACCATAAACTTAATCTGTTGGCAGCCAAACAGGAGCTAAGGGAATGCAGTGCCTCCTTGCATAGAAATGTCTTCAAATGAGCAATGGACCAAAGCAATTCACACAGAATGAATATAAATTTTCTGTCCCATTAGCATGTGAAGCTATTTTTCCCACCACCATACAAACCACAAATCTCAACTGATTTTGCACAATGGTCCATATGACATATAGCCCAGTTTTCTTACTACTGGGCAATTTGTCTGAAGACCTACATAGTGATAGTCATAAACTTCAGAACTCATTGTGGATTTTAAATCTGGCTTTTATATAAACTGCATAAAGTTAGAAGACCAGCCTTCTTCTCTACTCTGAATACTAGACTTCCATTGATGAAATATTTGTTAACCTTTTGTCAGCTAAGTCAGCTTTGTTTTACTCACTGATTTACTTGACTAAATCATAAGTACCCTTTGCACTTAATATGTCAGTAGATGAATTCATCTTAGGATTTAATAGTTTGTTTGTTGGATCTAGGTGTAAAAAATATATTTGTATTCTCCCCAAACTTCGTGGTTATATTCAGCCCTTTCTTGTAAATTACTGGGATTTTTTAAATAAATGAAGTGTAGTCTAAACAAATAGAAAATGAAATTAAACAAAACATCAAATATAAGAGAGGCAACAAGTTAAAAAGAACGAAGTCATCAATACATTAGTAACTGAGATATTTTTTAGAGATAAGGGAAAGATATATTCTTCATTAAATGAATAAAATATTTGACTACTCATTGAGATAGAAATACAGCTATAGTCCTAGCTCAAAATGTACCATATAAATTTTAGAAAGATTAAATATGTAAACACTAAGAAAATAAAAGAGCTCATTTTTATAATCTTATAACAGTGAAATTGTTAACTTTTGAAACCTGTAATTATTTACTTATGAATTATTGGAAGAACACTGGTGTGGGGCTCAGATGCCATGAGCATGTGCCTCAGTCTCTCTGACCTTAGTTTCCTCCTTTGTAAAGTGAGGTGTGTAGACAAATGATCCACAAGGCCCCTTCCAGTGCTCCTGGTCTGTAATTACTGAGGTGTGTAATGCGTGTGACACACACATATAGGAGACTACCAGGTTTGGGAATGTAACTGAATGAGGAAATGCTTTGTTTGTTCAGAAAACAGTATGAACTTTCCAAAAATGGACTGTGATAAATATTGGATATTTTGATTATGATAAATACAGTTTCTTTTAAATATTAGCTGAAGGTACAGAAATTTTGTGGTGTTCTTACAAATGTCAAAATGTATTCAAATATTTTTCTTTCAAAGATTATTGTGTAAAAAAATTGTCTGTTTTATGTAACTTGTGATAGTATTACCTTTATTTTAAAATTTAAAAATATATAACCTGTCATCCTTCAACCCTGATTACTAGCCTTAGTGTGTTACTGTTAATCCGTTTCTCATCTTAGATTTCTTCTGGCAGGAATCTGACACCAGTCTTGGTTCTCTCCACTTTCCAATATTTCCCTAAAGTTTCATCCATTTGACTGATTTCAAATTAGTGATCACTATATTTTCTCTTTCACAGGGAGGGATGAGATTCATATTACACCACCACCCCTCACCAAAGGAATTCTCACTATAATGTCTCCTGCAAACTCTTCATGTATCTGCTTTAGCCTTGATGGCATATAATGGTGGCAAAAAGTTTGTTGTTGTTCAGTCTCTCAGTCATGTCCGAGTCTTTGTAACCCCAGGGGCTGCAGCATGCCAGGCATCCCTGTTGATCCTGTTGTTCACTATATCCCAGAGCTTGCTCAAACTCATGTCCATAGAGTCAGTGATGCCATCCAACCATGTCATCCTCTGTCGTCTCCTTCTCCTCCTGCCTTCAATCTATTCCAGCATCAGGGCCTTTCCTAATGAGACAGTCCTTCCTATCAGGTGGCCAAAGGTTCAGAGTTTCAGCTTAGTCAAGGTTGATTTCCTTTAGGATTGACTGGTTTGATATCCTTTCAGTCCAAGGGACTCTCAAGAGTCTTCTCCGACACCATAGTTCAAAACCATCAATTCTTTGGTTCTCAGCCTTCTTCACAGTCCAACTCTCACATCCAAACATAGCCTTGACTAGACGGACCTTAGTCAGCAAAGTAATGTCTCTGCTTTTGAATATGCTATCTAGGTTGGTCATAACTTTCCTTCCAAGGAGTAAGTGTCTTTTAATTTCATGGCTGCAATCACCATCTGCAGTGATTTTGGAGCCCCCCAAAATAAAGTCTGACACTGTTTCCACTGTTTCCCCATCTATTTCCCATGAAGTGATGGGACCGGATGTCATGATCTTCGTTTTCTCAATGTTGAGTGAGCTTCAAGCCAACTTTTTCACTCTCTTCTGTCACTTTCATCAAGAGGCTTTTTAGTTCCTCTTCACTTTCTGCCATAAGGGTGGTGTCATCTGCATATCTGAGGTTACTGATATTTCTCCTGGCAATCTTGATTCCAGCTTGTGCTTCTTCCAGCTCAGCATTTCTCATGATGTACTCTGCATATAAGTTAAATAAGCAGGGTGACAATATACAGCCTTGACGTACTACTTTTCTGATTTGGAACCAGTCTGTTGTTCCATGTCCAGTTCTAACTGTTTCTTCCTGACCTGCATACAAATTTCTCAAGAAGCAGGTCCGGTGGTCTGGTATTCCCATCTCTTTCAGAATTTTACACAGTTTATAAACCAAGTCAATAAAGCAGAAATAGATGTTTTTCTGGAACTCTTTTGCTTTTTCCATGATCCAGCGGATGTTGGCAATTTGATCCCTGGTTCCTCTGCCTTTTCTAAAACCAGCTTGAACATCTGAAAGTTCACAGTTCACATATTGCTGAAGCCTGACTTGAAGAATTTTGAGCATTATCACTGACTCGATGGACGTGAATCTGAGTGAACTCCGGAAGTTGGTGATAGACAAGGAGGCCTGACATGCTGCGATTCATGGGGTTGCAAAGAGTCGGACACGACTTAGCGACTGAACTGAACTGAACTGAACTGAACTTACTAGCGTGTGAGATGCAGTAGTTTGAGCATTCTTTGGCCTTGCCTTTCTTTGGGATTGGAATGAAAACTGATCTTTTCCAGCCCTGTGGCTACTGCTGAGTTTTCCAAGTTTGCTGGCATATTGAGTGCAGCACTTTCACAGCATCATATTTCAGGATTTGAAATAGCTCAACTGGAATTCCATCACCACCACTAGCTTTCCCTGCCCATCACCAACTCCTGGAGCTTGCTCAAACTCATGTCTGTTGAGTCGGTGAAACCTTCCAACTATCTCATTCTCTGTCATCCCCATCTTCTCCTGCCTTCAAATTTTCCCAGCATCAGGACCTTTTTCAATGAGTCAGTTCTTCCCATAAGGTGGCCAAGATATTGGAGTTTCAGCTTTAGCATCAGTCCTTCCCACTGAATATTCAGGACTGATTTCTGTTAGGATTGACTGGTTTGATTTCCTTGTAGTCCAAGGGACTCTCAAGAGTCTTCTCCAACACCATAGTTCAAAACCATTAATTCTTTGGTGCTCAGCTTTCTTTATAGTTCAACTCTCATATCCATACATGACTACTGGTAAAACCATAGCTTTGACTAGATGGACATTTTTTGGTAAAGAAACGTCTCTGCTTTTTAATATGCTGTCTAGGTTTGTCACAGTTTTTCTTCCAAGGAGCAAGCATCTTTTAATTTCATGGCTGCACTCACCATCTGCAGTGATTTTGGAGCCCCCCAAAATGATGTCTCACTGTTTCCATTGTTTCCCCATCTATTTGCCATGAAGTGATGGGACCAGACGCCATAATCTTTGTTTTTTGAATGTTGAGTTTTAAGCCAGTTTTTCACTGTTTTCTTTCACCTTCATCAAGAGGCTCTTTGGTTCCTATTTGCTTTCTGCCATAGGGTGGTGTCATCTGCACATCTGACGTTATTGATATTTCTTCCTGCAATCTTTATTCCAACTTGTGCTTCATTAAGTCCAGCATTTTACATGATGTGCTCTGCATATAAATTAAATATCAAGGTGTCAGTATACAGATTTGACGTACTCCTTTCCCAATTTAGAACCAGTCTGTTGTTCCATGTCCAGTTCTAAATGTTGCTTCATGACCTGTATACAGATTTCTCAGGAAGCAGTTAAGGGGTCTGGTATTCCTACCTCTTTAAGAATTTTCCACAGTTATCATGATCATAACTTGGATACATTTTAAAGATAAATCTGACAGGATTTACTGACAGAAGAGATGTAAGGTGTGAGAGATAAGAGATGTTAAGGTAATGCCAAAATTTTGTCCTGAGCAAGAAAAGAATGAGTTAGCATATATTTTATGCATGTTAAGTTTGAGATATTTATACACCTAAGTGAACATGCTTTTGTAGTGTCTGCAACTTCTAAGAGAAATCAAAACATTCTGATTGATCACATCCAAATTGTTTATCTGGTATTATATACCTGACTAATTACTAGAGTCACTAGTAATACTATTACTATTTTAGATCTTGGCAATATTGTTATTATTGTCACTAATATTATTTTCATATCTTAATTTTGAACCTATAGTACACCTTTTAATTTCTATTGTCTGTGTTTCTCTTCATAACTGAACATTTTATTCAATAACATACTTCTATTACCCTTTGTATTGTTAGGTATAAATTGAAGCAGTCAAAATAGTATTATCAATTTATTAATATTTTGGTTGTCTGAGATACTTCATTTTATTTGCATTGACTTTCTCAATCAGTATCACCCTCCCCATATCCCACCCCTACTTCTATTCATAAAATCTTCAGTGGAAACTTTGATATACTTCCATACATTTTTCCCTTATTACACTCCGTATAGGGGAACCTTTTCGCTCTCTTCATTTGTCTTTGTTCCCTTGGAAGTTCCCTCTGACCAGAACGGTAGATGATAAACCAGGGTTCCCACATAGAGCATCTGTAAGGGCAAAAGAAAACAAGCTGAATCTCCATGTCTGACTCTCTTTTTGACTGCCTCTTTGCTCCTTGCCACTCACTGTGATCACAAATGCATGAATCATCTCATTAAACCTCCCATTAACCTGTAAGAGGTTACTTAGTGCAATGCATAGGAGACAACAATTCAGATTTTTATATTTTATACTACATCACCAATTATTCTTCAAACCTATGTTGCTAAAAGGAAAAATACAAACCTTTAAGCAGAATGGAGACACACATTCCAAACTTAGATTTTCAGTCCTCATGTTTTGTTGAATTAAGGCTTTTCAGAAGGACTGTATGCACCGTAAATGACTCTTTATACTCTAAATCAGTTAAATAAACCATCATGTCATGAAACTATGGTCTACATTTGAATTTTGTTTGTCTTAAATTCTGGTTTCTAAATGTTTTCCAGAAGTATCTTTTTAATGACAGCTATTGAAAGCTGCTTGAATGTTCTAGTTATCATTTAATAGACCAAGAAAATGTAATCTGATAAAGAAGGATATGTAGCTATTTTATTGATGGTTCAAAAATCCAGTGACTTAAAGAAGCATAAATATATAAAATATATATTTAGATGGGGTTTTTATTTGGTGTGCATTTCACACAGCATAGACTAGAGTTTGGAAAGTGAGACTGCTCTCACATGGGTTGTTTTGCAATCATGGTTTTGGAAGAGGCATGTGCATTGTTAGAAACACTCTCTAATCACACTTAGAGATGTTTTGAGTCTCATAGGGAGGCTTATCTAGTCACAGAAACCCTGTGGCTGCTGTCACTATTGCCCTGTCTCTCCATGGTGGCAAAGGAGACTCTAACACTTGTATGCAATAGCAGCATGAAATGAGAACATGAAAGGAAAATGGCAACACTGGGCCTGGAAAGATAGGCAAATGTCCATTACTCTCACTACCTCATTACTGAGACAGCTAGGTCTCCAAAACTTGGGATTCTATTTTATCATTTATATCATAGAAGGTTGTTTCTTAACTCTGATGATTCAATCCTATGAACACTTGAGGAAAGCTCTTGCTTTCTTTTTTTTCAACTACTTCCTAACCCTCCAAACACCCTCTTCCCAGTCCTGTTGAAGGAGGAAACAGAACAAGCTCTATCTTGAAAGCGTGACTCCATCTTGGGCCAGACTGTGGACTTTGAGCTATATGCCCAGTATCTATGAAAATGACATACCAACCAGAAAAGTAGGCCCCTGGAAGGAAGAGCCCCAGGGTTCTCCATCACCTAGAAGAATACCCTAATTATCTGTGTAACTGAATAGAATCATACAATCCATTATGTTTATTGGGGTATGACCACAGGCCTGTTGATAATTGTCCACTGTTAACTACCTAGACTTAAGGCATATGATCATGGGTTAACTTCGATTTTATCTTTCTTTTTCCTTTGTTCAGACTAGTTTCAGGTCCTTATACACTTAGGGCATATAAGGTTTTCACAAAAACTGGTCAGGGTCCTTGGAGAAGAGGAGACTGCCTTGGGCCCCCCGGTGGAATAAACTGCACTCCACTATCTGCATTTTCCTTCTGAGTGAGGTTGTTTCCCAGAGCACATGGCTACAACATTTGGTGCATTGGCTGAGAAACTCATCACTTTGAGGAGACAAGTCCCATTTGGGACTACTCCAAGGCCTTGTGGCTTGAATCTTCAAGGGGAGGGGGAGGTTCCTTGCCCTTCTGGAAGGATTCTGCTTCCCAACGCCTAGACTTTTCACATTAGAAGGTAGTGGACAGCAGCAAGGGAACTGAGTGCTCAGGTGAACAGGAACCCACCCGGTAGGGTGGAAGAAGGGGGCTGATCACCCCCCCTGGAAGGGACTAGTAGGGGCACTGGCCAAAGGAGCCTGGAATAGGCAGGTGGCAGCAATTGCTTGGTACACAGGTCAACGAGCGTGTTAGGGCTTAGGAAGGAAATTTGTGAAGGTCATTTAGGAAGTGTGTCCACACTGTCTCGGGGGAAATTATTACCAAGCAATCACTAGGGGATTTTTTAGGAGAAGAAACTTGGTCCTTGTGTGTTCATATTCTACCCTCCCCCAGGAGGTGTCCCATCTTCTGTGAAATTCTTGACCCCCTCGCAATTGTAAGGCTAGAAGGAGGGGGATATATAAGTATGAATTGGCTTTTCTGGAGATGGCCTGGGACGTGGGATATTTAACCCATCTGTGTTTTCATCCGCACCTGATTAAGCCTAACAAGGCAGAATGAACTTTAAGGGAGAAACAGTCTTGGACCACATGGTGTTCTGGTTCTGCCATGTTGACCGGCAGGTGAGGACACGATGATCCCCCTTCTCCCTCTGGGATCTGGCAGGATTTGGTCGAGGATGACCTGTGCCCCACCCCCTAATATTGGATGATGACACGCCCGCCACCCAGTGCTCCCCTTAATGCCCGATCCAGGGCCAGGTGAAGTTCCTGCAGCAGCCGCTGCTCCTTGCCAGCTCTCCCAGTTGTCGTAGAGCTGCCTCTTCAGAGGCTCCTATCCCGGTGGCAGAAGCCTCTGGCCAATACTTCCAGGATCCAGCTCCAGCCAGCCGCCCAAGCTATACATGCCTCTCCCAGTGAGTACTGACAGGAAGAGGAAAGGAGACACCAGAATCAAACAGAGGCTGCACTTCACCAAGGAGCCAGAGGAACCAGCCCCGCTACAAATGCCTCTCAGAGAGTTACAGCAGCCTCCCGTTCAGGGTGCAGATGGCCACTACCATCAGCCTACCAGATTAGATTAATAGAGAATATTTTTCAAACCCACTGCCCTACATGGGATGACATAATCCAACTACTAGTCTCCCTCTTCAGCACTAAAGACAGACATAGAATCCTCACTGAGGCCAGAAAATGGCTAAAAGGTTAAGAGAAATGGCACCTGAGGGTAATGCAAACCTACAGAAGTGGGCAGAACTAACCACCCACAATGAGAGGCCCAACTGGGACTGTAACACAGGGAAGGGAGAGACACTGGGCAGAATTTTACAATGTCTTAAGAGGGGGGCCTGAAAACCTATAAGTAGGGCAAAACCCTCCAAAGTGATTCAAAGGGAAAGCAAATTACCCTCTGAGTTCTACGGAAGACTGTGTGAGGCCTGTATACTTTATACACCAATAGATACAGAGGCTGCTGGGTCTCAGATGGTAATAAATGCAGCCTTTGTGTTTCAAGCCTATCCCTAACATGCCAAATGGGGGGACACCAAGTGACTCATGGATTTTTATACATCCCTGAATGCCCAGTACCTTTGTTGGGAAGAGAATTGCTGTCTAAATTGGGGGCACAAGTGACTCTTCCCCCCTCCCCATGAAAAACCCACTTTTTGAGTGGGCTCAATCACTTATTTATTCTTCCTCTCAGTAACCCCTCAAGGTGAATGGAGGTTGCACGATCTCCTGGAAAGGAAACCAGATGGGCTAAACAGTCAAGAGAAAGAGAGATAGAGAGAGTTAACTCAGCAATTCCCTGAGGTCTGGGTGGAAGACAACCCTCCCAGGCTTGCAAAACAAGTTCCAGTGGTAATAGAACCCAAACCTGGTACAATTGTGTCAGCACCCGCCTTGGGCCTGCCAGACCTTGCTAAGCCATTTACTCTTTTCGTGACTGAAAAGGACAAGGTGGCTATGGGAGTGCTGTCACAGACTATGGGGACATGGGACAGACCTGTGGCTTATCTCTTAAAACGGCTGGACAATGTTGCCACTGGGTGGCCAGGATGCTTACAGGCAGTTGCTGCAGTTGCTTTACTGATCCAGGAGGCAACCAAGCTGACTTTTGGCCAAGATTTGATTGTAAAAGTCCCTCATGAGGTCAATACTCTCCTGCGAGGGGACTCCCATAAATGGCTATCAACAACCCAGATTACTCAATACCAGGGACTGTTATGTGAGAGCCCCCATGTTACTATTAAGCTTTGTCAGGCCCTGAATCCGGCCACTCTCCTTCTTTTGGGAGAAGGTGAGCCCTTACATGATTTCAAGGAAATCCTAGAAGTTTATGCCCGCAGACCTGATTTGAGAGATCAGCCAACCCCGGACACAGATTGGGTCTGTACACCAATGGAACCAGTCTGGTGAAACAAGGACAACGACTGTTGGGATATGCAGTAGTCATGGAAGAAACCATCGTTGAGGCTAGCTCTCTGCCATCACACTGGTCTGCTCAACGGGTCAAACTATATGCTCTAATCTGGGTCCTCCAGCTGTCAAAAGGTAAGAAGACTAACATTTACACAGACTCCAGGTATGCTTTTGCTACTTTACATGTACATGGGGCTTTATATAAAGAGAGAGGTCTTCTGATAGCCAGCAGAAAGGACATTAAAAATAAAGAAGAAATTCTGACCCTATTAGATGCTGTCTGGGAACCAAAAAGGATTGCAGTCATACAATGCCTAGGACATCAGAAAGAGGATACCCCCCAGGCTCAGGGAAACAGACTGGCAGATAAGAAAGCTAAACAAGCAGCTGAGGGCTTGGGGGTGACAATTGAAGCTCCTATTAAAGCTCTCATATTGATGGAGCTGCCTGAGCTAACTCTGGAATCTAAATCTGGAGTAAAAATACACTGAAGCCCAAAACCAACTAGCCAAAGTAGAAGGGGCCATCAAGACTGAAAAGGGATGGTGGGAATTGCCAAGTGGCAAATTATTGGTATTGGAGGAGCTGGCACCCACTCTGGTAAGCCAAACACACCAAGAATCCCACCTAAGCCATGATAAACTGGAAGAGCTAATTCGAAAATATTTCTTGGTTCCCCACTTCTCTTTCCTAGGCAGGACAGAATCTCAGAACTGCACTGTCTGCTCATAGGTTAATGGTGCCTCTTGCTCCAGGGATTTAGCTGAAAGGCATGCTGCCATTTGAACACCTGGAAGTGGACTTCACTGAAATGAAACCTCACTGATACTACCACTACCTGCTTGTCATGGTATGTATGTTCTTGGGATGGGTTGAAGCGTTTCCTACCTGGATTGAAAGAGCATTAGAAGTAGCCTGTTTGTATAGAGATATACAAACAATATTTTTCAGAGATTATTAGAAGTTTTGGTTACCCAATATGTTCTTTCCAATTAGAAGTGCTCCCCAACTAAATGACAGAAGTATAAAACACCTTGCTCCTAATAATTAAGGGCAATAATACCTACCCCATCCACAAATACCTCTAACATAAGACTAGATGAGAGGGAGAATTTAATGAACAAGCACAAGACATTCTTATTCCCATATTACCACTCTACCTTTCTGCAGTGGCCACCACAGTCTCTCCATACCCTAGTGATGGACTTCTAAGTGGAAATGCTCAGAACTGGTTTGGAAGAACTTCTGATTATGAATATAGTTTCCTTAACCTCTCTTTCCCATGATAGCCTGTGTGTAATTTTTAATTAATTTATTTATTTTAATTGGAAGCATATTACTTTACAATATTGCAGTGGTTTTTGTCATACATTGACATGAATCATCCATGGGTGTACATGTGTTCCCCATCTTGAACCCCCCTCCCACCGCCCTCAGCATCCCATCCCTCAGGGTTATCCCAGTGCACTAGTTGTGTATGCCCTGTTTCATGCATCTAACGTGGACTCGTCATCTATTTCATATGTTGTGATATACATGTTTCAATGCTATTCTCTCAAACCATTCCACCCTCACCTTCTCCCACAGAGTCCAAAAGTCTGTTCTTTATATCTGTGTATCCTTTGCTGTCTCGCATATATGGTCATCATTACCATCTTCTTAAATTCCATATATATACATTAATATACTGTATTGGTGTTTTTATTTATTTATTTATTTATTTTAATTGGAGGCTAAAGTACTTTGGCCACCTCATGCGAAGAATTGACTCATCGGAAAAGACTCTGATGCCGGGAGGGATTGGGGGAAGAAGAAGGGGATGACAGAGGATGAGATGGCTGGATGGCATCACTGACTCAATGGACATGAGTTTGAGTGAACTCTGGGAGATGGTGATGGACAGGGAGGCCTGGTGTGCTGCGATTCATGGGGTTGCAAAGAGTCAGACACGACTTAGCAACTGAACTGAACTGAACTGAACTGAATGATGTTACAATATTGGAGTGGTTTTTGCCATACATTGACATGAATCAACCATGGATGTACGGGTGTGCCCCATCAAGTAAACCCCTCCCACCTTCTTACCCTTATCATCCTTCAGGGTCATCCCAGTGCACTGGCCCTGAGCATCCTATCTCATTCATCAAACCTGGACTGGCAATCTGTTTCACATATGGTAATGTAGCTGTTTCAATGTTACTCTCTCAAGTCATTCCACACTCACCTTCTCCAATAGAGTCCAAAAGTCTGTTCTTTATATTTGTGTCTCTATTGCTGTCTCGCATATAGGGTCACAGTTAACATCTTTCTAAATTCTATTTACATGTATTAATATTCTGTATTGATGTTTTCTTTCTGACTTACTTCACTTTGTATAATAGACTCCAGTTTCATCCACCTCATGAGAACTGATTCAAATGCATTAATTTTAATAGCTGAGTAATATCAGTAACCTCAGATATACAGATGACACCACCCTTATGGCAGAAAGTGAAGAGGAACTAAAAAGCCTCTTGATGAAAGTGAAAGTGGAGAGTGAAAAAGTTGGCCTAAAGCTACACATTCAGAAAACAAAGATCATGGCATCCGGTCCCATCACTTCATGGGAAATAGATGGGGAAAGAGTGGAAACAGTGTCAGACTTTATTTTCCTGGGCTCCAAAATCACTGCAGAAGGTGATTGCAGCCATGAAATTAAAAGATGCTTCCTCCTTGGAAGAAAAGTTATGACCAACCTAGATAGCATATTCAAGAGCAGAGACATTACTTTGCCAACAAAGGTCCGTCTAGTCAAGGCTATGGTTTTTCCAGTGGTCATGTATGGATGTGAGAGTTGGACTGTGAAGAAAGCTGAGCACCAGAGAATTGATGCTTTTGAACTGTGGTGTTGGAGAAGACTCTTGAGAGTCCCTTGGACTGCAAGGAGGTCCAACCAATACATTCTGAAGGAGATCAGCCCTGGGATTTCTTTGGAAGGAATGATGCTGAAGCTGAAACTCCAGTACTTTGGCCACCTCATGTGAAGAGTTGACTCATTGGAAAAGACTTTGATGCTGGGAGGGATTGGGAGCAGGAGGAAAAGGGGACGACAGAGGATGAAATGGCTGAATGGCATCACTGACTCGATGGATGTGAGTCTGAGTGAACTCCGGGAGTTGATGATGGACAGGGAGGCCTGGCATGCTGCAATTCATGGGGTAGCAAAGAGTCAGACACGACTGAGTGACTGAACTGAACTGAACTGAATTGAATATTCCATTTTGTATATGTACCACAGCTTTCTAACCCATTCATCTGCCAATGGACATCTAGGTTGCTTCCATGTCCTAGCTATTGTAAACAGTGCTGCAGTGAACATTGAAGTACATGTGTCTCTTTCAATTCTGGTTTCCTTGGTGTATATGCCCAGCAGTGGGATTGCAAGGTCATATGGCAGTTCTATTTCCAGTTTTTTACGGAATCTCCACACTGTTCTCCACAGTGGCTGTACTAGCTTGCATTCCCACTAACAGTGTAAGAGGGTTCCTTTTTCTCCATACCCTCTCCAGCATTTATTGTTTGTAGACTTTTTGATAGCAGCCATTCTGACCTGGGTGAGATGGTATCTCATTGTGGTTTTGATTTGCATTTCTCTGATAATGAGTGATGTTAAAAATTTTTTTCATGTGTTTGTTAGCCCTCTGTATGTTTTTGGAGAAATGTCTGTTTAGTTCTTTGGCCCATTTTTTTTTAATTGGGTCATTTATTTTTCTGGAATTGAGCTGCAGGAGCTGCTTGCATATTTTTGAGATCAATTATTTGTCAGTAGCTTAACTTGCTGTTATTTTTTCCCATTCTGAAGGCTGTCTTTTCACTTTGCTTATAGTTTCCTTCATGTGCAAAATCTTTGAAGCTTAATCATGTCCCATTTGTTAATTTCTGCTTTTATTTCCATTACTCTGGGAGGAGGGTCATAGAGGATCCTGCTGTGATTTATGTCAGAGAGTGTTCTGCCTATGTTCTCCTCTAGGAGTTTTATAGTTTCTGGTCTTACATTTAGATCTTTAATCCATTTTTAGCTTTTGTGTATGATGTTAGAAAGTGTTCTAGTTTCATTTTTTACAAGTGGTTGACCACTTTTCCCAGCACCACTTCTTAAAGAGATTGTATATTCTCCATTGTATATTCTTGCCTCCTTTGTCAAAGATAAGGTGTCCATAGGTGCATGGATTGATCTCTGGGCTTTCTGTTTTGTTCCATTGATCTATATTTCTGTCTTTGTGCCAGTACCATACTCTCTTGATGACTGTGGCTTTGTAGTATAGCCTGAAGTCAGGCAGGTTGATTCCTCCAGCTCCATTCTTCTTTCTTAAGATTGCTTTGGCTATTCAAGGTTTTTTGTATTTCCATACAAATTGTGAAATTCTTTGTTCTAGTTCTCTGAAAAATACTGTTGGTAGCTTGATGGGGATTGCATTGAATCTATAGATTGCTTTGGGTAGTATACTCATTTTCACTCTATTGATTCTTCTGAACCATGAATATGGTATATTTCTCCATCTAGTTGTGTCATCTTTGATTTCTTTCATCAGTGTTTTATAGTTTTCTATATATAGGTCTTTTGTTTCTCTAAGTATTTTATTCTTTTCATTGCAATGGTCAATGGAATTGCTTCCTTAATTTCTCTTTCTGGTTTCTCATTCTTAGTGTATAGAAATGCAAGGGATTTATCTGTGTTAAATTTATATCCTACAACTTTACAATATTCATTGACTAGCTCTAATAATTTTCTGGTGGTGTCTTTAGGGTTTTCTCTGTAGAGGATCATGTCATCTGCAGACAGGGAGGGTTTTGCTTCTTTTCCAATCTGCATTCCTTTTATTTCCTTTTCTTCTCTGATTACAGTGGCTAAAACTTCCAAAACTATGTTGAATAGTAGTGGTGAGAGTGGGCACCCTTGTCTTCTTCCTGAATTTTAGGGAAATGCTTTCAATTTTTCACCATTGAGGATAATGTTTGCTCTGGGTTTATCATGTATGGCTTTTACTCTGTTGAGGTATATTCCTTCTATGTCTGCTTTCTGGAGGGTTTTTATCATAAATCGATGTTGAATTTTGTCAAAGGCTTTCTCTGTATCTATTGAGATAGTCATATGGCTTTTATCTTTCAATTTGTTAATGTGGTATATCACATTGATTGATTTGTGAATATCGAAGAATCCTTGCATCACTGGGATAAAGCTCATTTGGTCATGATGTATGATCTTTTTAATATTTTTTTGGATTCTGTTTGCTATAATTTTGTTGGGGATTTTTGCATCTATGTTCATAAGTAATATTGGCATGTAGTTTTCTTTCTTTCTTTTTTTCTTTTTTGGTGGCATCTTTGTCTAGTTTTAGTATTAAGATGGTGGTGGCCTCATAGAATGAGTTTGTGAGTTTACCTTACCCTACAATTTTCTGGAAGGATTTGAGTAGGATAAGCGTTAGCTCTTCTCTAAATTTTGGTAGAACTCATCTGCAAAGCCATCTGGTCCCGGGTTTTTGTTTATCTTGAAGATTTTTGATTACAGTTTTGATTTCTGTGCTTGTGATTGGTCTGTTAAGATTTTCTATCTTTTCCTGGTTCAGTTTTGGAAGGTTATACTTTTCTAATAATTTGTCCGTTTCTTCCAAGTTGTAATTTTTATTGACATTAGTTGCTGATAGTAGTCTCTCATGATCTTTTGTATTTCTGTGTTGTCTGTTGTGATTTCTCCATTTTCCTTTCTAATTTGCTGGTTTGATTCTTCTCCTTTTTTTTTCTTGATTATTCTGGTTAATGGTTTGTCTATTTTATTTATCTTCTCAAAGAACCAGCTTTTAATGTATTGATTTTTGCTATAGTCTCCTTTGTTTCTTTTTCATCTATTTCTGCCCTAATTTTTATGATTTATTTCCTCCTACTAACTCTGGGGTTCTTCATTTATTCTTTTTCTAGTTGTTTTAGGTGTAGAGTTAGGTTATTTATTTGATTTTTCTCTTGTTTCTTGAGGTAAGCTTATATCGCTCTAAATCTTCCCCTTAGCACTGATTTACTGAATCCCATAGGTTTGGGGTTGTCGTGTTTTCCTTTTCATTCATTTCTATGCATATTTTGATTCCTTTTAGATTTCTTCTGTGATTTGTTGGTTATTCAGAAGCATGCATTTTTAGCCTCCATAAGTTTGTATTTTTGTTAGGCTTTTTTTTTTTTTCATGTAGTTGACATCTAATCTTATCACATTGTGATCAGAAAAGATGCTTGAAATCATTTCAATTTTTTTGATTTTACCAAGGCTAGATTTATGGCCCAGGATGTGGTCTACCCTGGAGAACGTTCTGTGTGCACTTGAGAAAAAGCTGAAATTCACTGTTTTGTGGTGAAATGTCCTATAGATATCAATTAGGTCTAACTGGTCCATTTTATCATATAAAGTTTGTGTTTCCTTGCTAATTTTCTGTTTAGTTGATCTATCCACAGGTGTGAGTGGGGTATTGAAGTTTCCCACTATCATTGTATTACTGTTAATTTCCCCTTTCATTCTTGCTAGCATTTGCCTTACATATTGCGGTGCTCCTAGTTTGGGTGTATATATATTTATCATTGTTATATCTTCTTCTTGGATTGATCCTTTGATCATTATGTAGTGTCCTTCTTTATCTCTTTTCATAGCCTTTATTTCAATATCTATTTTATCTGATATAAGTATTGCTACTCCTACTTACCTTTGCTCTCAATTTGTGTGAAATATCTTTATCAGCCCTTTACTTTCAGTCTGTACGTGTCCTTTGTGTTGAGGTGGGTCTCTTATAGACAGCATATATAGGGGTCTTCTTTTTGTATCCATTCAGCCAGTCTTTTTCTTTCCATTGAGGCATTCAACTGATTTACATTTAGGGTAATTATTGATAAGTATGATCCCATTGCCATTTACTTTGTTGTTTTGGGTTTCAGTTTATAAACCTTTTCTGTATTTCTGTGTTCTAGAGAAGATCCTTTAGCATTTGTTGAAGAGTTGGTTTGGTGGTGCTGAATTCTCTCAGCTTTGAATGAGATCCTTGCTGGGTATAATAATCTGGGTTGTAGGTTTTCTTTTTCATCACTTTATGTATGTCTTGCTGTTCCGTTCTGGTGTGAAGAGTTGAAAGATTAGCTGTTACCCTTGTGGGAATCCCCTTGTGTGTTATTTGTTGCCTTTCCCTTTTTGCTTTTAATATTTGCTCTTTGTGTTTGATCTTCGTTAATTTGATTAATGTGTTCTTGGAGTGTTTTGCCTTGGGTTTATCCTGTTTGGGACCTTCTGGGTTTCTTGGACTTGGGTGACTATTTCCTTAACCGTTTTAGGGAAGTTTTCAGCTATTATCTCCTCAAGTATTTTCTCATGCCCCTTTTGCCTTCTTCTTCTGGGACTCCTATGATTTGAATGTTAGGGCACTTAACATTATCCCAGAAGTCTCTGAGGTTGTCCTCATTTCTTTTAATTCTTTTCATCTTTTTTCCTCTCTGCTTCATTTATTTCCACCATTCTATCTTCCACCTCACTTATTTTATATTCTGCCTTGTTATTTTATGTTAGTTCTCTCCAGAGGAATGTTGATCTCAGTTATTGCATTTTTCATTATTGATTGACTCTTCTTTATTTCTTCTGGGTCCTTGTTACACTTTTCTTGAAATTTCTCAATCCTTGTCTCTAGTCTGTTTGTCTATAACTCCATTTTGTTTTCAAATTTTTGGATCATCTTTACTATCATTATTCTGAATTATTTTTCAGGTAGACTCCTTTTCTCCTCCTCTTTTGTTTGGTTTAGTGGGCATTTATCATGTTCATTTACCTGCTGCATATTTCTCTGCCTTTTCATTTTGTTAGGATTGCTGTGTCTATGGTGCTCTTTCTGTAGGCTGGAAGTTTATGGTTCCTCTTTACTGTGGAGAGTGCTCCCTGTTGGTGAGGTTGTACTAGTGGCTTGTCAAGGTTTCCTTGTTAGGGGAGCTGGGTTTCTTCTCTCGAAAGTGCAATAAAGTATCCAGTAATGAGTTTTGGGACATCTGTGGGTTTGGCATGGCTTTGGGCAGCCTGTCTTTTAATGCCCAGGGCTATGTTCCTGTTTTTCTGGGGAATTACCATGGTATGTCTTGCTCTGGAACTTGTTGGCTCTTGCTTTGGTCTTGGTTTCAGTGTAGGTTTTGAGGCATTTGGGTCAGCTCTTGTCTATTAATGTTTCCTGGAATCAAGAGTTCTCTGATGTTCTCAAGTTTTAGAGTTAAATTCCTACCTCTGGCTTTCAGTCTTATTCTTACAGTAGCCTCAAGACATTTCTATCCATACAGCACAGATGATAAAACATTTAGCTAATGGTGAAACAATTCTCCGCAGCGAGGTCCACTAAGAGGTATTCATAGAGTTACATGGAGAAGAGAAGAGGGAGGAAGGAGATAGAGGTGATCAAGTGGAGGAGAGGGGAATCAAAAGGGGAGAGACCAATCTAACCAACAATCAGTTCCCTAAGTGTTCTCCACAGCCTGAATTACCCAGAGAGATTCAGAGTTAAGTAGAGAAGAGAAGTGGGAGGTAGGAGATAGGGGCGACCTGGGGAGGGGAAAGGCAGAGTCAAAAGGGGAGAGAGCAATCAAGACAGTAAGCACACCCCTAAGTAAAAATGGGTACTGAAGATTGGATTCTTAAAGGTATGAAATTGATCACAAATACAAAAAGCAAAGATTAAAAATCTAGAGTAGAGGTTACACTCTCAAAAATACAATATTAAAAATACAAAACAAAATCAATCACAAAAATTATTTTAAAAATATGAAATTTGCTTTAAAAATAGGGTCTTTATTTTGCAAGGTAATAGTAGTTTATAAAATTAAAATTAAAGAAGTAATAAAGAACTTAAATATAAAAAAAACTTTAAAAGTTAAAATAGTAAAAATATATCTAGGAATTTCTCTGGAGCTGCTGTGCACATTGTGGGGCCAGTTCAGTTTCAGATAGTTCCTTATTCCAGCTTGTACTTGTTCTCAAGGCCCCTTCCAATGCTTCCGTTCAGTTCAGTCGCTCAGTCGTATCTGACTCTTTATGACCCCATGAATCACAGCAGGCCAGGCCTCCCTGTCCATCACCAACTCCCATCCAATGCTTAGTCAATGCTATCTACAGGGTTTTAATTTGTTGCACCTGTCACTTCCAGAGCAGTTGCCTCTTCTTTGTTTATTTTGGATTCCTCTGATTGCAAGTGTCTTCAGTGTCTAATTTCCACTCTGACACAACGGGGCAAAGGTGGTCACTTATTTAGGCTCACTTGTTCAGTTGTGTTGTGAAGAGAGAGGAACACTGCAAACAAATATCACTGGCATGTATGAAGAGTGCTCACCGTGTATGGACCCCACTGGGTTTGCCCTAGTTCATGGCAGTGTGTGCTTTCCTGGTCTGCACTGCTCAGGCTCTAGGTTGCTCCGCAGGGGTACTGTCCAAAACTGACCCTGCATTTCATGCACTTCTCAGGTCTGAGATGCTCAGGTTTAGGTTCTCATGTACTCAACAAGTGCACAGACTCGTTTCGGTGTGCATTTTTCGCCCCTCCCAGGTCTGAGCAGCTCAAACTACCAGGTGCTTGGTGAGCACACCCTCCCAGGTGGGCCGTGTGTCTTAATCACTTCTCTGGTCCCAGCCACTTGGTTTCCCGGGTGCACTGCAAGAACACCATCTCAGGTGTGCTGTGTGTCTCCTCTGGGGAGCTGATCTCAGGCTTAGACTCTCCTGGCAGTTGTCAAAAATTCAGGATCCCAGGAAGATGTCATCAGCAACTGGGAGCCTGCTCACAGTTTGGTTGAGGATGCCAGTCTCTGGGGATGAGATTGCCCCTTGTCTTCCGGCTCTGGCTATTGCATGCCTGCCTCTCTGCCTCCAGCGCTGGGGGAGGAGCCTGTATACAGCTGATTAGCCCTCCTTCCATATTCACTCAATCCTTTGTTCTGTGAGTGGACCAGGCTGTGTATTAGGTTAGAGTCTTTGACGGGAAAGTTCTCTCTCTTTTTCCCCTCTCTCTAGCTATCCACAGTTTGGACTGCTACTTCACGTTAGCTCCCTCAGATTGTCCTCAGGGCATCCAGGCCCAGTCCTTACCCTAGGCACACAACCCGCACCTCCCTGTCCAGCCCCTGCTTGCTGGTGGTGGAAGAGAGAGTCTGGGCTACTTCTCTGCTGAGAGTTGTAGTTAGGCAACTCATTTTTTTTTTCCCCTCCCAGTTATGTTTCCCTCTGAGATTCCAAAACTCCCCAAAGACCAGCTGGTGAGAGGGTTTCCTGCTGTTTGGAAACTTCTCCTCCCTCACAACTCCCTCCCCAAAATGTCTCTCTTTTTGTCTTTTATATTTTGTCCTACTTCCTTTTGAAGAGAATGGGCTGCCTTTCTGGATGTCTGGTGTCTTCTGCCAGCATTCAGAAGTTGTTTTGTGGAATTTTCTCAGCATTCAAATGATCTTCTGACGAATTTGAGAGGGAGAAAGTGGTCTCCCTGTCCTATTCCTCTGCCATCTTGGGGCTGCCCCCATCTCCCAGCCCCCCTAATTTGTTAAAAGGAAAATCTCCTGAGATGGAAATCTCTGGTAAAACAATCATAAAATTATCCAGCCATTTCCACAAGTTTGGGATTCTTTTTCCAGAAGAAATGATTTCAAATTACTTTGATGGCAGAGGTTTTCAAAAGTTTGTAGATATCAGAGAAACACAGAAGGCTTGTTAATGCACAGATTGCTGGGCAGTACCTCTGTAAGTTTTTTTTTTCCCCCACAAGTGGGCAGAACTTTAAACACTAAGGGTTAATTTCCCACTCACATTTTGATATATGGATTCTTATCCAACTTTTATCTAAAAGCACTTACTGTTTATTATTTCAAATCAAAGTAAAATCATTAATATACAGGAAAAGAAAACCTTTCAGATTCAAGCTAGATCTTAGCACACTGTATTGTAATAACAACTGGACTTTTATTTTTGACCAGTAGTGATATAATTAACTACATTTTGCAGTGGGCCAATTAGGGTAGGCACTGGTAAAATTGGATAGAAAAGAAATTACTGGTCTAATTGGATAGAAAATAATTTATTGATCAAATCAGTCTATCACCAGCACATCTACATATCTAAAACTTTATTATGTTAATATGTAATTAATGCAATGTTACCATGACATATTTTTCATCTTATTGTCCTACTTTTGGATTATGGTGCATTTTACTCTGAGAGTATATCTCAGGTTGGATCAGCTACATTTCAAGTGCTCAGTAGGGACAGTGGCTAACAGCTCTGTATTGGGCAGTGCAGGTTTATAGGATATTTTCAGGTACCACTTGTCATTAGTGTTCTTTTTTTAAGCAAGGGTTTATGTTTTTTTTTAACTGCCTGGACTTTAGAAAGTGATGGAGAGTACATTAATAACAGATTAAAAGTGAATTATGTCCATTACACTGCACATAGCATTAAAAAACTGAAAAAATTAGAACACATTACTCTGGTATTAAAATACTCCATAAATTAAAAAGTCACAAAATGAGTGAAATTCCAGTATGACTTGTCTGTTTCACTGTTCTTTTCTGAAAGGAAGAAAATAGCCAAAATTCGTAGACTAGGTGGCAAATATGAATATTTCACTAAAGATATGGAGATAGTAAATACACATCTGAAAAAAAAAAGATCATGAATCCTTAGGGAAATGCAAATAAAACAACAGTGAGATAGCATGACAAACTTATCAAAAGGGTTAAAATTAACAATAATGGATCAGAAGAAAAATAATAATTAAAAAATAAAGATAAGCATATTCCTAATAAAAACGCTAGTAACCTGGAAGGTTATCCTCTGCCCTATTTATGTAGAAAGATATATATACATACAACATATTAAAGTGACAGTTTCCTTAAAAAAAAAAAGTTGACCAAGTGAATTATTCACTAGGATACAGGAGGAAATGTACCTCTCAAACACTGCTGGGAAGAATGAAAAAAAAAAAAAAATTCCCAGGCAGTCCAGTACCTAGACCTAGGTATTCACTGCTCAGGGCCCAGGTTTAATCCCTGCTTGGTAAATTAAGATCCCCCAAGCCATGTAGTGTGGCAAAAAAAAAAAAAAAAAGGTATAGTTAGTTCAGATCATAATTTGCTAATTTGTTAAAGTTAACATTCATCTATCTTATGATTCACACCTTGCACTCTGAGTTATTGAAGAAAAGATAAATGAAACATACATCCACATAAAGAATTATACACAAATGTTTTACCCAATTTTTTTCAATAGTGAAAAATTAGGAAAACTGCAAATGTCCATAAGCAAATGAATGGATAATAGTGGTATATCCAAAAACAAGAATATTTCTTAGAAAAAAAAGTATGAGCTGCTCATACATTATTGATGACTCTTCAAGTATTTATGAAACAAAAATAAAAGCAGGAGAAATAGTGAATACTTTGATTTACATCATTTGCATTCTAGAAAATGCAAAGTTATCTATTATAACGGAAAATAAATCAATGGTTACATGGAGGGCTGTGGAGGGCAAGGAGAGAGAGTATAAAAGGTCATGAAATTAATATACAGTAATATAGTTATTACCATCACTGTGATGATGGTTTTACTTCCATACATGTTTCAGAACTCATCAGATAGCTTTTGAAATGATTCATGATTAAAAAAAGAAAAAAAAAGAAAAGAAAGAAAAAACTCTATGTCCAAACTTCTGTAAAGTAAGTTTGGTAATCCTAATTCATTCCACTTTCTCAGGCCCTTTGTGGATCAGTTTTACCTCAAAGATAGCAAATAGAGTAAACAATGAAGGACCTTCCACCTGAGTCAACAAGAATGTGACCTGTCACAGATATATTTGTAGACTAGATTCTCCTTTTTTCTATCTTTATTCTTTTTTACCTTCCTTGCTCTGGCTAGGACCTGGGGGAAATTTTCCCCTCAGCACTGTTGACATCCTCTGTGAACAAGAGAAAATATTTATACTGCTCCCAGAAGCAGTTATGTTGTCACACCTGACCCCTCCTCAGGGTGATCTAAGTCTCCTGAAACTCATCATAGCATCCAGGCTTGAAGTGAGGACAAGAAAGCTCTGCAGTCTTTCACAGGAGGCAATGGGCAGAAATGCAAATTTGGCAAAAACTAGTAAGCTAATTTCTGCCTCTGTATTGATTCTTCTGAGGCACAGAAAGTTTGATACCACATGAAATTTGCACACCTCTTCATGCTTGTAGAGCCCAATTCTGTTTATAAAACACACTAAATGCTAAATGGAACATCCAAGATTAAAGAGGACTTAAACAGTAAAGTCTTTGTTATTATACAAACCAAAGCAGTGGTCAGACAGATATGCCAGCAATGCCTGGAAATTCTTAATTGGTGACTCGGAGACTAGAAAAATTTATCACAAGTATCTTTATACCAACATGTCCCTGGAAAAGATGATCCTTCTCTGCATGCTGCCAGATGAACTCCTGACATTCTCTGGGCCAATATTGCATCAGGCCCATGCACAAGCTGTTCAAAAAGGGAAGGAAGACATCCCAAGGATTCAGGCTAATCCTAATTTCCTCCAACAAATGAGAGAACAGAGTGGACCTCCCTGAGCATTCTGGGGTAGTGACTAATGCATACTTTGGAGACCTGCCAGGTTAGAGGTGAAATGGATATGGTGACAGAAACTGGAAGTGATGCTAATCTATCAAGAGTAGATTAGTGTGCAACACATTTATACTTGCTTGACGTAATTATGAAGAATCTCTTTACTCTTGGTGTTTGGATTTATGAGGAAATTAATGTCTCACAGATTGGTCCAGTGTCATTACACTGAACAAGGAAACTACACATTCCTTATATGTCTAGGGCCTTTTGCCAGTGTGAATTCTCTGGTGCTGAGAGAGGTTACATTTTTGGCTAAAAGCTTTCCCACATTTGAGGCAGTCATATGGCTCTTCTCCTGTGTGAACTCTCTGATGATAATGAAGGGTGGAATGAGAGGTAAAAGACTTCCCACATTCTCTGCATTCATAAGGCCTTTCTCCTGTGTGAATTCTCTGCTGAATAATGAGGTGAATTCTTTGGGTAAAGGATTTCCCACAGTCACTACATTCACGAGGCCTTTCTCCTGTATGAACTCTTCAATGTCGAATGAGTATTCAGCTATTGGTAAAAGATTTCCCACAGTCACTGCACTTATAAGGCCATTCTCCATTGTGAACCCTCTAATGATAGCCAAGGGCATAGACAAAAGCAAGAGTTCTCACATTCACTGCACTCATAAGGCCTTTCTCCAGTGTGAACTCTCTGGTGTTTAGAGAGGTATGAAAATCTGGCTAAGGGATCTCCCACAATCAGTACGTTCATAATGCTTTTCTCTAGTGTGAACTTTATGGTGTTATTCAGTTGGTTAACTATCCCTAAAAGGTTTCCCACATTCACTTCAGTCAAAAGTCCATTCTACTACGTGAACGCTCTGATGACAATGGAAGGCAGAGTTAGAGGTAAAACATTTGCTGCACTCATAAGGCCTTTCTCCTGTGTGAACTCTACAGTGTCAAATGAGTATTGGTCCATTGGTAAAGGATTTCCCACAGTCACTGCACTGATACGATTTTTCTCTTGTATGAACTCTCTGAAGATAACAGAGGACAGAACCAGAGGTAAAAGAGTTCCCACATTCACTACATTCAAAATCCCTTTCTCCAGTGTGAACTCTCTGGTGTTGAGATAGGAAAGATTTATGGCTAAAGGATTTCCCACATTCACTGCACTCATAAGGCCTTTCTCCTGTGTGAATTCTTCGGTGTATAGTGAGGTGATTTATTTTGGTAAAAGACTTCCCACAATCAGTATACTCATATGGCCTTTCTCCAGCGTAAATTCTCTGATGATAATGCAGGCCAGAGCTAGAGGTAAATACTTCCCACATTCTCATTTATGAATCTTCTCTCCAGTGTGAACTCTCTGATGATAATGGAGGGCAGAGCTAAAAGTAAAAGATTTCTCACATTCACTGCACTCATAAGGCTTTTCTCCTGTATGAACCCACCAGTGTTCAATTACATCAGATTTTCATTTAAAGGACTTTCTACATTCAGGGCATTCATAACTCATTTCTCCAGTGTGAACTGTCTGTTGCTGAATAAACATGGAGCTATGGCCAGAACATTGTGTACAATGATAGCAGCCATGGCAATTTTCTCTAGTGTTACTCCTCTGAGGACAAATAAGGACAAATTCTTGGCTAAAGGATTTCCCACATTTGCTGCTCTTGTACTGCCTTGCCCTAGTATGAATTTTTTTATGTTGAATGAGGACTGAACTTCCTCTAAAAGATTTGTACAGTCACCACACTCATAACGCCTGTCACCAGTGTGGACTTTCTGGTGCACAACAAATGAGGATCTATACTTGAATTCCTCCCCCCCCCCCACACACACACACATTTACTGCACACAAAACTATCAGTGTAGGCACTCTGGTCCTGAACAAGTGTGTGTTTGGGGCCGAAGACTTTCTTGCATTCTCCCCTGGTACAATGACTTTTTTTGCTTTGTAAAGTTTCCATGCAGTGGGTAACTGTATTTGGCTTCTCCCCAGTGTGACTGACCTGTTGCTTCAGATATTCTGAGGTGGCTCAGAAGTCATCCCCAACTTCCTTGCTGATTAAAGGTTTCTCTGACACATGGAAATTGGAACTCTTCACAAATGAAGCCCTGTCCACACTGATTATGAATGGTTTCTCTTGCATGTGCTGCTCCTGGTGCTGTTGAGGGTCTGCACTGAAATAAAATACTTCTGCACATGCCCTACACTTCAGTTGTTCCTTGCTGTGTTGTGTTCCCTGCTGCTCAGACTTGAGAGACAATGTCTCTCAAGACTGGACCACACACTTCACAGGGATGAGTCTTCTGAGAACATGAAGGCTCCTTGGAAGTCCTGGCCTGTGACACTGCCACAGAAACACTCTGTTCAAAGGAAGGCTCAATTTCTCCTCTCCACTGCAGAAACCCAGTGAGGTTATCAGTTCTCCAGCATCACATCGTTGTACAGGCATCTCTGAGCCACGTCAAGAAACTTCCATTCCTTCCAGGAGAAGGACAGGACAATGTTCTCAAAGGTCACACCACCCTGAGGCAGGTCCCTCAGCGCTGCTGCCGCCATCGGACTTTGGCCAGAGCAGGGATGGAAGCGGCCTGAGGACTCGAGCACTGCAGGGCCTCTCCCGGGCCTAACACAGGTCACCCTGGGAGATGTCGCCAAGTCTCAGATTTGCTTCCGTGCAGCGGGAACAGGCTCTCCTCTCGGACCTCCTTAATGTGGTCACCTCGATCCTGACACAACGGTCTGGAGCTGGAAAGGACCCAAAGGGCACGAAAAAAATCACTGCCGTAATGAGGATGCCAGGAGTCCTTTCTGTCATTAGTATTCTTAACAGCCCCTGAAGGAGCACTAAATATCAAGTTGGTGAAATGCAGTTCATTCTTCTTTTTTTTTTTTTTTTCTGAGTATAATTTCTTTACATTGTTGTATTAGTTTCTGCTGTAAAATAAAGTGTATCAGCTATGAAAGTGAAAGTGTTATTCACTCAGTTGTGTCCCACACTTTGCTACCCCATGGACTGTAGCCCATCAGGCTCCTCTGTCCATGGAATTCTCCAGGCAAGAATACTAGAGTGGGTAGCCTTTCCCTTCTCCAGAGGATCTTCCCAACCCAGGGATTGAACCCAGGTCGCATTCATTTCATGCAGATTCTTTACTGTCTGAGCCACAAAGGAAGCCCAAATCAGCTGTTTGTATATATATATCCCCCTCCCTCTCAGACCTCCCTCCCTCCCCCTCCATCTCACCCCTCTAGGTCATCACAGAGCACTGAGCTGAGCTCCCTGTGCTATACAGCAATCCCACTCGCTATCTATTTTACATAGTAGTGTATTTATGTCAATCCTAATCTCCCAGTTCATCACACCCTCCTGTTCTCATGTCACATGTCTGTTCCGTAAGTCTGCGTCTTACCTACCCTACAAATATATTCATCTTTATCATTTATCTAGATTCCACATATATAGTTCATTCTTAAGTAAAATATTGATGGAACAAAAAAATGTCAACTGTTCCCCCTATTTTTCAATACTATTTCAAATTTATGCTGCCTTGTACTTGTGGTGTTTTTATTAACTATTCTCCACATCCCTGGGTGGCGCACAGAACTGTAAGTCTGACAGAGACAGATCCTTGCCCTCAATATTATGAATGACTAGTTAAAATCCAATTATTTAAGTATCTTTATTAACCTATGAGAGGGCTTTGCTGGTGGCTCAGACAGCAAAGAATCCACCTGCAAAGGAGATCTGGGTTTGATCCCTGGGTTAAGAAGATCCTCTGGAGAAGGGAATGGCTACCAACTCCAGTATTCTTGCCTGGAGAATCCCAGTGAGCAACTGTACATGGGATTGTAAAGAGTCAGATACAACCGAGCAACTAACACTTCTCAGTTTCACTAGCCCATGAAGTCTTACCTAATGAAACCTAGCTTGTAAGTATACATATAGGAAGTATCAGTCATTTCTCTCAATAAGGGATGTGGGTACCTAGGTACACCCTCAGTTATATATGATGAATGTTTTGTGAAAGTGGCTCTTCTCTAAACCCCTCTAGTCGCTCATCCTGTGACTCTGTCTTTTCTCATGAACTTTCATCTTACTGGGCATTACTTGCTAATTGCCTATCAAGTCAAATATATTCCAGGAATGACACTGCAGCATAAATTGAGGTGTAAGTGGGCATTCTTATAACTACTGTCTTTGATTATGAGAGAGTCGTTTCCTAGGCAGGTTGATAAGAAGGCTAGGGGACCCCAAGGAGAGAGGGGTCTGGAGTTCTCAAGGAGGAAGAAAGGACAAACGTTTTTGTTTTTTTTTTCCTTCTACATTCTTAGGATTATATAACAATAATGTATCCTGCTTGAGGACAGTCTCTGGAAAAAACCTTCTGGCTAATCCTGTTATCTTAAAATGTACATTATGGGAGTAGGTCTAGTGAGGTCTTTACAACCTCCAGACACTCTTTTGATTCACTGCAATAACTAATTAGAGAGTATATAACTCCATTGCTAACACTAGCAAGGGGGTACTCTTTCTGTCCCCTTCTGATGCCTATGTCAGAAGCTTTCTTTATCTCCTTTATACTTAATAAAACTTTATTACATAAAAGCTCTGAGCAATCAAGCCTCCTCTCTGGCCCCGGATTGAATTCTTCTCCTCCAGAGGCCAAGAATCACGGCATCTTTTCATGGTTCTGAAACAATCTTTCATCTTGGGGGCTCATCCAGGATCCTTCAGGACAAGGTAAGGATGCTTGGAACTCTAGTTCTTTGTTCTCCTAGCGAACACGTTTTCTGCTGTACTTTACTAACTCTCCAGTGTTCTGAGCATGAATGAATGAAATGCCCTGCGCGAAGCAAGTGAGGAGCCCTGCTTTGTGGTTCCACATTGACCTCATATGGCTTATGGCAGAAACCTGTCGGGGGTTTATACCGACTTGCCAATGCCAAGAGGCACCCAATGTCTCCTTTAGGGACCAACCAGAAATGGGCAAAGCGTGGACCAAACTCTCCTTTCTCAGTCAAACTTTTCGGTCTCTTTGACCAATTCGTAACTCCTTGGAAATTAGAAGTACTAACCTAATCTATCAGATCATAGACTTTCAAGGGACTTGTGATTTATGCTGTTACTGTGTACTATTACTTAGATCCCAAGCTTGGATTTATAGTCAGGAAGCGCCTAGCCTCGCTAGGCATGGTAAGTTTGGAAGCTAGATGGAGCTCTAGCTCCAAGAACATCTCTGAGGTTAAAGGTTACTCAGATTGGAACTACAAGGGATTTTTTTTTCCTTTGGAAATGCTGGCTTTTAGTGGACCAGAGAAGACTCTTATACTGGTGTGGTGATGCTTGGAAGGAACATCTCAGTTTTATGTTTGTATCGGTTTTATTGTGGTTAGGAATATACTCAGGGTCATGCACAGGCTCTCAGGTGATGAATGTTTCCCCCAGCGGTTTAGCCTGGGAGGCATTCCAGAAGGTTACTCTGATTGCACCCCAGGTGGCATCAGAGGCAAGCAAGGTTTTAATGATGAGGAGCTGGACGTCAGTCAGGGATGCCATCAGGTCTACCCCTGGTGCATCTCCACCCCGTCTCTGTGGTAGAACCTGGAGGGATGAGTAGGTCACCTGCATCGGTAAGGGACAGACTAAGTCTAAATAGGAAAGAAAAGCTTCGGTGTAAAGTCTGTCTACACCCCCATCTAGAGCAGGGAGGGACGCCTCCAGTAGAAAGAGGGCACTGGTTTTTTTCTTTCTTACAGATGAGAGCTAACAATTCCAGTCTCACTCCTTTGAACTGTATCCTGAAAAACACATAGATTTGATCCCCAGTGCTTAAAGAAGACACACCTGGTCTTCCAATGTGATACTGCATGACCACAGTACCCATTGGAGGACGGTGAATGATGGCCAGCTGGAGGGTCTCTTAAGTATAATACTGTTTTACAATTAGACCGGTTCTGCAGAAAACAAGGAAAATGTGTAGAAGTAGCATACGCGTTGCCCTTTTTCTCTCTGAGAAACATGCCAGACTTATGTCCTAAGGTATAGATTTGGGTGTGACTCCTTCAGCCTCCTGTCCTCCTACTTTGCTAGATGAGATGGAGGACAGGAGGCAAAGAGATAAAGAAAAGCAGGTTTCTCCACTCTATCCCTGGGATCGTATGCACAGAGCAGCCAGAGAGACTGAGAAGCAGCCACATAAGCTGTTGCCTCTTCATAAAGAACCCACCAGGAGAAATAATCAGGCTATGAGAGTTAGTAAGCCTTTTTCTTATCAAGAAATACAAACAAATCAAGGAGGATCTGGGAGAATATTTAGAGGACCCCAAAAAATATATTAGAGCTTTTAAAGGTGTTACTCTGCTTTATGACCTTACTTGGAAGGATGTGATGTATATCTTGGGACAAATGCTGACTCCCGACTCAAAAAGTCGAGTTTTGGGGAAAGTGGTTGCTTATGGAGATGAATGCTTTGGTAATGAATCAGTAGGAAAGAGGGAGGACGAGATAACCGCCCTCCCCACTGGGAATAAGGCAGTCCCAATTACAGAACCAGACTGGGACTACAACACAGCTAAAGGAAGATGGGATCAGAGTCATTTTGTCAGGTGTATTCTTGAAGGCTCAGGCAGGCACGTGCTAAGCCTTTCAGTTCAGTTCAGTTCAGTCGCTCAGTCGTGTCCGACTCTGCGACCCCATGAATAGCAGCACACCAGGCCTCCCTGTCCATCACCAACGCCCGGAGTTCACTCAGATTCACTGTCCATTGAGCCAGTGATGCCATCCAGCCATCTCATCCTCTGTCATCCCCTTCTCCTGCCTCCAATCCCTCCCAGCATCAAAGTCTTCCAATGAATCAACTCTTCGCATGAGGTGGCCAAAGTACTGGAGCTTCAGGTTTAGCATCATTTTTTCCAAAGAAATCCCAGGGCTGATCTCCTTCAGAATGGACTGGTTGGATCCCCTTGCAGTCCAGGGGACTCTCAAGAGTCTTCTCCAACACCACAGTTCAAAAGCATCAATTCTTTGGCGCTCAGCCTTCTTCTCAGTCCAACTCTCACATCCATACATGACTACTGGAAAAACCATAGCCTTGACTAAATGGACCTTATTCATCAAAGTAAACTATGGCAAATTGGCAAACATAGAACAGGAGGAGAAGGAAGCTCCTGTTAAATTCCTAGATAGACTGAGAGAAGCCCTTCGCAGATTCATTGAAATTGATCCGTATAATGAAGAGAGAAAAGTGATCTTAAAAGATAGAATTCTCACTCAGTCGGCTCCAGATATCCACCGTAAGCTATTATAACAGGCATAGGGACCAAATCCATCTTTAGATAATCTGTTACAACTGGCTCAGACAGTTTATTATGGTAGGGAATATGAGGAAAGGAAAGAAAGGCAGAAAAAGACAAAGGAACAGGCGGAAGCCTTCACAATGACTATAAGAACCATTCTTAAACAGCCTGAGAAAAATGCCCAGAGGGACCCAGGTGAAAAGGGATGGGCTTGGTATTACTGTGGAAAGGAGGGGCACCTCAAGAGAGATTACCCTCAGACATCCAAGCTGCCCCCAGCTCCATGTCTGGTCTACAAAGAGCCACACTGGAAGAGAGACTGCCCCCAGAGGCATAGGCTTCAGGGGTCAGACTCTCAAGACAAACAGGACTGAAGGTGCCTGGGGGTCCCCACACAAGCTCCTGTCCTAATTACACCTGAGGAACCCCAGGTATTAATAACTGTGGGGGGCCAATCCATCAGTTTCCTTTTAGACACTGGGGCAAATTACTCCATGCTTACTGAAGCCCCTGGCCCACTTTCTTCCCAATCCACTTCCATAATGGGACTGTCTGGACAAACCAAAAGGTATTATGTAAGTTGTGACTGGGACTCTGTGCTATTTCACACGTGTTTCTGATCATGTCAGAGTCTCCCTCACCCCATTTGGGGAGGGATATACTGAGCAAGGTCCATGCCTCTGTTTTCATAAATATGGAGCCTTCCCTTTCTCTCCCTTTAATTGAACAAAATGTAAATCCTACAGTATGGGCTGATGGAAAATCTGTGGGTTGAACACAAAAATGCTATTCCTGTAGTTGTCAAGCTCAAAGACCCACACTTATTTCCACATAAGAAGCAGTATCCACTGAAACCTGAGGTTAAGGAAGGGTTAAAACCCATCACCGAAATTTTAAAGGAGCAGGGACTATTAGTTCCCTGTAAAAGTCCATGCAACACTCCTATTTTGGATATAAAGAAATCAAATGGTAAATGGAGACTAGTTCAAGATTTACGAATAATAAATGAGGCTTTAGTCCCTTTACACCCCATGGTGCCTAATCTTTACACGCTATTGTCTGAAATTCCTGAACGAGCCAAATATTTCTCAGTAATTGATTTAAAAGATGCCTTCTATTCAGTGTCTTTGGCGGAGGAAAGTCAATTTCTATTTGCCTTTGAGGACCCTACACAGCCAGCGTCTCAGTTAACCTGGACAGTTCTGCCCCAAGGATTTCGTGACAGTCCTCACTTATTTGGACAAAGTTTGTCACGGGATCTACAAAACTTTAATAGCTCCAAAGCAGTGGTGTTACAATATGTAGATGATATTTTGCTCTGTGTGGAGACAGAGGAAGCTTGTTCAAGAGCCTCAGAAGACTTCTTAAACGGTCTTGCAGGCCGCGGTTACAAGGCATCATGAGAAAAGATTCAGCCTTTTCAACAATCTGTTAGATATCTAGGCCTAATCATATCAGAAGGGACTAAACCTATACTAAATCATCCCCTACCTGTGACTTTAAGACAATTGAGAGGATTTGGGGGACTCACAGGCTTCTGTGATTCTGGGTTATGGGGAACTTGCCCGGCCTTTATATAAACCTATAGCTGAAACTCAGCAGGCCCAAACTGAAAAACTGCTTTGGTCTCCAGATACTCAAAAGGCTTTTAAGCTTCTTCAGACTGCTCTCCTGCAAGCTCCCACTCTGAGCTTGCCCACAGGGTCAGAATTTAATTTGTTTGTCACTGAAAGAAAAGGTGTGGCCTTGGGAGTTTTGACACTACACCGAGGGCCTCACCAGCAACCTATTGTTTATCTAAGCAGAGAATTAAATGTAATTTCATGTGAGTGGCGCCACTGCCTAAGAATAATTGGGGCAGCGGGTTTATTAGTACCTGAAGCTTTAAAAATAATTAATGGATGAAACCTTACTGTACTGACTTATCATGCTGTGAGTGAAATCTTAAATTCTAAGGTTTATATTTGGATGACAGACAGTAGGCTTCTTAAATATCAGTCATTGTTGTTAGAAGGACCAGTAACTAAGCTTAAAGTTTGTGGACATTTAAATCTTGCCACTTTCCTTCCTGAGAAGGAAAATGAAACACCTGATCACGATTGTTCCCAGTTCCTAACTTTAAACTATGCAGCTCAGGAAGATCTAATGGATACCCCATTAGACAATCCTGACATGGAAATATTTACGGATGGCAGTTCTTTTGTTTGGGATGGAAAGCATAAAGCAGGTTATGCCGTGGTGACTGCTGAACAGGTTTTAGAAGCAAAATCTCTCTCCCAGGGAACCAGTGCTCAGTTAGCGGAGCTTGTGGCTCTGGCCTGAGCTCTAGAGTTAAGCAAAGGGCAGTGGGTAAATATCTACACTAATTCTAAGTATGCCTATTTGACTTTACACGCTCATGCTGCAATATGGAAAGAAAGACAGTTTAAAACAGCAAAAGGAGAACCTAATAAACATTTCAGAGAGATCAAGAGACTTTAAACTGCTATATATTGTCCTAAAGAAGTAGCTGTTATGCATTGCAAAGGACACAACAGAGATGGGAGTAAAGTAGCTGAAGGTAATCAGCTGGCTGACTGTCAAGCCAGAAAAGTGGCACTTTATGAAACCCCTTCTCTACAGTAAACAATCACTTGCTTAGTGGCAGGAGTATGGATAATCCTGTCACACAAGCTAGTCTGTCAGCAGAGAGGTTTGACCTGAGACACCCCTGTCACACCCAGGGCAGGGAATTAGTAGTAATTATTGGCACAACAAATGAAAAACCTTTCACCAATATAATTCCTAACCAATCCACTATACTAACAATTTCCCAAAAGAATTTGCCTTTCAGTTCAGTCGCTCAGTCGTGGCCGACTCTTTGCGACCCCACGAATCACAGCACACCAGGCCTCCCTGTTCATCACCAACTCCCGGAGTTCACTCAGACTCACGTCCACCGAGTCCGTGATGCCATCCAGCCATCTCATCCTCGGTCATCCCCCTCTCCTCCTGCCCCCAATCCCTCCCAGCATCAGAGTCTTTTCCAGTGAGTCAACTCTTCCCATGAGGTGGCCAAAGTACTGGAGTTTCAGCTTCAGCATCATTCCTTTCAAAGAAATCCCAGGGCTGATCTCCTTCAGAATGGACTGGTTGGATCTCCTTGCAGTCCAAGGGACTCTCAAGAGTCTTCTCCAACACCACAGTTCAAAAGCATCAATTATTCGGCGCTCAGCCTTCCTCACAGTCCAACTCTCAAATCCATACATGACCACTGGAAAAACCATAGCCTTGACTAGACGGAATTTGCCTTTAGTAAGTCTAAAACATCTCTTTGCTCTCAGGTTGGGAGGCTGTAAACAATCACATGTGGCCGGATGAACCTATACAGGCGGGCTAGATAACCTTCAGAGGAGTTCGTAAGTTGAAGCACTCTTGTCACACTCAGGAATTTTTATTGACTTAGAGCTGCACGTTTACTCCTTCTTCAAGAGAACCAGTTGGGAACAGCCCCCCATAAAGTCAGAAGTGTAGGCGAGAACATGAAACAGTAAAGTAGATAGACTCTGGTTTTAGGGGTAGCTGCTCGAGAACAGGGGGTTTCCTGAGGCTTGATCACGCCTTTGCGTATGCCAAGCCTCCTTCCTCATGACCTTTGCCATGGGCGGAGTTCCTCATGCTGGCCCCCGGCAACAGATGACTTTGATCTGGACAGGTCCTGTGGAACAGGGAAAACCACAATATACTGAGGAAAAATTAGAAAGATATGAGAAAAGAGGAGCAAAGATTACTGATAAAGGATGGTTACAGTCCGAAGATGGACAATTAATAATTCCTGAAAATTCTCAATGAAAAATTCTTAAGGGTTTACACCAGAGTTTTCATTTGGGTGCAGAGAGTATTTATTAGATGGCTTCTCATTTGTTTGAATGTAAAAATGTAATGAAAACTTTAGAACATTATCAAAAGGTGTGAGGTTTGTCAGAAAAATAACCCAAAGACTGAAAAGCTAGCAAAATCTGGATTACAACAGAGTGGAAAGTATCCTGGAGAAAACTGGGAAATTGATTTTACTCATATGCCAAAAGTCAGAGACATTACTTTGCCGACTAAGGTCCGTCTAGTCAAGGCTATGGTTTTTCCAGTAGTCATGTATGGATGTGAGAGTTGGACTGTGAAGAAGGCTGAGCGCCAAAGAATTGATGCTTTTGAACTGTGGTGTTGGAGAAGACTCTTGAGAGTCCCCTGGACTGCAAGGGGATCCAACAGTCCATTCTGAAGGAGATCAGCCCTGGGATTTCTTTGGAAGGAATGATGCTAAAGCTGAAACTCCAGTACTTTGGCCACCTCATGCAAAGAGTTGACTCATTCGAAAAGACTTTGATGCTGGGAGGCATTGGGGGCAGGAGAAGAAGGGGACCACCGAGGATGAGATGGCTGGATGGCATCACTCGAAAAGACTTTGATGCTGGGAGGCATTGGGGGCAGGAGAAGAAAGGGACCACCGAGGATGAGATGGCTGGATGGCATCACTGACTCGATGAACGCGAGTATGAGTGAATTCCGGGAGCTGGTGATGGACAGGGAGGCTTGGCGTGCTGCGATTCATGGGGTCGCAAAGAGTCGGACACGACAGAGCGACTGAACTGAACTGAACTGAATGGGTATTCTTGCTTACAAGTTTGGATGGATACTTTTACTGGATGGATTGAGGCTTTTCCCTGTCATAGTGAACAGGCTAAGGAGTTTATAAAGATTTTAATCCATGATATTATCCCCAAGTTTGGGCTGCCACAGAGCCTTCAGAGTGACAATGGCTTTGCCTTTAAAGCTGCTGTAACTCAGGGGGTGTCTAAAGCTCTAGGACTAGAATATCACTTACACTGTTCCTGGAGACCCCAATCCTCAGGAAAGGTTGAAAAAGCTAATGACATTATCAAAAGACATCTGTGCAAATTAACTCAAAAGACGCAGGACAATTGGATTAAAGTCCTATCCATAACTTTAATGAGGGCTCGAACTGCCCCCAAAAAAGAGGGACTGTCCCCCTTTGAATGTATTTATGGAAGGCCTTTCTTATGCACAGACATTGTTATAGACCTTAAAACCTTGGAATTAACTAGTTATGTAACTCAGCTTTCAGCTTTTCAATAGGCATTAACAGAACTCCAGGAGACGACTCCTGACCCAGCCTGAGTCAAGCAAGCCTCTATTTGAGCCAGAAATTGATGTCCTTATAAAAAGATTGGGGTCTGGTGGCCCACCCCTTGAGCCCCTCTAGGAAGGCCCTTACCGGGTTATTCTTTCTTCTCTCATAGCTGCCAAAGTGCCAGAAATTGATTTGTGAGTACATCACACTCGAGTTAAGAGGTGGCACCTTTGACTTCATTTTATGTCTTTACTTTCTACGCTCTGACTTTTTACTTTTCAGATGGGACTGATAATCTATCTGAGCTTACTTCTGCTGACTTCAAAAAATCATGAGTCTGCCGTTTGATCCTCAAGACAATGCCTTCCTGTCCTGGGCTCACTCCTACCCTGAATTCGACAATCAGTCTAACTGCTGGGTCTGTGGAGCACTCCCCGCTTCACCAGTGGAAGGCTTCCTGTGGTGGACATCTCCACTTTGAGGAAAGTTCTTGAATATACTTCAAAAAATAGTCAAGCAAGTTACTTTATAAGTTTACTTCACTAAGTAATCATTGATAAGTCTAGTAAATTTTTGATAAGACAGCAGAATTTTCAGGCAGGCAGTAAGCTACTTCTGAAATGTAATAGAACAGGGATCAAATAAGTTAGAGTCTAGCAGTACAGACAAGACCATGATTTACATATTCCGGTTACAAGATAATTGCTTTGCACTGTGGATTTTTTTTCCTGACTATTCTTTGATTATATTTGTCAAACATCTCTTGACATAATTCAGACTATGAGGAATTATAGTGGCAAAATAAAATTCCAAATAATTTGACAGATCACTCCATATGCTATTAGTGAACTTCAGTTATCTTTCAGCAATATGACATTGATTCATTGACAGTGGAGGCAGCATTCTGAAAAGGAAAGAAGAAGTGATGCGGAATCATTCAAATCTAGGCTCCAAAGCCTGTTTTCCTGCTTACTAGCTGCATATTCTGTGCTAATTATTTACTTTCTTTGAGCCTCAGTTACCTGATCCTACAACAGTTGTCTTGTGGCACTTTTGTTTAAACACTTATATCTTGCACAATACTTGACACATAGTAGGTCTTCAAACAATAGGATTTTCTTTTCCCCAAGATTATGATTCATAAGGATGAGAACTATATATCCTCATATTTTTACAATGAATAATTACAAATATCTAGCAACACTGGGAACTCTGTTGAACATTTCACCTCTGGGAATTTAGAGGTAAAAGAAATACAACAAAGAATACCAAGGATTTTAGAAATTAATTAACAATAGTAGTAAGTAAGTAAGTTTGAGATGTGTTGATATTATATTGTACAGTTTATTAACAATATAACTCCTTTACAACATGGGAACTAGAATAAGAAAATAAGTTATAAGTTTTTCTTTGGTGGTGAAAAATCAAAGAGATAAATATTAAGATGTCTTGTACTGTTTCTTAATTATTAATACTGAGGCATAAGGATATTAGGCCTAATATTTAGAACACTAGGCTGAAATCAGGTCCTCTGTTAATGAGCTCTCAAGATATGTAAAAACATTACTACATTAAGATATCTTACAAGACATATATGTGAAATCTAGAAAACTCATACGTGTGTGTGCATGCTAAATCCTTTCAGTAGTGTTTGATTTTTTGCGACCATATGGACTGTAGCCTGCCAGGCACCTCTGTCCATGGGATTCTCCAGACAAGAGTACTGGAGTGAGTTGCCATGCCCTCCCCCAAGGAATCTTTTGACCCAGGGATCAAACCCCCATCTGTTATGTCTTCTGCATTGGCAGGCAGGTTCTATACCATTAGCGCCACCTGGGAAGCCCAGAAAAATGGTATTGATGATCTTATTTGCAAAGTAGAAATAGAGACACAGATATGGAAAACAAACATATGGATAGCAAGGTGGGGCAGAGAGGGTGGGATGAATTGGGATATTGGGATTAACATATATACACTATTGAATAAAATAAATAACTAATGAGAACTTACTGTGTAGCTCAGAGAACTCTACTCAGTGCTCTGTGGTGACCTAAATGGGAAGGAAATCCAAAAAAGAGGGGATATATGTATACATATAGCTGATTCAAGGATCAAGTCCCTGGTGGCTCAGTGCTAAAGAATCTGCCCACAATGCAGGAGATTGGGGTTAAGTCCCTAGGTCAGAAAGATCCTCTGGATCCTCCAGTATTCTTGCCTAGAGAATCCCATGGATAGAATAGCCTAGCAGGATACAGTCCATGGGGTCACAAAGACTTGGATCTGACAAACAGCTGATTCCCTTTGCTGTACAGTAGAAACTAATACAATATTGTAAAGCAGTTACACTCCAATAAAATTTATTTAAAGTATACTGCAAGAACATCCCTGCCAAGTTTTCCTTAAATATGTCACAGAAAGAAATGCACTATTTTGTGTTCCTCTGCATAGGTGAAAATTGTATTTTATTTGTCCATCTGTTCCATTTATTACCCTTCATTTTATTATTTTCCTATGCTTTCTCACCACATTATTCTATCTTTAAAAAGAAAAATGATTTAAATCATCTGAAATATTAAAACTGTCCTTATTTTATGGCCATAAATAAGCTCCCAGAGGAGTAGTTTAGATCCATTTAATGTCAAACACATTTTTAACAATGGAAAAATTACTTAACATACCTGAACATAGATTAAAACAAGGTATACCAAAATCAAAACCAATATAAGACCCACTTATTATATAGACCTACTAAAGGAAGGTATCATTTTCCTACTACTTTTCCATTGAAAAGGCCAATGTTGCCAAAGATCAAGCCTAATAAAAATGGAAAGGAAAGGAAAGTGAAGTCACTCAGTCATGTCTGACTCTTTGCAACTCCATGGACTGTAGCTTGCCAGGCTCCTCTGTCCATGGGATTCTCCAGGCATGAGTACTGGAGTGCATTACCATGCCCTCCTCCAGGGGATCTTCCTGACCAAGGGATTGAACACTTGTCTCTTACGTCTCTTACATTGGCAACCAGGTTCTTTACCACTAACACCACCTGGGAAGACCCAAAGCAACTATACTCCAATAAATTAAAAAAAAAAAAAAAAAAAAAAGAGCTCCCATTAGCACTACCCAGACATTCCTTCACTGTAGAGGATATAGCAACTTCCTCTCAAGCACCCTGAGGTCTCTGGATTAGTATGACCATAAGTTAATCATGGACTTCTGGTGCAAAGTACTGCCTTCTTTGGCCCCAGATATATTGCATTAACCCAAATGTTGCAGGTTGCATGCTGAACTTTTGGGAGATGAAGCTAACTGGTCCTGACTGATAAATGTTAGGACCCAGGTGCCTATTATGCTTTGGGACATAGGTACAGAATCCCACAAATGCACCACAATCACAAAAGACTTCTTATTGACATGAAAATGATAATCACAGAATTGTCTCTGCCATATCCTACTTACAGGAAGACGTGGCTTCCTTTGTCCTCAGTCTCTTGTCAGATGCAGTGGTGTTGGAGGAGGTCACCTCTCTCCTTGACTAACTGGTCACCTGGAGAGCCTCTTGGAATTAATTGAGTGACCAGAAAAAGTAACTTGTATACTTTAGTGAATAGTGTCACCATTGCATGTGATGGAGTCGTAAGAGGTTTGTTGTGGCCCATCCCTAAAAAGATGCCCGTGACCAAGAGAAGTATCTCATGATCAGCACAGTTGGCTAAATTTCAAGCAGTCATTTAGTACTAGAAAATGGCTTGGCCAGAAAACAACCCCACCTGCACATTTTCAGGCTCTTGAGACACTACCTGTGGTCTGGCTATCTGGTCAACCAATCACATTTGTTATCCAAAGATGCCCTATTTAGGGTAAAGAATTCTGGGAATATTCTCACAGGTACCAAAAAAATAAAAATCAAGTATATCTCTCCACATACCAAAGCTATAATTCAAGGCTTCACCAGATACTTCATCTTTTTAAAGTTCTAGGTCACATTATTGAATGTGACCAAAGAATCCATTATGCTTCTCTCTCTGTCTTTAATATTTTATTTATTTATTTGACTGTGTTGGTTCTCAGTTGCATCACATGGGATCTTTGTTGCAATGAATGGACTGTCTAGTTGTGGCATGGGGGCTCCAAAATATACAGGCTTCGGTAGTTGCAGCACATTGCTCCCTGGCATGTAAGATCTTAGCTCCTCAACCAGGGATTGAAGTCATGTCCATTGCATTACAAAGCAGGTTCTTAACCACTGGACCACAGGGGAAATCCATCACTTTACTTCTCAAAATATTCAAGGCACAATATTAACTCTGTTATTAATTGCTCAGTCATGTCAGGCTCTTTACAACCCCATGGACTGTAGCCCACCAGGCTCCTCTGTCCATGGGGTTTTCCAGGCAAGAATATGGGAGTGGGTAGCCATTCTCTTCTCCAGGGATCCTCCCAACTCAGGGATTGAACAAAGGTCTCCTGCATTGCAGCCAGACTCTTTACTGTCTGAGCCACCAGGGAAGCATTATATAGAATTTTTACTTTCCTTATCAGCTTTAGGCCCTGAGCTTCTTAGAGCACCATAATGGCTTTCTTAAATGAGTTCAAATACAATTAAATTAAACATCACACATTTTACACATCACTCAAATATCAGGGGTGAATTTTAGCAGACTCTGACTCTATATTTTATGTTTGAGTTCTGAAAACTTTCAGACTCCAACATTCCTTTATATTTTTTGCTCCTTATCCAGGGAAGCCAGTAAGAAATTTCATGTGCTCCTTGGATACTAGGAAAGCTGAAACTGAAAAAGCACTCCCCTATGGTATGAGGAGGCTTCACACCAGCCTTACCCCTTCACTGTGACAAAAACTAGTCACTCTTCTCCCTTCACTCAAAGCATTTTCTACCAGCTGGGAAGCCTTCCTTGAAAAGGAAGTCTCAACATATGAGTAATCTCTTCTATCTCATGGTGTAGGTATAGGGTTATCAGTTTTAGCATTTGAACCAATATTGGCCTGGGGATTATTAATCCTCCCTTCTATGGGGCAACGGTAAGACAATTTCTTATTTAGAATAAAATTAGAATTTATTATTTGGAATATAATTAAAATTTGGAGCAACTGTAAGACAATTTATTATTTGGATTACAATTAAGATATTAGCTCTTTAAGATTAGATATTTGGGACACTTTGTGCAATCCTGTATCTTTGGGATATAGAGCAGTGGTGAGATATAACAGACATTCAAAAACATTGTTGAATGAATGAATTAATCCTTATCAGAGCCTTCTGATATCTACTCTAGTTATTCTTCCTTCCAAATCAGAAAACCACCAGTGATTGAGTGATAAACTGTTAGCTAAAATTAGGCAAGAGACTTAGGAACTAAGCTAGAGGTGATTTTTTTTTTCATTAATTTGAAGGAAATAAATTACTTTCTTTCTACCCATTTCTACCAGTAGTTAGTTGTAAGGGGAAAATTTTGAACTTGTCAAAAAAGAAGTAAGAGAAGAATCAGTGCTGATTTCTTTTAATAGTTTTTTCAGAGTTTTTGTAACGTCTCTAAGTATTCACATTTATTTCTTAATAAATCATTCAAAATATCCTATACAAGTTCTACCTGATCTCACAAGCCATATGCCAGTGATCTTAGCTTGATTGAATTAAAATACTGAATTAAAATATTACTGATTTAGTCTCATTATATTTTTACAATATGCAGAGTGATATAAGATGCAAATTAGTTATGGAAGGGTATTCTAAGATAATTATTTCCTGACATTTAACACTTCATAAGCAGATGTGATTCACTACCTATGCAAAATCAGCTTACATATTCCAACTACAAAATAAATTTTAAGCATAAAATAGATACCAGTAGGAATTCATGACGTGATTCTACAAAATAAATGGGTTTCAGCGGCAGAAAATGGAGGAGGGCTAAAACATTTATTTATTGAGAGATAAAGTAGAAGGGTCTTAGATAAGGTGATGTAATGAGAGACACACAGGATTTGTGCTCCATGGATTCTTAGATTAGTATCCCTTGTAACTCATTACCTGATCTTGAATTGACTCTGAGTTTATTAGGCTGTATATGACTCAGGCTTTTAGTCTTACTGCTACGTATACTATATTTTCTCTTTCCCAACATATGTGCCTTAAATCTCTTTCCTATTATGAGCCAGGAACAAAAATGAACTGCATAGCCAGACTATCCAACTAGAGTAATTGATGTGAAAGATAGAAATTAAGTTAGGAAAATGTGGATCTACATGTTATCTATTGAGGTACCAAAAAAAAAAAAAACACTCTAAAACTTACTGACTCTAAGTAATGTTCATTTATTTACTTACAATTCTGGAAATTTAGGGTTGGGCTTAGCAAGGTAGTTTTCTTTTATTTTCTCATCTAGACTTTTACTCACAACTGAGGCTAGCTTTTGTTTCTGACTACTGGGCTGAACACCTCAGTTCTTGTGATCTCTTAACTTTCAGTAGGTTTGATTGGTTTCTTTAAATAGTTGTCTATTGGCAGTATTTTAAGAGATTAAGATCAGTACAAACGCCCTAATATAGCTTCCACTTTTTGTCATATTTTCTCATTTGCCATTTGTTCATAGATAGTCCCAGTGGTAAGTCCAGAGCCAATGGAGGAATGGACTATACTTGGGTTTGAAAAGTAATTCTCTTTGACTAAGTCATGCTTCTCAAAAAGATCATAAAACCTTGATGAATTCAATCATATGTCTTGCTTTAAGAAATATATCCTAAGTTGAAATACACAAAACAAGGCTTTGTTTGTTTATGTGGGTTTATTTTTTGGCTTTAAAATAATATTAAGAAGACATATTAACAATATATACACAGAGTCTAGGTATATATCACATATAATTCAGGAATTATAACCAAAGACTAAGATAAATGTGAAAAACTTTCTTTGAGCACTTGTAGAAATTGAAGACACTGATGTTTAAGAGAGACATGTTCTAGCATTCTAAACAATAAAAAAAATGAACTTTTAAAGTTCTAACTAAAATTTAAACATCATCAAAAATAATTCATTATATTCTCCCCTTAGAGATCTTTGTGTATGTAGGAAAATATTTCTTTAATCTGAATTCAAATGAAAATACTTTAAAATCCTTCAATTCTCATTTCTTTCAGCCTATTAAATGTTAAATTTAATTGACTGCTAAATTCTATTGGAACTAACTTCAGTAGTATTAATTAGTCTTGAAAATTGTTATATTTTTATGAATTACTATCACTTGTTCCTTTTTAAGTATTGTAGTTTCCACTGTAAATTTTGTCCAATGGGAGGGAAACCAAAAATCTTGCCAATTATTGGAGATCATGAAAGGTTAAATTTATTTTTGTTTCCACTTTTTCATGCTCTCCTAAGCTATAAATTAATATGCTTTCATACACTGAAATATTCTTATAGAATGACATGATTGCATCAAGATTGGAAATGCTAAAGGCTCAAGTCCAGCTTTTTCATAATTTCCTAGACTCCTGGCCAACCATTGATCTTCTTAAACATTTAGACTGAGAAAAATATGTGTATTTTTTACTAATGAAATTTTATGAAAATAATTTAGAGGTGAAATAAGAATCTTTGTTCCTACTATGAGAGGCACCATCTCAATTCAGTTTACTAGTAAGGGTTAGTGTTAGTCACTCAGTCTGACTCTTTGTGGCCCCATAGACTATAGTCCACAAGTCTCTTCTGTCCATGGAATTCTCCAGGCAAGAATACTGGAGTGGGTTGCCATTTCCTTCTCCATCAGTAAGTGTTAGGATAAGATCAAATTTCTTCCAAGATCATGGAAAAATTCACATAAACATTTTCAGCCAATGAGATTTTATGAAAGAAGGTTAAAATTAAAGGAGAAAACTCTCAATTACATCCAATATTTGATATAGTTCTTATATCACACAGACTTAAACTGTGGCAAAAATAAGTGATGATGTTATTTTGGATATGCTAATTCTATATCTCTAAAGGCAGATTATTAATTACATGGAGCTAAAGCACTATTGCCCCTGTGAACATGCACACACACACACACACACTCTACACAGAATATTCATATCCTAGCATTCCATTCACTGTTTCACAAAAGTCTCACTATTCCTTTTTGTTCTTAGTGGATTTACCTTCCATTTACGCAATTACTAGATATGTGAACTAAAAATAGTTCACTAATGCTTCAACTAAGCATCATAGAGAAAGTTCCAACAGGTTACAGGATATAGAAAAGCTGAGGAAAAAGTAATACAGCTGAGTTGAAATCAAAAGTGCATTCAGCTGCCAAATGATGTATATTAATTGTGAGTCTTCTGCTGGTTCTTTCCCCAAGCATGCCTATAAATTTTCAATTATTTGTGCAAGTGTATATTGCATTTTGTTAAAGAATATGCCTGCAATGCAGAATATGTAGGAGACATGGGTTCAATTCCAGGGGCTTGAACCTCTGGAGGAGGAAATAGAAATCCACTCCAGTATTCTAGCCTGAAAAATCCCATGGACAGAGGACCCTAAGGGGGTTCAAAGGGTCACAAACAGTCAGACATGACTGAGTATTCACTTAAACTGCATTTTGCTTTTCAAAATTTCTGATTATATTATTTTACCATCTCCAGAGCTTTTAAATAGATTTTAAAATTAATCTGGTTTTTGTAGAATCTGTTGAATCATAGAGATATCTGAGTTACACATAATTTTTAAAAACAGGAACTTGTTTTAAATTAAAATTTATCTTTCCTATATGTTGTGCTTCTAATTATAATTATACCTATAAAATATTAAAATGTTTGATATCTCAGACTTTTGAAAAAATATGGAAATTTTTCTAAATATCCAATTGAAAATTTTTAGTAATTTTTAAAATATATTTATCAATGATATTTAGGAATAGCACATTTTATGTGACAACCAATGAAATTAAAGTCGATTGAAAAGGTACCAGTGTTGCTAAACACTGTGGAACTACCCTTAAACTCTGTATTGAATTCCAATGTGGCGAAACATAGTTGAAATTCACTTAAATCTTATTGATTTTAAGTTTTCTCTGTAAGGACATTTCTTGACTTTCAGACACTAGTTCTTGTTGTTATTCAGTTGCTAAGTCATGCCCTGTGTGTACATGTGTGTGTTTAATTTCTGAGTCACGTCCAACTCTTTTGCGACCCCTCGGACTGTAACCTACCAGGCTCCTCTGTCCATGGAATTTCCCAGGCAAGAATACTGGAGTGGGTTGCCATTTCTTTCTCCAGGGCATCTTCCTGACACAGGGATGGAACCCAGATCTCCTGCATTGACAGGTGGATACTTTGCCACTTAGTCACCCAGGAAGTGGAGACACTAGCTACCTAATTGATTTATTGATTTATTTACTTCTGCTTCCCTATCTCATATGCTTCCAAAGAGACTTTGATAAAGCAAAAAAAAATATGAAACTAAAATGTGACAAATGTTCTGTTGATATGTTACGAACGTGATGAACATTTCATTGATAGTTTCCTTTGCCATGCAGAGTCTTTAAAAATTGATAGTCTCAGTTATTTATTTTTGCTTTTGTTGCCTGTAGTTTTGCTGTCAATTCCAAAAACATTCTTTACAAGGTCAGTGTAAAGGACCTTTGCGCTTATGTTTTCTTCCTAGAATTTTTATTATTTCATATCTTATGTTTAATTTTTTAATCTATTTTGAATTTATTTTTTGTACTTATAAAGGTTTGATTTTATTCATTTGCATGTGGATATCCACTTTTCCCAGTACCGCTTATTGAAGGGATTATGTTTTCTTCTCAAAGAGTATCTTCTTATATCGTAAGACATCTCTCTTTACTTTGTGCTATTATGCCTAAAATCCTAGTATCTAGGAGATCATAAAACATATAATATTTTAACTTAATTGTTGAAATAATAAAAGGTTCCAGTCATGTCTCAAGTACTGAATTAATTACAGCATATTCTTTTTTCTCCTGATTGAGATAAACAGCCCTAAATAGCTGATATTGGAACTTAAAGCATATTAGAATATTGAACATTTCATATGTGGATTCTTAGTGGGACATGAGGATAACTAGGATTTTGGGTATCGAGTATACTAAACTTAAAGGTGATAGAGAAAATTCTGGAAATAATACATGCACAAATGTACATACACATACCCACATCCACTTACATATATGTTAATATATATTTATGTTGCCACCAGGGTTCTTGACCTCCCCCAATTAATAGGAATTGACTAGAGGCCAGAGAAGTAATTCAGGCAAAGCTTTATTGGAACTCCTGATGCATGGAGGGGACCAGGGGGGAAAACGAGAACATAAAATAGTTCCCTGGCTTTGCTTGCTCCCCAAGGGGTGCAAGCTTGTTCTTTATAGTGAGAGAGGGTAGGGACGTGTCCAGGGGTCAGGCCAGAGACATGGCTTAGGTGTTTTGCCCACCACTTAGGAGGATTGTATGCAGGAAGCATGCCCCGTACCCTGTTTTGGCTCACAAACCCCTGCTTTTGCTCCAGGCTCTTCAAAAGAGGCCCTTGGGTTTTTTTCGTCTCTTTGTATCTTTAGGCTGGAGAAGGAATTGGCAACCCTCCCTCCAGTATTCTTGCCTGGAAAATCCCATGGACAGAGGAGCCTGGTAGGCTACAGTCAGTCCATGGGGTCGCTAGGAGTAGGGCACAACTGAACAACTTCACTTTCAATTTTCACTTTCATGCATTGGAGAAGAAAATGCCAACCCACTCCGGTATTCTTGCCTTGAGAATCCCAGGGACTGGAGCTGCCGTCTATGGGGTCGCACAGAGTCGGACACGACTGCAGCTACTTAGCAGCAGCAGTATCCTTAGGGTCAGATTTTGCCCCAGCTGCTTATGGACTCAGTTATTTTTAGTCCCATATAGTTTCTTTGTATTTTATTGCTGAAGGATGGATGTGTCCAGGTGCAAGCATTGAAGCACTGCAGCAAAGGGTCCCAGGTCTCAGGCCTGTCTCATATGTATTTTTTTCTCAATATAAAATTTTACGTGGAATTAACTGTTCAAAAATTTGTTTAGAGTTAGTTGTGCCCAGAAGAAAGCACAAGTTCTTTTTTCTTTATTCTTGTGTCATGGTCTCTACTTTATAGCATAAGGAAACTCTGCTGGCTGTTACCCTGACATCTTGGATGGGAGGGGAGTTTGGGGGAGAATGGACACACGTTTACATATGACTGAGTCCCTTCCCTGTTCACTTGAAATTATCAGAACATTAATTGGCTAAACCTCAATACAAAATAAAAACTTTAAAACTTTAAATCCTCAAGGTCTCAGTTCCTAGGTGGGTATTATTATGTAAATTATATTCATACTTGTCATGTTATATGCAAAATACTAATGGTAGAAATTAACTTCTCCTAAAAATAATTTTAAAAAATCACATTTTAATCAATGTGTGTTTTTTCTATAGTTGCCATATGCAATTTTAAATATTTATTTTTTTAATCTTTACCAAGTTGATAGAAGACAGTTTTACATTATTATTTTTATTTATATTTCTGTAAATACCTGCAAGATAAACATTTTTATATATATATTAAGGATTTCTGTATCCCTTTTTGAAAATTTTTTTTTATATTTTAAATAATGAAAGGATGATAACACATTTATAGGAGAGTTGGAAAATACAGAACAGTGTTAGATATAATGCCACTATATATTACAATTATTTTTTAAGTAGATAAATTAAGATTTTCAGCAGGAGTTTCAATATCAAAGTCTCAAAAATTAATAGAATAAATAGAGAGAAAAGTAGACAGATGCAGTAGACTTGAAAAGCCCTGTGAACCAATTCAACACAGTTAAGATTTAAACAATTTTCACACAACAGAGGGTACAAATTCTATTCAAGTTCCACAGACTATAAACCAGGAGACACTGGAACATATCCAGGGACATAAAACAAATTGCAAAAATTTCATGGTCTAAAGATATCGAAATCAAAGAGTCTGTTCTCTTATCACTGTGGAATTATGTTAGAAATCATATCAAAAGATATTTGAAAATAACTCACATATTTTCAAGTGCAATGTGACATTTAAAAGAGAGATCTTTGACTAGGCCATTGAAAACCTCAAGAAGGTTAAAAGAGTGAAAAACCACAGAGGATGATTGCAAAGAGGAAAGCATTTGAATGAGAAATTAATATCAAAATGAGAAATTATTATCAAGGGTCTGTATCCCTTTTATAAATTATCTATCTGTGTTTATGTTCAATTTGATGCTGCAGAGGTTCATCTTTCTCTTATTTATTTGAAAAGGCATTTATATAGTGTATTTATTAATCAATTTTTGTTATATTCATTTTAGGACATACTTGACAAACTGAAATTTTCAATGTTTATAAAATATCTCTCCTTCATCTTATTATCTTGATTATATTTGAGAAATCCTTAGCAAATCCTCATCTACTAAAACATCATCAGCATAATCAGCTATATTTTCTTGTATTAATTTTTCTTAATCCATTTTTGGCATGTACATACACAGTTTACACAAGTACTTTCTGAAAATAATTTTTTTAATAATTCAAGATGGTTTTATAAAATAAACATTTGAAGTAAATTTTAGTGTATTTAAATTTATACTGCTTCTAAAATTTTAAATGTCAAAATTTGAAAGCAATCTCTAATGTAATTCCAAAATGTTGGATATATATAAATACATAGCAAAAGAACAATATATTATTCATGCTGTTTGTAATGTAAATATATTTATGTATAAATTTCAATAAGTAACAGTACTTTAAGTCTGCTATATGTCAAAATATAAAATACAAAAGGAAAAACCATACAAACAATAATGCAAAGCAAAAATAAATATCTAGTTCATACAATACCAAATATTTACATATATTTTATCAATATAGTCAATTTTCTGCATGATACATTTTCATAAAGGCAAAACAAAAGCAATAAAGCCTCTGATATAATCTATTATTTGCCCTTTGTTTGCTTTATTTCATTTCATTCATTAATCACACATTTATTAGTATATTAATCATTTGCTTATTTGTAAACTACTGGGATAACTTTGAATCTACAAAGAATATACAAGTCTAGCCATCAACCAGTTCACAACATATCATTATACTTTGAGTTAAACTCTTTATCATGCATTTATCCCTCTTTGTGATTTTTTTTTTTTTTTTCCATTCCAAGAAACCAAGTTGCCTTATACTCCCTCGTCAACTCAGAGGAACTTTGCTATGCAAAACTAAAATCAGACTCTGATTTCAGACAATCAATCTTGATTTTTCAAATTAATATTGAGCCATTTGACTAGATTATGGTTCAGGGAGGGAAGGAAGGCTCATTTCTTTAAAGCTGGCAATGAAGAAATTTTCCAGTGTCTAGAAAGGAAATAGAGGTTGCATGGAGAGAGCTTGAATTCTGTGTCTGACTGCTTCCAGCCCTGGCAAAGTATTCTGTAGAACAGAGGCAACAGAATCCCCCACTGTAAAGTGACTCACAGCTTTGGACAAAGGATATTTCAGGAAAGCCAGTGTACTCAGATGATTAGATACCATGGTGCTATACAAGGTCTCTACGACCATTGCATGACTTTTCCAGGTGTGGGGTAGGGAGTCTAAATAATGATTGTGATTGAATTTCCTGCTGACTCTCTAAGATAGGATCATAGGATTCACATTCACATTCACAATCAATTTTTTTATTTCAAAAAAACAATAGCCTGGTATTTTTATGTAACCAAGTTAGTGAAAGAATAAGCTCAATCACCGAGGTAGGTTCTGAATATCAATGACAGGTGAGTTTAGAACCAGGGCATAGTTCTAAATAGACTCTGTTGCCGGGGTCCAGCCCTGGTGGATCCAGGGAATTCGAAGGTGGGGACAGAATCAGCGTCCTTGGAAAAATACATATTTAATTACAGATATATAGAGAGATTAGAAACGGATAGTGTAGTAGGAGAATTAGTGGAGAAAAGGAGGCTGAATCTAGATGGGAATTCAGCCAGAGAAATGGGAGCAAGAAAGAAGCGACATGGGGGAATCAGTCTTGCCAGAAAATGATCCGATTTCTTTATTTTGGGGTTTGCTTATATCCCTTTTGTTACACATCGGGATGAATACAGAGTCACGTGGGGGTCAGCAGTCCTGACCTTTATCAAAATCAGGTGCTTCACATAAATGTATTAAAAAAAGGTCTTAGGGATTTTATGATCCTTTCTTTCTGATAACCAAAAAACTTATTTTTTCCAAGGGTGTTTTTTCTTAAACCAGGCACCACCCTCCAAATAAAGTTACATTTCTATAGGATGAGGGTGTAGTGAGTTACAATCAAGAAAGGAATCTATTTAACCCAAGGTTAACATGATTAATCTTAAAGGTTAATACTTATTTCTCCTATTTGCTTAAAGGTTAATACTTATTTCTCCTCTATGTTAGTTATATTCATTATAAGGGCAGGGAACATGGAGATTTAGCAGCAAACATCAGCCCAACAAATGAAAATCCTTTCACCCATGCTCCCCTTAAGATCTATCTAGTCTAATCTATACAGGCGGGCTAGATAACCTTCAGAGGAGTCCGTAAGCTGAAACACTCTTGTCACGCCCAGGAATTTTTATTGACTTGGAGCTGCAAGTTAACTCCTTCTCCGAGAGAAATGGTTATGGGGGAGAGCATAAAACAGACTCTGGTTTTGGGGTAGATGCTCGGGAACAGGGGGTTTCCTGAGGCTTGATCACGCCTTTGCGTATGCCAAGCCTCCTTCCTCATGACTTTTGCCATGGGTGGAGTTCCTCATGCTGGCCCCCAGCAGAATCCCATGGAGGGAGGAGCCTGGTAGGCTACAGTCCATGGGGTTGCAAAGAGTCGGACACGACTGAGCGACAAACTACTACTACTACTACTAGTCTTAAAATAGTGATAAAGTTACATTTTTACATAGCAAGGACACAGGGATTTATAACAGATCACAGTGATCTACTACAAAAGAGAAAATCCATTAACTCAAAAAGTCTAGTATTGCTAACATCAAAAACTACTATATTTCCTTTTCTATATTCCAAATACATTGAATATATTCCCAGGTGCCTAAGGATATGGAGGCCTGGCGGAAATCATTGACTCAACAAGAAGAAAAAGCCCTATGCTAATTAAGACTCTCAAAATACTCCAAAACTCTCTGTGCTGTTTATGGTTAAGAGGTAGTAAACAATCATGTGGCAGGAGTATGGATAATCTGTCAGCAGAGAGGTTTGACCTGAGACATCCTTGTCCCACCCAGGGGAGGGAATTAGCAGCAATTATTGACACAACAAATGAAAAACCCTTCAGCAATATAATTCCTAACCAACCCACTATACTAATAATTTCCAACTCCCCAAAAGAATTTGCCTTTAGTAAGTCTAAAACATCTCATGCCTCTCAGATTGGGAGGCTGTAAACAATCATATGTGACCAGATGAACCTATACAGGTGGGCTAGATAACCTTCAGAGGAGTCCGTAAGCCGAAACACTCTTGTCACGCCCAGGAATTTTTATTGCCTTGGAGCTGCACGTTTATTCCTTCTCCAAGAGAAACGGCTATGGGGGGAGAGCCCCCTGTAAAGTCAGAGGCGTAGGTGAGAGCATAAAATAGACTCTGGTTTTGGGGTTAGATGCTCGGGAACAGGGGGTTTCCTGAGGCTTGATCATGCCTTTGCGTATGCCAAGCCTCCTTCCTCATGACCTTTACCATGGGCGGAGTTCCTCACGCTGGTTCCCAGCACTCTGAATGGCATGGGCATTCACAAAAAGGGAAATCATGCTAGACTATTTTCATGTCCTAATGAATCTGAAATATGCATATATTTATAAAGTGAAAGTGAAGTTGCTCAGTCCTGTGCAATTCTTTGCAACCCCATGGACCGTAGCCTACCAGGCTCCTCCGTCCATGGAATTTTCCAGGCAAGAGTACTGGAGTGGGTTGCCATTTCCTTCTCCAGGGGATCTTCCTGACCCAGGGATCAAACCCAGGTCTTCCACATTGCAGCCAGATGCTTTATCATCTGAACCACCAGGGAAGCTCCCATATGTTTATAAATTCTCTCATAAGAGCCTTGAAAATCAGATAGAAAAACATGCTAGAATCTAGCAGCTCAATTATACCTAATAACTGATTAAATCACCAGACCAAAAGATAATGGTTAGGTTAGAATTCATCTGTCATAACATCCATAAATATTCTCTGTGGTTTCAATGACATTGATGAACATGCCAATTGTACTTTATTCATTCACTTAGTCATTCATTCAATAATATTGCTTTAGTTCTTTCAATATGTCAAGCATTCTGTGTAGGTCAGGTCAAATCTCTGTTTTATTATCATCAAGGCCTCAAAATACTAATGGAAATAGATAACCATATGAGTAACACTGAACAGTGAGATCAGTAATCTATGCTAAAGTGAGGTATGTCAGTTGGAATCACAGTAGGAAACAAATAGCATACTCAAAAAAGTTAATTACAATGATTTAATAAAGATGCCACTTAAGGTAATGTGAGCATATTTAACGGAACCATTAAGGGATGGTGACATTCACAGGAATTAGTAATGGCAGACAACTCTTAGGGACACTCAGCTTGAAATATCAAGATGAGCTCCCTGTGAACTTGAGCTATCAAAGAAGAACCACTCAACTAAAACTATAATCAGAAAGGAAAGAAGACACAATTCAAAATGGTGTGAGTCAAACTGCAATCTAAAGAGCAGTATAGTGAATCAAGTTAAATCAGATCAGCCTCATAGAACAAGCATCAGGACAACAAATGAGAAAAAAAAAAAAAGGGTCAGGAGACAAAGAAAAAACAATCAAAACAGCTTGTCGATTGTGTCAGCACTTGTGCTATTTGATTTCATCTGTTCTTGTCCTTAATTGATTTCAGCTAAAAGAAGTTGTGTACTGAATATAGAAGAGATTAAAAAAAAGTTTCCTCATATAATGAGAAAGTGATGTCAATTTAGTCTTGCTCACATTATCAAACTTTCTCTTATTAAAAAAAAAAAAGTAAGTCAGAGAGAGATTAAGAGTGGGCCTGAACTGTGAAAGGAGAGTAATCAGCACAAATGATCAAAATACCAAGGAAGACACTATCAGATTAGATGTCCAGAGGGCTGGAGAGGTGGTGGGGATGGAGTTCAGAAAGTATTCACAGAACAGGAGATCCTTGACCAAAACCAGGAAAATGAGTTGTAGTTCACAAAGCAAATGAAGACAGATGATGCAGAATCAAGAAGGTTTGAAATGGCTTGGTGTTTAGGACTGTCATAGCATAGGAGGGATTGGGAATATGTTATAAAAGAGCAAAAATTAGCTCAGATAAAGGAAGTAAAGATCTGCTTAGTCTATCACCAGATAGGAATACTTAACAAAGATAAAGCCAGTAGCAAAGCTGATAGGAAACATATTGTTTCTAAAAACATACTACATGTATTAATATAAAGTACCATGATAATCTCTTTGTTGACTAATCATTGCTTTCTTATCATATAACTTAGTTCTCTGAAATCATGGTCCATCAGAAACTTTGGCATGACTAGAAGATCTAAGTCTATTTGACACATAAAAGTGATTTTATCTTCAACCCAGATGCTTCAGATAATGAGGCCTCTGCACACACACTTCCATACCTAGTTTAACTTTGTAGTTTCCAGGGAAACAGGAAACTAACTTCACTTTGCAGTCAGATCTGGTGCTGATGTCCTTACAAAGCCTTAACTTTATTCTGAGTCTATCAAACAAATGTTTTATTTTTTAAAAAATCTGATTTATTTAAACAACCTAAAATCCTACAAAACTTCTATCTTGATTCTTTGCTTAGTGAGATGCCCTTTGGTTCCTCTGGAGAGCTTGCAAAGGATCAATTAATCAGATTTTGCTGGCCTATGATTTTCCCCATTGGTGGTCATGGGCTTATTTGAAGCTGGAAGAAGACCAAAGACAAACCAAATTTTATACTTCAGCTAAATATTATATATTTCTAAGCTATTGTGTGTATAGTCTCTTTGAACTTGAAGTCTTTTCAAAATTCCTCCTCATTGTCTTCGTACTGTGGACTGCTGTTTCCATGTGTCCTCAATGGAATCTGCTTGGAAATTTACTAGAGTATTTATCACATGGTTTCTCCTTTTCTTATATTTGTATACCACATGAAATTGTATTCCTTGATTTTAAAGTAAGTCTTTGTCAATCTGGAATTTTTTCTTATATAGTTTGCCTATTTCAATGATAAGAATAAAGTGCTGTTCCTAAATATTCACTGAATGAGTAAATTTTGGCAAGAAACACGTGGTTAAATCAATAAGATACATTTATACATTTTAGTAGATCCATAACTCCACTAATACAAATATACAATTATACAAATAACAGCAAAATGATTCCATTTTTTTGGTCTGAAAAGGCAAAAATGAGTAAATTACTGTGATATAGCCACTAGGAAAATAGAAATGAACTATAACAATAATTTCAAAAGAGAGCAAATAAATTTTTAAATATCTGTCTTAGATTGTCTTAACTGAGATATAAATTCCAGGTTAAATGATATAATAAACACAGTTTTCTTTTTTCTGATAAAATGTTTTCAGTAAGACATGCTTTAAGAGGAATATAAAAAACTGAAGTTCATCCCATGTGATCAAGTATATGCAGATCTTAAGGTTATAACATGCAGAGTGAAAAAGATACTCATGTGTATTTGAAGAAGCAAAAATCAAGAGGGAAAAATTTCTGATGATACATATAAAAGCCATTATATAAAATAAACACTGCATTTGTTTTGTGTTCTTTGGATTTTAAAACTTGTTTCAATATGTAGAAGCTAAAGAGAGAAAAAGTGAACTCAACACAAGGAATATCTAGGCAATGTTTAGAGCCACCTGCAAAGGGACCTTCATGGTTGACAAGATTCCATGAGTAGGCAGATTGAAAGCATTCAGAGAAGAAGGTCAAACACCAGAATGAAAAAAGAGCTGGATGACCACCTCAATTTTTTGCAGCATTTAAGGGTGTTCAGGAAGGATTTTTGTTGGCTTTCAAACTGTTATTGTTAATTCTCCAGATATCTTTATTTGGATCAGGGGACAACCCCAAAGGATGTGAAATAGTCCACATCTTTGCTTTTGAGAAAATGTTGAAATATAGGTACTCACACAATTATTAGGGTAAGTTTGAGAATATTTCTGCAATAAATATTGACCAATACAGGGTACTTCCCTGCTGGTCCAGTGGTTAAGACTTTGCCTTCCAGTGCAGGGGGTGCAGGTTCAATCCCTGGTTAGGGAGCTAAGATCTTACATAACTTAGGGCCAAAAACAGAAAGCAAAAGCAATAACGTAACAAAATTCAATACAGGCTTTAAAAAATGGTCCACATTAAAAAAAAAGAAAAACTTAAGAAAACAGAGCTATATAATCAACTCACTTCTCAAAGAAAAATGCCCAGTCCTCCAAAGTATTACAATACTAATATAAAAATAATCTTAATACTACTCTGAGGGCCAAATAATCAAATCCTTACATAAATGAAACACTGTATTAAATTAGATGTATGCCACTGATTAGTAAAACCTACCAGGTAGGAATTTTATTAAATTGAATATATTTTCATAGATCCTTCAAGTTTTACCACTTAGATTCTATCTGTAAGTACAGTCACTCCAATTCACTATTTAGAAAATCAGCTTGGAAGTTTGTTAAAATTCCCATCCAAGTTTTAGCCCCAGGAATTCTAATATTGTAGGATAGGATGCCTGAGATAGGGTCCAGGAATTTGTACAGTCAACAAGCATCTCAGATCAATCTGGTCTGTGGTGTTCCTTAAGAAAGTGAAGTCGCTCAGTCGTGTCCGACTCTTTGCAACCCGTGAACTATAGCCCACCAAGCTCCTCCATCCATGGGATTCTCCAGGCAAGAATACTGGAGTGGGTTGCCATTTCCTTCCCATCCACAAATGCAACAGCAAAGAACACGGAGAAGGAAACAAAGCCAGAAAACTTAAGCTAGGTACAAGCTGCAAGTTGAAATATTTGCTAAAGGTAAATTTCTGAGTTTTCCTAATGTATTAATGAAAGAACATCATATTGCTACTAAGACAACACTGATTATCTATTTTATATTAAGAAATCTAGACTCGAAAGCATATAGTGATAAAAAGAGCTATTTATAAGTAGAATATCATTAGTTAAAAAAGCACATTCTTATTCATGTCTCTTTCTCTTAAAAGTATTAGTTGTTAAAACCAACTCCCTACAGAATCTATTTCAAATATCTTTTAGTGTTAAAAAAAAAATAGATTCTTTCCCTGTTTATATTCCAAAAAGAGTTGTCATTTTAGTTCAAATCTGAACAAAAAATATAACTTCCTGAAAACACCATCTCTCTGATGTCTTATTTCACTTGAAAATGTTTGTCTTCATTTACGTAATTCCTGGTGTTGCTAAAAAGAAAATTGGATTTGTGCATTAAAAGAAAACTATGATGGGGTGTATTACAAAAGGAATTAACTGAAAGATATAACAGCTGTGTATTGGGAGCTGGCATTATCAACTAGAATTGAAAACCAATCTTTTGAACATTGCTAAAAAGCCCCTTCTTCTTGATAATACTTCAAACTTAATTGTTAAGAGTCAGAAAGAAACAAAGTAATGAGGATGTAATAAAAAGAAGGTCACGGGCTTTTCAGCATCTGTTCATTTGCTTTACAAATTTAGAAAAAAATAGTCCATTTTTAATTAAAGGATTATCTTGATTCTGGAATCAACACTTTTTTTATTGTTCCAGACGATGTCTTACATGTCAGAGTTTGTGTGTGTGCACATAAGTATAACATATCTATTGCCTTTCTCTCCATGAAACTTAATTTAAATGTGCTAATTGAATTAATTAAATTATATATTTACATTCATTTATTAGCTGTCATATTCAGCCAAGTGATTAAGTCAAGAAAGATGTTTTGAGGTTATCCTTACATTAATATCAGACTCTTCTGAAAAATTATATTTTTGGATCAATCTGGTTTTTCCTTGATGAATGAGCTGGATGCACTCATATGTAATTCTCCTTCTTCCAGGTAAAAGGAGGACTTCTTGTTTGAGGGTGGAAGATTGGCATATATACCCAAATATCCACCATGTAGGGCATCTCCTTTATTGTTTTCAGAATATTTTGTCCTTTTCTGTCTATTGTGTCATCACTTTCTGGGATCCTGTCTCCTACCCACTTCTCAGGGTTTCAGTAGAAGTAAATCTGTATGCAGGTCAGGAAGCAACAGTTAGAACTGGACATGGAACAACAGACTGGTTCCAAATAGGAAAAGGAGTAGGTCAAGGCTGTATATTGTCACCCTGCTTATTTAACTTCTATGCAGAGTACATCGTGAGAAACACTGGACTGGAAGAAACACAAGCTGGAATCAAGATTGCCGGGAGAAATATCAATAACCTCAGATATGCAGATGACACCACCCTTATGGCAGAAAGTGAAGAGGAGCTAAAAAGCCTCTTGATGAAAGTGAAAGAGGAGAGTGAAAAAGTTGGCCTAAAGCTCAACATTCAGAAAACGAAGATCATGGCATCTGGTCCCATCACTTCATGGGAAATAGATGGGGAAAGAGTGGAAACAGTGTCAGACTTTATTTTGGGGGGGCTCCAAAATCACTGCAGATGGTGACTGCAGCCATGAAATTAAAGGACGCTTACTCCTTGGAAGAAAAGTTATGACCAACCTAGATAGTATATTCAAAAGCAGAGATATTACTTTGCCGGCTAAGGTCCATCTAGTCAAGGCTATGGTTTTTCCTGTGGTCATGTATGGATGTGAGAGTTGGACTGTGAAGAAGGCTGAGCGCCGAAGAATTGATGCTTTTGAACTGTGGGTTGGAGAAGACTCTTGAGGGTCCCTTGGACTGCAAGGAGATCCAACCAGTCCATTCTGAAGATCAACCCTGGGATTTCTTTGGAAGGAATGATGCTAAAGCTGAAACTGCAGTACTTTGGCCACCTCATGCGAAGAGTTGACTCATTGGAAAAGACTCTGATGCTGGGAGAGTTTGCGGGCAGGAGGAGAAGGGGACGACCCAGGATGAGATGGCTGGATGGAATCACGGACTCGATGGACGTGAGTCTGAGTGAACTCCGGGAGATGGTGATGGACAGGGAGGCCTGGCGTGCTGTGATTCATGGGGTCGCAAAGAGTCGGACATGACTGAGCGACTGAACTGAACTGAATCATACCATATATCATGAACCTACTAACTGGACACAAGTGATGGATGCCAGGATAGGCCCCTGAATCAAAGACTCTCCAACTTTGAGATGAGACTGTAATAAACTAGACTTGGTTTTTCTGCTCCCTTCAACAGAGCTGTTAACATCAGAGCTGTGTGATAAAGCCACTTTCTACCACATGGACTGAGAAAGACAGAAATAAAGTTGTGCTTCATAGCTTTAAGTAGCTTTACTACTTAAACACTTCTAATTTTGTTATCTTTTAGTTGTCTTCTAGCCAAGTAATGTCCATTTAGAAATGTACAATGTATAAATATTAGTATAAGCATCATTCTTTAGTGAGCAAGCAGTTCAGCATTGCCCTATTGGATATTGTAGAATAAACTAAAGTTATAGTCTTATATTGACCATTTGGCATAGCTCAGACATTGATAGGTCCCAAAGGACACTGACTCTAAAGATCCAGTGCCCTCACACTTATCCATGCTAGTTCAACAGCAGCCCCTATGAGCTGTATATTTTTCTTCTTTTATTGAAAATGGAACAAAAGGATGAGCAGCATTATTCCAGCTCAGTGATAAGCTGTGCTTAGATTTGCAAGTTATTCAGTGTGAGGTGGTGGGTTTTGTTTCTTCATTTTTAGTTTCACTCCTGCTTTTAAAAGGTTGGTTCTGTGTGGAATTCAGTGTGTAAAACAGTGATCAAGCTACTGAAGAAATAAGAAAAATATGAGAGACAAATTTTATTATCCTCAAGGAATTTACACCTTAATGAGGGAAATCAACAAGTAATTCAACCATAAATTAGAACAAAATAAAGGCTAAGGCTGTACAAGGAAACTTTACATATTTGGTACTGGTGATTTGATTCTAGTAAATAATTTAAATTAATTATGCCATGTTCTATTGCACCAATGAAATTAACCAACCTTGTTTGATTTGCTGAACTGTGTAAGAGATAAAATGTAGAATAAATATTTGATAAGGAAGACTATATAGCTTTCTGATTTCTGCCTTTTTGAGTCATGCATACTTTATGAAGGTAAACCTTCTGGGTAGTCAAAATACAGTGTTGAAAGATTTCAATATGACAGAGTATACTAGACTACTCAAAATTTAGTCTGTTTTGTTAGGAAACTCTGAATAGGCATTTACTGCAAAGAATCAGCCACCTAAGAAGCCTCCTGCAATGAAATTTAGGTCTGTGTAGGAAGCCTAATTAGAGTTAATGAGGCTTGATTTCATTATGTGCTGACATTCTTCAAGAATCTACAATTTTAAACTTTCTAGTTCTGCAAGCTTGGCATATTTTGTCCCTGCTTTGCTTTGTTTTTTAACACATAATCCATTTTACAATTTGAGAGTAGTAGGGCCATTTTTTAGTAGTAAATGTCATTGTCCCAAAGTTATGCAGAAAACTGAATTTATCTACAAATTTACACTTGTTCTTATAATTGATGTATTATTTTTTAATTGGTGGAAGATGTACCATTCAGTTTTTCCCCAAATAGTAGCAGTTGCTATTCACTTACAAGGACATAAGAGTGAATTTATCCTATTTCCTATTCACAGGGAATCTGGAGAATGATAAATTCTAGGAAAATGTTCAAGAATAACATGAAAACTCTACAAAATTCTGAAATGTAAGTTTCTGAACAGAGGTACCACTTTTCACTCCTCTTTTGAAGGCCAGTCCCAGTTTTGTTTTTCTGGCCTGGTATGTTAGAAATAGTTTTGGCTAGAAATGACTGACATTTTCAAATCGTGTGTCTCATGTAAGATACAAACATAGTTATCACTCTTACAAAAGTCTGGTTGGGCAAAACAGAGCTGGTTTAGCTATTGGTGATTTCAAAGGCATAGGGTGTTTTTGTTTTGTTTTTAGTTATCATAAGTTTAATTATGGTGTGCCTTAGTAGGATTTCTTTGAGTTAATCTTTTCTGATTGAAGATAACTTAACTTTTTGGATGTGTAGGTTTGTATCTTTCATAAAGATGAACATCTTTCAGTTATTAATTCCTCAAATATTTTTATTTTTTCTTTCTTCTCTCCTTCTGGAATGCTAGTGTTAACAATATTGGATATTTTATTACTGTCCAAGAGATGCCTGAAGCTCTATTTATTTTTTTAAGTTTCTTTTTTCCTATTTTTTTATTTTTTGAACTTTTGCACACCATTTTTTTAACATGTTCTGATAATTTGAGGGATTTGAAGAACCTGACATTTAAACTCCTAGTAATCTCTGAAAAATGCTGTCAGCAAATTAGGTTTTCTTCCTAATAATTGTTAATAGTCCTATGAAACAATGTTATAACTCAATAGCCACAAATTTTAAAATTCTAAATCACATTTAAGAGGTAATTCATTAACCAAAACAATGATTCCAAGGTCACTGTCTTTTTCTAATGTTGTTATGTTTGGGCAGAGCATGAAATATAGCTTCTAATATTTAAAATACCACATATCTTGTTTAACAATACTTTTGAAGAATAAATCAGATTTCACACATTTCAGTTTGCTAGAAATGCTCATTCTCAAAGCAGTAGTGTCATTTCCTCTGAGGTTTGTTTCAGAACTCTGATGTCTTCCATAAAATCATTTGAAATCAGTCTTGTGTATTGGGAAATAATTAAATCAACTACCAAGAGATGGGTGACTTTGTACTTTATAGTAATAAAAAATGTTATATCTCAATAATTCGACAACTACTGGTAGCTATTTTTTCCTGAATCACTTAATATAAGTATATATTTTGATCCACTTAATTTGTAACAAACATTTTATTTTGAAATAATTTTAGCTTTACAGAAAAGTACCAGAGATAGTGCAGCTAGATCTCACTCAGTTCTGATCATCCAGGTAGTTTCCCTTAATGTTTATACCTTACGTGTCCTTGTTACATTTGTCAAACTAAGAACTTGATATTGGTACTTTAGCTAAACTACAGACTTTATTTGGATTTCATTAATTTTTATAATGCCTTTTTTTCTATTCTAGGCCCAAGAAGGATACCATATTGCTTTTAATTGCTACAGCTTCTGTGGTCCATGACAGTTTCTCAGTCTTTCCTCATTTTTCATGACCTTAAAAGTACCAGTCAGGTGTTTTGCAGAAATTCATTTAATCTGACTTTTTCTAATACTTTCTCATGATTAGATTGAGTTTTGAGAAAAATTAACAGAGAGGCTAGATATCTCATTATCATATCACATCCAGGGTGTGTAATGTCATGATGACATCTTTCTAATGCTGATTTTGATATTTCATTAAGGCAGTGCTTGTCAAATTTCTCCACATTAAAGTTGCTGTTTCCTTCCCTTTCTATATTCTATTGTTTAGAAGTAAGCCACTAAATACAGCATATACTTGAAGGGTGCAAGAGAGTGGATTAAGCTCTCCATCTCAGAGAAGGGTATCTGTATATATTAACTGGAATTCTAATTTAAGGAAAATTTGTTTGTTTTCTCTCTTTCATTTATTTATTTAATCATTTTTTTTTCAGTATGGACTCATGTATATTTTATGTTTTGAGTTATAACATTTTGTTACCCAAATTGCCTAGGTTTGATTATTGGAACCTTTTTTAATTTGTCTGTGGCCTTTCCAAGATTCCTTTTGTTGCACAATGGTATTTAAGATCAAGACCTAGATGCCACTTGTGCTTATTACTGAGGTGTAATTTCTTCTAAACACTCTCGGTGTAAATTTCTGACATTATTTCTCTAAATATTTCTTCTGTCCTACTCTCATTTTTCTCATTCTGAGAGTCCAATTATATTCCTGTTAGAATGTTTAATATCACCCGCAGGTCTTGAATGCTCTGGTCTCTTTCCTTCCACTTCCCCCCACCATTTCTCTCTTTGTAATTTCTTTCAGCTTATCTTCAAATTAATTCATTCTTTCCTTGGCAATGTCTACTGATGTGCTTGTCAAAAACAGTCTTCATTTCTGAAGAATGTTGTTCAGTTGCTCAGCCGAGTCCAACTCTCTGCAACTCCATGGACTGCAACATGCCAGGCTTTCTTGTTCTTCACTATCTCCCGGAGCTTGCTCAAACTCATATCCATTGAATCAGTGATGCCATCCCACCATCTTGTGCTCTGTCGTCCACTTCTCCCCCGCCTTCAATCTTTCCCAGCATCAGGGTCTTTTCTAATGAGTCAGCTCTTCACATCTGGTGGCCAAAGTACTGAAGCTTCAGCTTCAGCATCAGTCCTTCTGATGAATATTCAGGGTCGATTTGCATTAGGCTTGACTGGTTTGATCTCCTTGCTGTCCAAGGGACTATCAAGAGTCTTCTCCAACACTGCAGTTTGAAGCATCAATTCCTCAGCATTCAGCCTTCTTTGTGGTCCCACTCTCACAACTGTACAAACTACTGGAAAAAACACAGCTTTGACTATATGGACCTTTGATGACAAAGTAATCTCTCTGCTTTTTAATATGCTGCCTAGATTGGTCATAGCTTTTCTTGCAAGAAGCAAGCGTCTTTGAATTTCATGGCTGCAGTCACCATCTGCAGTGATTTTGGAGCCCCCCAAAATAAAGTCTCTCACTGTTTCAATTGTTTCTCTATCTATTTGCCATGAAGTGATAGGACCAGATGCCATGATCTTAGTTTTTTGAATGTTGAGTTTTATGCCAGTTTTTTAACTCTCCTTTTTCACCTTCATCAAGAGGCTCTTTAGTTCCTCTTTATTTTCTGCCATGAGGGTGGTGTTTGCATATCTGAGGTTGTTGATATTTCTCCTAGCAATCTTGATTCCAGCTTGTGCTTCATCCAGCCCAGCATTTCACCCAATGTACTCTGTATATAAGTTAAATAAGCAGTTACTGTGTTTTAGTTTCAATATTTCTGTTTGACTCTTTTTTATAATTTCTGACTTTCAATCAAATTTATCTATCTAATATTGCATGCCATCTACCTATGCCATTAAAGACTTTAGCATATTCATCATAATTATAAATTGCATATTTAGAATTGTCAAGTCATTATTGTGTTGTATTTGAGAGTAGCTCCAGTGATTGTTTATTTCTTTTAGCTACATTGTATATTGTTTTTTGTTATGCTATGTTTGGATTTTTCTTGTTGAAACTTTTATATAATATTTATGACCATGGAATACTAAGGAAAGTGTATTTTAGATTTGGAGATGAGTACACTTCCTTCTACTAGGGCTTTTGTATGCAGTTTATGTTAATTTGGCCAGGATTTTGGATGTATTTGACTTCTGTTGTGCTGTGGTTACCAGAGATAGCACTTGTTGCTAAGAGAACCAGAGACTTCAAACCCTTACAGTGATACTTCATGTTTGTTTCCTTGCTTGATTTGGGTCTTTCCTTTGTTTTAATCCTCAGAGTCTTTTTTTGCCTCTCTTCATCTGTATTCCTTTGTCATTTGAGGGGAGGCTTGTTAGCATGATGTTGAAGGCGAGAGAGGATAAGTATTCCCTGATATTCTGATTAACTTCAGTCATAGACACACACTGTGGACATGTGTCTCAAGGGTGTGACCTTCAAAGTTGTCCCTGTCCATCCTCCAGGGCTGGAGCTTCTATATTTTTCCCCTTGTTCCTCTCCTTTGACTGCAGTAGGTAGCCACCATTATCCTTAGGCTACAGCTTTGATGTCCTTCTTCCTGCAGATTAAGCTGCTTTTTATTTGTGTGTTTGTTTTTAGGAAAAGAGGAGATAAGTCTAGATGAAATTCTGGTTATGATCTCTGCTCCCCTCCCCTACATGCAATGGAATTATACCAGTGTCAACCCCTGAAGGTTAAGTCTACTTTCTCTAGTGGAGATGAATGAAGGGAGAGGGCAGGAGAGGACAGGTTGACTATATTATGACAGTGGCTGCTCTTTTCCTGCACTATGTGATAAATTTCCTCCAGATACTCTCCAAACATCCCCTTGAAAATCTAGTGGGTTTCCTGGAGGAAAGCACTGCACAGGGATGGGACAACATCTATGTCTGCATTTCCCAAGGGCTTCATACTCTCACAAAAATCCCTATTCTACCTGTAGCAGTTTAGTATTTCTGGTTTAATCTTTCAACTGACTTATAGCATTTAAGGCACCTCTCCTGCCTGTTTCTCCTTGCTGATGCCTTACTCTCTTAGGGTGCCTAACTAATGGTCTGCCTTGTAACCTCAGATCTTCTATGGGTTTACTAAAAGTCCTTCACTCAAAGTTTGTGCACATTTACTCCTAAGATAGTTGGACCAAAGCTCTTTCCAGCTCTCTACATCTCAGTGCTGACACTAGGTATCTTAAAAACTTCACAGTTTAGTAAAACTGGTAAAAATATTAATATACATATATATCATTAAAATACTAATATTATTATTAATAATAAAGTTTCATTTAAATGTTCTGAGAGTTCTGAGTGAACCAGGACTGCTTGTAAATGGGCCCAATTACGTCACAGCTTCATATGAAATTTACATACTTAATAAAGGCTGGAGATAAAAAGTTTTGCAGAAATAAGTATTTATGATAATTTTGCTTATTTTCTCTCAGCACATTGTGCTCTTTATGCTCTTTTCTTCTAGTTACACTTATCTTAATGTCTATTTTTGCATTGTCCTAAAAGCATTACTTAATAAGCCAATATAAAAAATGATGGGAGTAGTGAAATAGATTGTGTGTTATCTAATCTTAATTCAATTAATAAAGGCTCATTTTTTAACTGACATATAGTTGATTCTGAGATTCCCAGGTAGCACTAGGGTAAAGAACCCACCTGCCTATGCAGGAGACTTAAGCAACACAGGTTCAGTCCTTGGGTCAGGAAGGTTTCATGGAAGAGGGTGTGGTAATCCACTCCAGTATTCTTGCTTGGAGAATCCCCATAGACAGAGGAGCCTGGCAGGCTACATTCCATAGGGTCACAGAATCAGGCCCATCTGAAGCAATTTAACATTCACACACACATAGCTGATTTGCAATATTGTGTCAATTTCTGCTGTAAATCAGTGATTTAGTCACCCATGTACATATTACTGTGTTCTTTTTCATGTCCTTTTCCATCACAGTTTATCACAGGATATTGGGCATAGCTCCCTGTGTTATACAGTAGGACCTGATTGTTTATCCATTCTATATAATAGTTTGCATCTGCTAATCCCAAACTCTCAATCCATTCCTCTCTTTAGCAACCACAAGTCTGTTTTCTGTGTTCGTGAGTCTGTTTCTGTTTCATATATAAGTTCATTTGTGTTATATTTTAGATTTCACATATAAATGATATCATAGGGTATTTGCCTTTTTTTTTTTTTTTTTTTTAACTTACTTCACTTAGTATGGGCTTCCCTGGTGACTCAGAAGGTAAAGAGACTGCCTGCAGTGCAGGAGATTCAGGTTCAGTCCTTGGGTTGGGAAGATCCCTGGAGAAGGGAATGGCAACCCACTCCAATATTCTTGCCTGGAGAATTCCATGGACAAAAGAGTCGGTCAAGATACAGTCCATGGTGTCGCAAAGAGTCGGACATGAGTGAGCAACTACCATTTTCATTTTCAACACTTTCTCACTTAGTATGATAATATCTAGGGTCCATCCGTGTTGTTGCAAATGGCATTACTCCATCCTTTTTATGGATGAATAGTATTCCCTTGTATATATGTAGTGCATATGATTTATACATTCATCTATTGATGGACATTTAGACTGCTTCCAAGTCTAGGCTATTGTGAACAGTGCTGCTATGAACATAGAGGTGCATGTATCTTTTTGAATTAGAGTTTTTTTTGTCCCCCCCACCCCAACTCCTCAGGATATATGCCCAGGAGCAGGATTATTGAATCATATGGCAACTCTAGTTTTAGTTTCCTGAGGAACCACCATACTGTTTTGCATACTGGCTGTGACAGTTTACATTCCCATCAACAGTGTAGGAAGGTTCCCTTTTCTCCACATCCTCTCCAGCATTGGTTCTTTGTAGACTTTTTAGTAATGGCCATTCTGACTGATGTGAGGTGGTACCGTTTTGATTTGCATCTCTCTAATAATTAGTGACTCATTGGAAAAGACTCTGATGCTGGGAGGGATTGGGGGCAGGAGGAGAAGGGGACGACAGAGGATGAGATGGCTGGATGGCATCACCGACTCTATGGACATGAGGTTGGGTGAACTCTGGGAGTTGGTGATGGACAGGAAGGTCTGGCATGCTGCGATTCACAGGGTCACAAAGAGTCAGACACGACTGAGCAACTGAACTGAGCTGAATAATTAGGGATGTGGAGCATCTTTTCATGTACCTGTTGGCCATATGTATGTAAAAACTCATTCTTAAAATTAATTTATATCTGAATCAAGCATTGATGGAAACTTCAGTGAAAGATAATGGTGAAATTGAATTTTGGTTTAAATCAAAGTTTTCTCTAACATACATATACTCACACAGACATATACACACTCTCACAGTCATGCTATGACTTGCAAAATGAAAATAAATCCATAGAAATTGTCCTTTTATTTGAAAAAAACATTTTAGTTTTAAGGTTTCAATTTTTTACAGTAATAGCTTTAGAAAGGCCAGCTCACACACATTCCATTGGACTAACCATTTATTTTCAGTGCTTAATGTGCCCAATTTCCTTTGATGCTTAATTTTTCCAGAGAAAACAATGTATGCATAATTTTATTAAAATATTTTATTATAGAATACATACTTTAATTTAAAAATTTTTTTAGATCACAGCCATTCTGACTGGTGTGAAATGGTACCTCATTGTGGTCTTGATTTGCATTTCTCTGATAATGAGTGATGTTGAGCATCTTTTCTTTTGTTAGCCATCTGTATGTCTTCTTTAGAGAAATGTCTATTTAGTTCTTTGGCCCATTTTTTGATTGGGTCGTTTATTTTTCTGGAATTGAGCTACATAAGTTGCTTGTATATTTTTGAGATAAGTTGCTTGTGAGTTGCTTCATTTGCTATTGTTTTCTCCCATTCAGAAGGCTGTCTTTTCACCTTGCTTATAGTTTCCTTTGTTATGCAGAAGCTTTTAATTTTAATTAGATCCCATTTGTTTATTTTTGCTTTTATTACTCAGCCATTAAAAAGAATACATTTGAATCAGTTCTGATGAGATGGATGAAACTAGAGCCAATTATACAGAGTGAAGTAAGCCAGAAAGAAAAACACCAATACAGTATACTAACACATCTATATGGAATTTAGAAAGATGGTAATGATAACCCTGTATGCGAGACAGCAAAAGAGACACAGATGTATAGAACAGACTTTTGGACTCTGTGGGAGAGGGAGAGGGTGGGATGATTTGGGAGAATGGCATTGAAACATGTATACTATCATGTAAGAAATGAATCGCCAGTCTGTGTTCGATACAGGATACAGGATGCTTGGGGCTGGTGCATGGGGATGATCCAGAGAGATGATACGGGGTGGGAGGTGGGAGGGGGTTTCAGGATTGGGAACTCATGTACACCCGTGGTGGATTCATATCAATGTATGGCAAAACCAAAAAAAAAAAGGAAACTCCCGTTAGAGACATAGTGGCATAAACTGGTTGTTAAGTGAGTTTCCTTAATCAGTTGTTCCATATAAGAGCACATTACTAGGAGATAATTTGAGTAGACTTGGATCAATAAAGTTTTAGACAGTTAAATAAAATAAAAAATAATTTTTTTAGGAGATTAGAAAATGTCAATCAGATATCAAAAATTACCTATAATATTATAACTCACTAATATACATATGGAGAACTATCAGATTTCCTGCTCCTTTGAGTTTACATTGACACACTTGCTCCATGTTTTTAAGGACTAACTCACTCTTATTAAATGTGTTCTTTGAATCAGAAATTCTGAAAACAGAATATCCTGACTGAAATGGCTAAAATCATAGAGCAAAAGAACTTTGCAGTACCTCTCTGGTCTGTCAACCAAGTTTACTGTTGATAATCTATACTTTTATTCATTTCTCCTATAAATCTGCTTTAATTCCTCATTCTGTATTTGAATGTTGACCCTATTCCAGCTACCTGAAAAAAATATTTAATCTCTTTCAGTTTTAATCTTAGAAGAAATTTCAGCACAACAATAATACATATAATACATATGCTGTTTTCTATCTTCATTACATATGTATATATGTTAACAGATATGAAGAATATACACTATATAATTATTTGTGTATATATTTATATATGTATATGTCATATACATATACTATATTTTTTAACAACAGTGTAATATAAATAGATTTTTGTAAACTATTCTTTTCTGGGCTTCCCTGGTGGCTCAGTTGGTAAAGAATCCACCTGCAATGCAGGAGACCTGTATTCATTCCCTGGGTCAAAAAAATAGCCTAGAGAAGAAAATGGCAACCCACTGCAGTATTCTTGTCTGAGAAGTTCTATGGACTTAGGAGCCTGGTGGACTACAGTCCATGAGTTTGCCATGAGTTGGTCATGACTTAGCTACTAAAGCACCACCATCAACTCTACAGATTGAACATCTTTCTGCATATGTGCATGTGTGTATTTGTATATCCATATCACAAATTTTAAAGCAAATAATTTGCATATTATTTGCATGCACCATAACTTTTAAAGTTAAAATTTATTTTATATTCATAAACATTTGGGTTGCTTTCTTCATGATGGAGGAGGTAGAGGTGGAAGGAACTAATTATAAACCACTTACTAATGAATATGTTGAAATTTGCTTGATCATTTTCTTAGAACATATTTTAAGAAATCAGATTAATATAATACATATGCTTTCTTCTGAAGTATTTGTTATATATTATTAATATCTGCTCAAAATGTACTATGCTTATTAATAATAAAATTACAGAGATGAAGGGGGAATAAAGAGATAGCAGAAAAACAATAAACATTTTCTAATATTGGTTAATTTCTAGTAATTTACTAGATGAGTAACTGGAAACATAGGTACTAAGAGTAAATATGAATGAATCAAGGAAAGCAAGGTTCTGCAAACCATTTTTAAAGTAAAAGGCAAAATGAAAGAAAGATTATAGCAGTATTTGTTGAACCATTTTGTCTGCTGCTATTCCACCACAGTTTTAGATTCTTTCATGGAAAACATTTTTTACTTTGACAGTTTCATTTTGGTGAGCAGTAATTTACTAAACTGTGAATCAGGAAACACTCGCTGTGAAGCCAAGAAGTATAAGTGGCAAAGGAAAGCAGCAAGTGAAAAGACAGAGATGTAAGATATTTCAATCCACAGGAGGACAACTTTTCCAGTAAAAATCAACAAGAAACTATTGCATTGCAGCAAAATTAGTATTGATTCCAGAAAAATGCGAAAGGCACAAATGTTATAATTACTACAACAGAATTTGAAAGATGGATAGTAATATTATAAAAAAACAGGTGTGTCCTTATACAAAAATAGACATATAAGAAACATTTGTGAAAATATGAATATATTATTTTGAGATAAAATTATGTACAGACAAAATATATTTCTCAAGAAATCCCAAAGCAAATGCTAGGCTTCTTTGGCCCACATATGTGTGTGTTGTCACTTCAGTCGTGTCCAACTCTGTGTGACCCTATGGACTCTAGCCACCAGGCTCTTCTGTCCACAAAATTCTCCAAGCAAGAATGCTGCAGTGGGTTGTCATTTCTTTCTCCAAATGATCATCTCCATCCAGGGTTCGAACTAAATCTCTTATGTCTCCTGTATTGGTGTGAATGTTCTTTTCCACTAGCTCCACAAGGGAAGCCTTCTATACCCACAGAACTAGTCAATTCATTTCCTTAGATCACCATTATTACTCATTTTTCTTTATCTAAATAGCTATGATGAAGTTTTATGAATGTTTACATAACATGATTAAACAGTAAATTCTTGATAAGTGCTGTTCAGTAATGTTTATGGGACTCTCATAGAATTCAGTTGGAGAGCTAAATTTGAGTTACAAACCAAGAACTGCTTCCTCCTTCCCAATATTAGAGTAAGGAATAATTTTATTTCACTTGGAGCACAGAAAATGCTTGAGAAAAAGTGTACTGCATGACCGTCTTGCAGAAATATAAAGATGTTCATCCTGTACACAGAAATAATTGCAAATAACATCAGAGAAAAGCAAACTTTTTCCAAGCAGAATTGATGGTATTGCAATAAAAGTGTGATAGTTGAAAACTTAAAAAAGGAAAATTGTGACTTATTTGCATATACTCACTAAATTATTCTGAAAAGGACTACTGTGGGTTCTGTAATACAGACAAGGTTGTTAAGTGTAGTATGATGATAACATGAGAAAAAAGACATGGCACAATCTTGAATACAAATATTTTCCTTACACCATTTTGAAATGCTAATGAGAAGTATTTATAAGGTTTTATTAATTTTACTGGGCTTCCCAGGTGGCTCAGAGGTGAAGAATTTGCCTGCCAATGCATGAGATACAGTTCAATCTCTGAGTTGGGAAGATACCTTAGAGAAGGAAATGGCAACCCACACCAGTATTCTTGCTTGGAAAATCCCATGGACAGAGGATACTAGTGGGTTACATCTATGGGGTTGCAAAAAAAGGTTAGACATGACTTAGCAACTAAACAACAACACTAATTTTACTAATTTGCTGGATTATTATATAATTATATGATAACCATATAAATCTTTTAGTTACATTAATTAGCATGTAAACTTTTTTACTATTTTTGTTTTATCTTTTAAATCCAACCACAAATATCTCATAATATTATAAGTAGAAGTAGCACTGTGTTCACCCATAAATTTGTCAGCTATAGGTCTGACAGACTTCATAGCTGCAACTTCAATCCTTCAGTTGAAACTGCTAGGTTGCCTTTCAGGGGGCTCTGAGAAGCTCTGGTCCTTTGTGTCTCAGTGCAGAAAGAATTCAACAAGAGGCAAAGTGATAGATAAGAAGTGGTTTATTAGAATAGGATTCTTGTGAAGATAAGTGAGTGGGTGGAGGGCACTGTGCCCTGAGAACTTAGTGGGCTACAGTTTTAATATCAAAGGAAAAGTGGAGGGGAGGGAAGACCACCTTCTTCCTCATTCTTGTGTAGACATCAAGCTTCCATCATCAGTTCCTCCTTTACATTGAGTAGAGAAGATTTTTGGCCTTATATGGTCAAGCCAGGACTGTCATGGCATGATGGAAATGAGAAAAAAATGTGATAATATATACTAAGGATGGTAAATCATCTCATATTTCAGTATAATATGACATTTTCCTTATGTTATTGTATTTAGTGTGCTCAGAGTGTTGCAGAAACCAATACTTGAGAAACGAAGCACCACACTCAGAGAGTTGGAGAACTCAGCTTTATTATGCCGGTGTGACCAGAGGAATTAACACTCCAAGCTCTGAGCCCTGAACAAAGGAATTACAGCATTTTTATAGACAGAAGGCAGTGGGCAACACTAGCTATTAATAGGCTGGTTTAAATTAAGGGGTTTTGAGAGTGCAGTAATAGCAGTCAAGATGGGGAGGGGCATAATTAAGCAGGTTTACAGGGGCTGGGTGATTGCAAAGAGCAGGACAAGTGTGAGTGAGATAAACCCCAGTTCCTAGTATTACAAGAGCCGAATTTCTGAGATTAGGTGACTTACATGATCTAGGCTTTGAAAAGAGCAAGCTGAGTTACAGAGGCAGAAAGAGAAGGAGGTTATGTAAAATTTAACAACAAATAACACACAAGGGGATTCCCATAAGGATAACAACTGATCTTTCAATAGAAACTCTTCAGGGCAGAAAGGAATGGCAAGACATACTTAAAGTGATGAAAGAGAAAAACTTACAACCAGATTATTGTACCCAGAAAGGATCTCATTCAAATATGAAGGAAAAATCAAAAGCTTTACAGACAAGCACAAGCTGAGAGAGTTCAGCACCACCAAACCAGCTCTTCAACAAATGTTAAAGGATCTTCTCTAGACAGGAAACACAGAAAAGGTTTATAAACTCGAACCTAAAACAACAAAGTAAATGGCAATGGGATCATACTTATCAATAATTACCTTTAAATGTAAATGGGTTAATGCCCCCAACCAAAAGACAAGACTGGCTGAACTGATATAAAAACAAGATCCCTATATATGCTGTCTACAAGAGACCCACCTCAAAACAAGAGACACATACAGACTGAAAGTGAAGGGCTAGAAAAAGATATTTCACACAAATGGAGACCAAAAAAAAGCAGGAGTAGCAATACTCATTTCAGATAAAGTAGTCTTTGAAACAAATGCCATGAAAAGAGACAAAGAAGGATACTATATAATGATCAAAGGATCAATCCAAGAAGAAGATATAACAATGATAAATATATATACACCCAACATAGGTTGTGGTGCAATATGTAAGGCAAATGCTAACAAGTATGAAAGGGGAAATTAACAGTAACACAACAATAGTGGGAGATTTTAATACCCCACTCACACCTATGGATAGATCAACTAAACAGAAAACTAGCAAAGAAACACAAACTTTAAATGATACAACAGACCAGTTAAACCTAATTGATATCTATAGGACATTTCAACCCAAAACAATGAATTTCACCTTTTTCTCAAATGTACATGGAACCTTCTCCAGGACAGATCACATCCTGGGCCATAAATCTAGCCTTTGTAAATTCAAAAAAAAAAAAAAAAAGAGAGAGAGAGAGAGAAATCATTTCAAGGATCTTTTCTAATCACAATGCAGTAAGATTAGATGTCAACTACAGGAAAAAAAAAAAAAAAACTATTAAAAATACAAACATATGGAGGCTAAACAACATGCTTCTGAACAACCAACAAATCACAGAAGAAATAAAAAAGGAAATAAAAATATGCATAGAAATGAATGAAAATGAAAACACGACCACCCCAAACCTATGAGATTCAGTAAAAGCAGTGCTAAGGGGAAGATATAGAGCAATACAAGCTTACCTCAAGAAACAAGAGAAAAATCAAATAAATAACCTAACTCTACACCTAAAGAAACTAGAAAAAGAAGAAATGAAGAACCCCAGGGTTAGTAGAAGGAAAGAAATCATAAAAATTAAGACAGAAATAAATGAAAAATAAACAAAGGAAACCATAGCAAAAATCAAGAAAGCTAAAAGCTGGTTCTTTGAGAAGATAAATAAAACAGACAAACCATTAGTCAGACTAATTAAGAAAAAAAGGAAGAAGAATCAAATCAACAACATCAGAAATGAAAATGGAGAAATCACGACAGACAACACAGAAATACAAAGGATCATAAGAGACTACTATCTGCAATTATATGCCAATAAAATGGACAATTTAGAAGAAATGGACAAATTCTTAGAAAAATATAACTTTTCAAAATTGAACCAGGAAGAAATAGAAAATCTTAACAGACCCATCACAAGCACAGAAATCGAAACTATGATCAGAAATCTCCCAACAAAAGCCCAGGATCAGATGGCTTCACAGGTGAATTCTACCAAAAATTTAGAGAAGAGCTAACACCTATCCTACTCAAACTCTTCCAGAAAGTTGCAGAGGAAGGTAAACTTCCAAACTCAATCTATGAGGCTACCACCACCCTAGTACCAAAACCTGACAAAGATGCCACAAAAAAAGAAAATTACAGGTCAATATCACTGATGGCTCAGAGGTAAAAGCATCTGCCAGCAATGCGGGAGACCTGGGTTCAGTCCCTGGATCGGGAAGATTCCCCTGGAGAAGGAAATGGCAACCCACTCCAGTATTCTTGCCTGGAGAATCCCATGGACAGAGGAGCCTGGTGGGCTACAGTCCACGGGGTCGCAAAGAGTTGGACACGACTGAGCAACTTCACATATTCACCTATTCACCTATCACTGATGAACATAGATGCAAAAATTCCCAATAAAATTCTATCAAACAGAATCCAAAAACATATTTAAAAGATCATACATCATGACCAAGTGAGCTTTATCCCAGGGATGCAAGGATTCTTCAATATTTGCAAATCAATCACATTAACCACAATAACAAATTGAAAAATAAAAGCCATATGATTAACTCAATACATGCAGAGAAAGCCTTTGACAAAATTCAACATCCATTTATGATAAAAGCCCTCCAGAAAGCAGACATAGAAGGAACATACATTAACATTAACATAATAAAAGCCATATGTGATAAACCCACAGCAAACATTATCCTCAATGGTGAAAAATTGAAAGCATTTCCCCTAAAGTCAGGAACAAGACAAGGGTTCCCACTCTCATCACTACTATTCAACATAGTTTTGGAAGTTTTAGACACAGCAATCAGAGAAGAAAAGGAAATGAAAGGAATCCAGATTGGAAAATAAGAAGCAAAACTTTTCCTGTTTGCAGATGACATGATGCTCTACATACAAAACCTGAAAGACACCACCAGAAAATTACTAGAGCTACTCAACGAATATTGTAAAATGGAAGGATATAAAATTAACACACAGAAATCTCTTGCATTCCTATACACTACCAATGAGAAAACAGAAAGAGAAATTAAGGAAACAATTCCATTCACCACTGTGATGAAAAGAATAAAATACATAGGAATAAATTTACCTAAAGAAACAAAAGACCTATATATAGAAAACTATAAAACAGTGATGAAAGAAATCAAACAAGACACAAGTAGATGGAGAAATATACCACGTTCATGAATCAGAAGAATCAATATAGTGAAAATGAGTATACTACCCAAAGGAATTTACAGATTCAATGCAATCCCTATCAAGCTACCGACAGTATTTTGCAGAGAACTAGAACAAAGAATTTCACAATGTGTATGGAAATACAAAAAACCTTGAATAGCCAAAACAATCTTGAGAAAGAATGGAACTGGAGTTCAACCTACCTGACTTCAGATTATACTACAAAGCTCCAGTCATCAAGACAGTATGGTACTGGCACAAAGACAGAAATATAGAACAATGGAACAAAATAGAAAGCCCAGAGATCAATCCATGCACCTATGGACACCTTACCTTTGACAAATGAGGCAAGAATATACAATGGAGGAAAGACAATCTCTTTAAGAAATGGTGCTGGGAAAACTGGTCAACCACTTGTAAAAGAATGAAACTTGAACACTTTCTAACACCATACACAAAAACAAACTCAAAATGGATTAAAGATCTAAATGTAAGACCAGAAAATACAAAACTCCTAGAGGAAAACATAGGCAAACCCTCCCTGACATAAATCACAGCAGGACCCTCTATGACCCTCCTCCTAGAGTAATGGAAATTAAAGCAAAAGTAAACAAATAGGACCTAATTAAACTTAAAAGCTTTTTCACAATGAAGGAAACTATAAACATGGTGAAAAGACAGCCTTCAGAATGGGAGAAAATAATAGCAAATTAAGCTACTGACAAAGAATCTCAAAAATATACAAGCAGCTCCTGCAGCTCAATTCCAGAAAAATAATCAACCCAATCAAAAAATGGGCCAAGAACTAAACAGACATTTCTCCAAAGAAGACATACAGATGGCTAACAAACACATGAAAAAATGTGCAACATCACTGAATATCAGAGAAATGCAAATCAAAACCACAATGAGGTACCATCCCATGCCGGTCAGAATGGCTGCTATCCAAAAGTCTACAAACAAGAAATGTTGGAGAGGATGGAGAGAAAAGGGAAACCTCCTACACTGTTGGTGGGAATGCAAGCTAGTACAGCCACTATGGAGAACAGTGTGGAGATTCCTTAAAAAAACTAGAAATAGAACTGCCATATGATCCAGCAATCCCGCTGCTGGGCGTACATACCAAGGAAACGAGAGTTGAAAGAGACGTGTACCTCAATGTTCATCACAGAACTATTTACAATAGCTATGATGTGGAAGCAACCTAGATGCCCATTGGCAGATAAATGGATAAGAAAGCTGTGGTACATATACATAATGAAATATTACTCAGCTATTAAAAAGAATTCATTTTATTCAGTTCAAATAAGGTTGATGAAACTGGAGCCTATTATACTGAGTGAAGTAAGTCAGAAAGAAAAACACCAATACAATATATTAACACATATGTGTGGAATTTAGAAATATGGTAATGATGACCCTATATGCAAGACAGCAAAAGAGATACAGATGTAAAGAACAGACTTTTGGACTCTGTGGGAGAAGGCAATGGTGGAATGATTTGAGAGAATAGCATTGAAACATGTATATTATCACATGTGAATTAGATTGTTAGTCCATGTTTGATGCATGAGACAGGATGCTCAGGGCTGGTGCACTGGGATGACCCTGAGGGATGGGATGGGGAGGGAGGTGGGAAAGGAGTTCAGGATGGGGAACACATGTACACCCATGGCTGATAAGCCCAATAAAATAAAATAAATCTGTACATAAATGAAAAAAATTTTTTAATTTTTCCTCTTCAAGTGGAGCATGTCCTAGGATCATTAATTTACTCAGCTCACTCAGTAGGATGTGGGTAGCATGGCACCACTGTTGTATTGTTTGGGGGGCATGTCTTATGCTTCTATTGCATGGTTTTGTGGTTAAGCAAACCTGCTCTCTTGATTGATCATTAACTTACTCATACTTTTTTCTTTGCTTCCAATCCCCCAGTGGAATTAACTATTTAATCTCTACTCTGTCCCTTTCACAGTTACTCTGGAAGGTCAAAAGTTTGTAGTCACCTCTTGCTAACACACAACATCCAGTCTTGGGAAAGCTCTTCCTCCAAAATATGTACTGGTTATTAGGAAAAGAAGAAATAAAAATTTCCTCTCACACCTAGGCTTTTGTGAATTTCTTCCAGACATGGAAGAAGTTTTTCTCTACACATCTAAATTCTTCCGATTGGTCTAATAATTAAATTGGCAGAACTGTGGTGTTGGAGAAGACTCTTGAGAATTCCTCAGACTGCAAGGAGATCAAACCAGTCAATCCTAAAGGAAATCAACCCTGAATATTCATTAGAAAGAATATGTTGAAGCTGAAACTCCAACACTTTGGCCACCTGATGTGAAGAGTCAACTCACTGGAAAAGAGCCTGATGGAGGAGGAGAAGGGGCTGACAGAGGACAAGATGGTTGGATGGCATCACCGACTCAATGGACATGAGTTTGAGCAAATTCCAGGAGATGGTGAAGGACAGTGAAGCCTGGCGTGCTGCAGTCCTTGGGGTCACAAACAGTCAGACACGACTGAGTGACTGAACAGCAACAAAGACAGATTAACAGGAGAAAATAAAACAGAAGTTTAAAATCATGTGTACACAGGAGAGACTCAGGAGAAAAGAGTATTTCACCAAAATAATGAAACCTTCAATTAAATATTACTTTCAGCTAAAGTCAAAGGAGGATGTTGAGGACAGTAGTCTGTGACTTCAAAGGGAAGGAAGGAAATTTACATGGAGATGGAAGGGAAGTGGTTGGTAAACAAATGTTTGCTGGGTCATGCAGACTGGAGCAAAGATTGTTATCTCTAGGTCCCAATTCTATGCAGATTACTCTGGTGATAGCTCTAATCTGGGAATAGGTCCTCTATCCAAATTCTTTTAGGTATTTAAGGGAAAGATCAATGTTTCTTCTTGAGTATATTGGGCCTTGATTGTTTTTGAAAACAAACAATCCACATGGCAAAGAGACATTTTGGAGAAGAACTTTTTGCTCCTCTGCATGACAATTGCCTATCACTGTTCTTGCTTCCATCCTCTTATGAGCCACAAACAGCTCTCCTTTGGATCTTTCTGTCACCCCTAACTGGTATCCTTGCTTCCTCCTCTCTGGTCCTCTACAATCTTTCTCAAAATAAGGATGGGAAAAAATGCAAATGGCAACATTCTTTTGCTTAAAATCTTCTAAGATTCTTCATTTTCTTCAGAGTAAAAGCAAAGTCTCCACAATGTCCTATTCTTCCCAGTGTGATCTGGATCCTCCATCAACTCTTCTAGCTCATGGCCAACAACTCCTACCATTGTACTTTCAGTTCCACTCCCATGGACCTACTTATATTGGATGTGCTAAACACTCAGTCATTGCTGGGGTTTGCACTGTGCAGTTTCTAACTCTGAGAAGTCTCCAAAGATTACTTCTGAACTACTCCTTCAAATCTTCTAAGAAATGGCACCTCTGCAGTGAGGCTTCCCCTGACACCTATGCAAAATTGCAAAAGGCATCACCTTCCCCTTAGAAGAACCTTCTCCCTTGTTTACTTTTCCACTTTGCACCATGTGATTTGTCATTATACTTACTGTGATGATTTTTGTCTCTTCCTGCATTGGAATGTAACTTTGTGAGGCCGCTGATATTTTTTCTGCATTATTTCCTGGGGTATACCTGTTGAACTTGAATCATTGCCTGGAATATAGCAGAGGTTCAGTAAATATTTCTTGTATTATTGCAGTTTTAAAGATTATTTGTAGGGACTTAAATTCAGACTCAAATTGAAGAAAGTAGGGAAAACCACTAGACCATTCAGGTATGACCTAAATCAAATCCCTTATGATTATACAGTGGAAGTGAGAAATAGATTTAAGGGCCTAGATCTGATAGATAGAGTGCCTGATGAACTATGGAAAGAGGTTCGTGACATTGTACATGAGACAGGGATCGAGACCATCCCCATGGAAAAGAAATGCAAAAAAGCAAAATGGCTGTCTGGGGAGGCCTTACAAATAGCTGTGAAAAGAAGAGAGGCGAAAAGCAAAGGAGAAAAGGGAAGATATAAGCATCTGAATGCAGAGTTCCAGAGAATAGCAAGACGAGATAAGAAAGCCTTCTTCAGTGATCAATGCAAAGAAATAGAGGAAAACAACAGAATGGGAAAGACTAGAGATTTCTTCAAGAAAATGAGAGCTACCAAGGGAACATTTCATGCAAAGATGGGCTCGATAAAGGACAGAAATGGTCTGGACCTAACAGAAGCAGAAGATATTAAGAAGAGGTGGCAAGAATACACAGAATAACTGTACAAAAGAGATCTTCATGACCCAGAAAATCATGATGGTGTGATCACTCATCTAAAGTCAGACATCCTGGAATGTGAAGTCAAGTGGGCCTTAAAAAGCATCATTATGAACAGAGCTAGTGGGGGTGGTGGAATTCCAGTTGAGCTGTTTCAAATCCTGAAAGATGATGCTGTGAAAGTGCTGCACTCAATATGCCAGCAAATTTGGAAAACTCAGCAGTGGCCACAGGACTGGAAAAGGTCAGTTTTCATTCCAATTTCAAAGAAAGGCAATGCCAAAGAATGCTCAAACGACCCCACAATTGCACTCATCTCACATGCTAGTAAAGCAATGCTTAAAATTTTCCAAGCCAGGCTTCAGCAATACGTGAACCATGAACTTCCTGATGTTCAAGCTGGTTTTAGATAAGGCAGAGGAACCAAAAATCAAATTGCCAACATCCGCTGGATCATGGAAAAAGCAAGAGAGCTCCAGAAAAACATCTCTTTCTGCTTTATTGACTATGCCAAAGCCATTGACTCTGTGGATCACAATAAACTGTGGAAAATTCTGAAAGAGATGGGAGTACCAGACCACCTGATCTGCCTCTTGAGAAATCTGTATGCAAGTCAGGAAGCAGCACATAGAACTGGACATGGAACAACAGACTGGTTCCAAATAGGAAAGGAGTACGTCAAGGCTGTATATTGTCACCCTGCTTATTTAACTTCTATGCAGAGTACATCATGAGAAACGCTGGGCTGGAAAAACGCAAGCTGGAATCAAGATTGCCGGGAGAAATATCAATCACCTCAGATATGCAGATGACACCAGCCTTATGGCAGAAAGTGAAGAGGAACTAAAAAGCCTCTTGATGAAAGTGAAAGTGGAGAGTGAAAAAGTTGGCCTAAAGCTGCACATTCAGAAAACGAAGATCATGGCATCCGGTCCCATCACTTCATGGAAAATAGATAGGGAAACAGTGGAAACAGTGTCAGACTTTATTTTTTTGGGCTCCAAAATCACTGCAGATGGTAATTGCAGCCATGAAATTAAAAGATGCTTATTCCTTGGAAGAAAAGTTATGACCAACCTAGATAGCATATTGAAAAGCAGAGACATTACTTTGCCAACTAAAGCCCGTCTAGTCAAGGCTATGGTTTTTCCATTAGTCATGTATGGATGTGAGAGTTGGACTATGAAGAAGGCTGAGCACTGAAGAATTGGTGCTTTTGAACTGTGGTGTTGGAGAAGACTCTTGAGAGTCCCTTGGACTGCAAGGAGATCCAACCGGTCCATTCTGAAGGAGATCAACCCTGGGATTTCTTTGGAAGGAATGATGCTGAAGCTGAACCTCCAGTACTTTGGCCACCTCATGCGAAGAGTTGACTCATTGGAAAAGACTTTGATGCTGGGAGGGATTGGGGGCAGGAGGAGAAGGGGACAACAGAGGATGAGATGGCTGGATGGCATCACGGACTCGATGGACGTGAGTCTGAGTGAACTCTGGGAGATGGTGATGGACAGGGAGGCCTGGTGTGCTGCGATTCACGGGGTCGCAAAGAGTTGGACACGACTGAGCGACTGAACTGAACTGAACTGAATTTCCCTGGTGGTGTAGTTGTTAAGACTCCACACTTGTCATTCGGAGTACTCAAGTTTGATCCCTGGTTTTGTAATTAAGGTCCCACATGATGAGCTTCATGGCAAAAAAAAAAAAAAGAAAAAGAAGAATTGAAAGTTAATTCATTTGTAAATCAAAGAGAAAATTACAAATACCAAAAAAATTTGGCAAAGTTAGTTAACTGTTATGTTACAAACACTATATGCAATTTCATTAGGAATTAAGGAAGTAAAATTCTAATTCATGATGAAATAATACCTACCAGACTGGCAAAAATGAAAAACATGTAACAATCTCAAGTATCAGTCTCAGAATAAAGCAGACATACATATTTTATACACTCTCATTTGTACTTATTTTATTTCAAAAATGATTATTTTGGACCTGGAATAAATGAGCTTAAATTGTTCACAAAATTTGTTGAAATACTTTTATGCATTTCTGGAATTTTGCTACTTAAGGTGTTACCATCAAATACACTTTAATCACGTCATGACTCAATGTGAGAATTACTATGGACAAAGGGAAATGAGGAAAATTAAGTAGGTGTAATAAAATAAATACCAACAAATTCTCAACTTTTAAAATGCTTTTAAATATGAACAGGTTAATTATACAAACTCATAACAGAAAAAAAAATCAGTAAAAACCTTCAACCAAAGAGGATACTTAATTCATTCACTAGTGACTTTTACAAAGTGAAAACATTATAAAGAGATGGATCAGTTCATTGTTTTATTCCTCTTTGATGGGTAAAGATGTAAAATGAAGTGTTCCTTCCATTGTTTGAATAATTTACATAAAATACTTTTTACTATTTTTATGAAAAGATCATATTTTGCATGTTTAACTCAGCATATATTTATTTCTGTATTCTCTTTCTGTTTGGGCACTAATTAGGGTCACTTGCATGCTTAATATAAAAACACTTACGGCTAAATTTATTAGTTTCATTAGCCTAGCATAACTAGTCAGTTCACTTCAGTCACTCAGTCCAGTCCAACTCTTTGCAATCCCATGAATCATAGCACACCAGGCCTCCCTGTTCATCACCAACTCCTTGAGTTTACCAAAGCTCATGTCCATCGAGTTGGTGACGCCATCCAACCATCTTATCCTCTGTCGTCCCCTTCTCCTCCTGCTCCCAATTCCTCCCAGATTCAGGGTTCTTTTTAGTAAGTCAACTCCTCGCATGAAGTGGCCAAAGTATTGGAGGTTCAGCTTTAGCACCAGTCCTTCCAGTGAACACCCAGGACTGGTCTCCTTTAGAATGGACTGGTTCCTTCTCCTTGCAGTCCAAGGGACTCTCAAGAGTCTTCTCCAACACCACAGTTCAAAAGCAGCAATTCTTTGGCACTCAGCTTTCTTCACATTCCAACTCTCACAACCATACATGACCACTGGAAAAACCATAGCCTTAATAGACAGACCTTTGTTGGCAAAGTAATATCTCTACTTTTAAATATGTTATCTAGGTTGGTGATGAGTTTTCTTCCAAGGAGTAAACGTCTTTTAATTTCATGGCTGCAATCACCATCTGTAGTGATTTTGGAGCGCCCCCCCGCCCCCCCAAAAAAAAAGTCTGACACTGTTTCCACTGTTTCTCCATCTAGTTCCCATGATGTGATGGGACCAGATGCCATGATCTCAGTTTTCTGAATGTTGAGCTTTAAGCCAACTTTTTCACTCTCCACTTTCACTTTCATCAAGAGACTTTTTAGTTCCTCTTCACTTTCTGCCATAAGGCTGGTATCATCTGCATATCTGTGGTTATTGATATTTCTCCTAGCAATCTTGATTCCAGCTTGTGCTTCTTCCAGCCCAGCGTTTCTCATGATGTACTCTGCATAGAAGTTAAATAAGCAGGGTGACAATATACAGCCTTTACATACTTCTTTTCTTATTTGGAACCAATCTGCTGTTCCATGTCCAGTTCTAACTGTTGCTTCCTTACCTGCATATAGGTTTCTCAAGAGGCAGGTCAGGTGCTCTGGTATTCCCATCTCTTTCAGAATTTTCCACAGTTTATTGTGATCCACACAGTCAATGGCTTTGGCATAGTCAATAAAACAGAAATAGATGTTTTTATGGAGCTCTCTTGCTTTTTCGATGATCCAGCAGATGTTGGCAATTTGATTTCTGGTTCCTCTGCCTTTTCTAAAACCAACTTGAACATCAGGAAGTTCACAGTTCACGTATTGCTGAAGCCTGGCTTGGAGAATTTTGAGCATTACTTTACTAGCATGCGAGATGAGTGCAATTGTGCACTAGTTTGAGCATTCTTTGGCATTGGAATGAAGACTGACTTTTTCCAGTCCTGTTGCCACTGCTGAGTTTTCCAAATTTGCTGGCATATTGAGTGCAGCACTTTCACAGCATCATCTTTCAGGATTTGAAACAGCCTAACTGGAATTCCATCACATCCACTAGCTTTGTTCATAGTGATGCTTTCTAAGGCCCACTTGACTTCACATTCCAGGATGTCTGGCTCTAGGTGAGTGATCACACCATAGTGATTATCTGGGTCATGAGGATCTTTTTTGTACAGTTCTTCTGTGTATTCCTGCCACCTCTTCTTAATATCTTCTGCTTCTGTTAGGTCCATACAATTTCTGTCCTTTATCGAGCCCAGCTTTGCATGAAATGTTCCCTTTGCATCTCTAATTTTCTTGAAGAGGTCTCTAGTCTTTCCCATTCTGTTGTTTTCCTCTATTTCCTTGCATTTTTCACTGAGGAAGACTTTCTTATCTCTCCTTGCTAGTCTTTGGAACTCTGCATTCAGATGCTTATATCTTTCCTTTTCTTCTTTGCTTTTCACTTTTCTTTTCACAGCTATTTGTAAGGCCTCCTCAGACAGCCATTTTACTTTTCTGCATTTCTTTTCCATGAGGATGATCTTTTCCCTTTCTCCTGTACAGCATCACGAACCTCTATCCATAGTTCATCAGGCACTCTATCTATCAGATCTAGTCCCTTAAATCTATTTCTCACTTCCACTCTAAGAGATTTGAATTAGGTCATACCTGAATGGTCTAGTGGTTTTCCCTCCTTCCTTCAACTTAAGTCTGAGTTTGGCAATAAGGATTTCATGATCTGAGCCACATTTCTGCTCCTGATCTTGTTTTTGCTGGAAGAGGGTGTTTGGAAGTCTTTGAGAGTGTTGAGAGAGTGTCGTTGGAAGAGGGTGTTTGCTATAACCAGTGTGTTCTCTTAGCAAAACTCTATTAGCCTTTGCCCTGCTTTGTTCTGTACTTCAAGGCCAAATCTGCCTGTTACTCCAGGTGTTTCTTGACTTCCTACTTTTGCATTCCAGTCCCCTATAAGGAAAAGGACATCTTTCTGGGGTGTTAGTTCTAAAAGGTCTTGAAGGTCTTCATAGTTAAGGAAGAAATAATAAATCAAGTTAATGTTACTTATTCACCACTCTTCCCCAGTGTAGTTGTGAAATATTAGCTTCACATGTGTATTTGAATATTTAGCTTTAAGACTACTTTGGCCAGGATCCCATTCCACGTTCACTGCCTCAGTTCCACGACTGAGTTTCTTCCCCAAGGCCTAGGCTTTGATTCTAGTGCATCTCCTTCAACAACAGCTTCATTGCACATATTTGTAGTTCTAGTCTTCCTTCTACTTTTCTCTTCAAATTCCAAATTTATCCTTTCTTCATCAAAAAGGAAACCATCAACAAAATGAAACGACAACCTGTTAAATGGGAAAAGATATTTTCAGATCATATATTTAATAAAGAGTTAATATACAAAACACACAAAGAATTCATACATCTCTCCAACCAAAAACAACAACAACAACAACAAATAACCTGGGTAAGAATTGGACAAAGGAGCTGAATAGACATTTCTCCAAAGATGTACAGATGACCAGCAGGCATGTTAAAAGATGCCCAACAATACTAATCATCAGGGAAAAATAAATCAAAACCACAATGACATGTTATCTCACACCTGTAGAATGGCTGTTATCCAAATGACAAGTGTTGGCGAGGATATGGAAAGAAAGGAAATCCTCATGTGCTGTCAGTAGGAATGTAAATTGATACAGTCACTATGGGGAAAAGATATGGAGATTCCTCAAAAAATTAAGACTCAAACTACCATATTATCCAACTATTCCACTTCTGAGTGTCTATCTGAAAAGGGCTCTTCAAATTTAGTAAGTGATTAGGAGAATCATTATTTCATTATTTTTATTTTCTACCCAGTTTAAAATGATGTGTCTGCATAGTGAAAAAGCACATGATCTTGGAATTACCCACTATGATGTTTCTTCACAACCACTTCCTTGTGGAGAACAAGGTCTTCAGTTCTTTTGACTGGCATCAGGTGGTCAGGATTTCCAGATAAAAATTTGGGTTATTTCCTTTACCCATATCTTAAGTTTTGAACTAAAATATAAAGGTACACTGACTGAATACTGTGCTTCTGTTTGGGGTGATGGCTTTTTTTCATGATGGGCAGATGCTAATCTCAGGGATTGCTTACTGATGATCTAGTTTCTCACAGTCTGACAAAACAAGGTCTAGTGGAAAAGGGGATGGTAAACTATTTCAGTATTCTTGCCTTGAGAACCCCATAAACAATATGAAAATTATATGACTCTGAAAGAGGAACTACCTAGGTTTGTAGGTGCCTAATATGCTACTGGAAAGATGCTACTGGAAAGGAGCAGAGAAATAGCTCCAGGAGGAATGAAGAGCTTGAGCCTAACTGAAAACAATGCCCATTTATGAATATGTCTGGTGGTGGAAGCAAAGTCCAGTGCTATAAAGCTCAGTATTGAATAGGAACCTGGAATGTTAGGTCCATGAATCAAGGCAAATTGGAAGTGGTCAAAAGGAGTTGGCAAGAGTGAGCCCTGATATATTAGGAGAGAATGAACTAAAATGGACTGGAAGAAGTGAATTTAATTCAGATGGTCATATCTACTACTGTGGGCAAAAATCTCTTAGAAGAAATAAAACAGCCCTCAGAGTCAACAAATGAGTCTGAAATGCAGGACTCATGTGCAATTTAAAAACTACAGAATGATCTCTGTTCATTTCCAAGGGAAACCATTCAATATCACAGTAATCCAAGTCTATGCCAAAACCATTAATGATGAAAAAGCTGAAGTTGAATAGTTCTATGAAGACACACAGACCTTCTAGAACTCACACCAAAAAAAAAAGATGTCCTTTTCATCACAGAGGACTGGAATTTAAAAGTAGAAGTCAAGAGATACCTGGAGTATCAGGCAAGTTTGGCCTTGGAGTACAAAATGAAGCAGGGCAAATGCTAACAGAGTTTTGCCAACAGAACACTCTGGTCATACCAAACACACTCTTCCAACAACACAAGAGACAACTCTATACATGCCCATCACCAGATGGTCAATACTAAAATCATATTGATTATATTCATTGCAGCTAAAGATGGAGAAGCTCTATACAGTCAGCAAAAATGAGACCAGGAGCTGACTGTGGCTCAGATCATGAACTCTTTTTTTTTTTTTTGAAAGTGCTGCACTCAATATGCCAGCAAATTTGGAAAACTCAGCAGTGGATCATGAACTCTTTATTGCCAAGTTCAGACTTAAATTGAAGAAAATAGGGAAAACAACCAGGCCATTCAGGTATAAACTAAATCCTTTATGATTATACAGTGGAAATGACAAATAGATTCAAGGGATTAGATCTGATATTGTGCATGAGGAACTATGGACAGAGGTTCATAACATTGTACAGGAGAGAGTGATCAAAACCATCCTCAATAAAAAGAAATGCAAAAATGCAAAATGGTTGTCTGAGGAGGCCTTACAAATAGCTGAGAAAAGAGAAGTGAAGGGAAAGGAGAAAAGGAATGCAGAGTTCCAAAGAATGGCAAGGAGAGATAAGAAAGCCTTCCTAGGTGATAACTGCAAATAAATAGATGAAAACAATAGAATAGGAAAGAATAGAGCTCTCCTCAAGAAAACTAGAGATGCCAAGGGAACATTTCATGTGAAGATGGACACAATAAAGGACAGAAGTGGAATGGACCTAACAGAACCAAAAGATATCAAGAAAATGTGGCAAGAATACACAGGAAAACTATACAAGAAAGATCTTCATGACCCAGATAACCATGATGGTGTGATTGCTCACCTGGAGCCAGACATTCCAGAATGTGAAGTCAAATGGGTCTTAGGAAGCATCACAACAAAGCTAGTGGACATGATGGAATTCCAACTGAGTTCTTTCAAATCCTAAAAGCTGATGCAGTGAAAGTGCTCAATATGCCAGTAAATTTGGAAAACTCAGCAGGGGCCATAGGACTGGAAAAGGTAAGTTTTCATTCCAACCCCAAAGAAAGGCAATGCCAAAGAATGTTCAAACTACAGCACAAATGCACTCACTTCATATGCAAGCAAAGTAGTGCTCAAAAATTCTCCAAACCAGGCTTCAGCAATATGTGAACTGTGAACTTCCAGATGTTCAAGCTGGTTTTAGACAAAGGCAGAGGAACCAGAGATCTTTGAACTGTGGTGTTGGAGAAGACTCTTGAGAGCCTCTTGGGCTGCAAAGAGATCAAACCAGTCAATCCTAAAGGAAATCAATCTTGAATATTTACTGTAAGGACTGATGCTGAAGCTGAAGCTCCAATCATTTGGCCATCTGATGGTAAGAGCTGATTCATTGGCAAAGACCCCAAGGCTGGGAAAGATTGAAGGCAGGAGGAAAAGGGTCTGACATAGGATGAGATAGCTTGATGGCATAACCGACTCAATGGACATGAGTTTGAGCAAGCTCCAGGATATGGTGAAGGACAGGGAAGCCTGGCTTGCTGTAGTCCATAGGGTGGCAAAGAGTCAGACATGACTGTGTGACTGAACAGAAGCCCAGTTTAATGACAACAAACCTATAAAACATCAATGGTGATTCACATCATTCCTAAGTACAGTTTACTTGAAGTAAAAAATTCTATTTCACCTCACATGCATTTTTTTAGTGAGTGTATTTGAAAGTCACTCAGTCATGTCAAGTCTTGCGACCTCTGCCAGCCTCCTCTGTCCATGCAATTCTCACAAAATACTAGAGTGGGTAATTATTCCCTTCTCCAGAGGATCTTCCCAACCCAGGGACTGAACCCAGGTCTCCAACACTGCAGGTGGATTATTTACCCTCGGAGCCACCAGGTAAGCCTATATGAGACATATTAATTCCCCTGCTGAGAGGTCGCCACCCAGATAGTAAGTACCCTCTTTCCCAATTTAATGCAAAAGTCCATTTCAAAACAAATCAGTATATTAATAGAAAAATTGTTTGTTTGAAAATCCCTCTTAAACGATAATCCCTGAAGAATTTCAGAAAAAATATATTTTTCTAACAATGAGTAATATAAATACATTTTTAAATGGATTAATACAAATTTTCTCCATGTTAATAAGAGAATAAGAAATAAGGCCAACTGATTCATAAAATATTTTGGCAAGTGTCAGCTGAGATCTTGAAGTAAATATATGAAACAAATATTATACCACAGTGGGAAAATACTAGGTAATATTAAAAAAAAAAAAAAGACTGTCAATTCTTTCCACCAGCAGACTTGCTTTGTTACTTGGAAATTTCATATACAATGCACATATTTTGGTTATACCAAGAATAAGAGAAAATGTATCAAAATTTTGCACCTTATGCTGAAGTTATGTCCTATTAAAAGAAAAAGATTAATAGGCAAAACTATGGAGACAGCAAAAAGATCAGTAGTTGCAAAGTTAAGAGGGAGAGAGAATGAATATGAAGAGCACATAGAATTTTTAGGGCAATGGAAATACTCCAAATGATACTATAATGGTGAATACATGTCAGTATAAATTTGTTTCAACCCAGAGAATATTCAAAACCAAGGGGAGACCCTAATTTAAAGTATGATATTGAGTGATCACAGTATATCAATATAAGCTCATAAATTTTAGGAAATGTAACACTCTGGAGGGGGATCTTGAAATTGAAAGAACTATGCATATGTATACTTTGCCAACAAAGGTCTATCTAGTCAAGGCTATGGTTTTTTCCAGTAATCATGTTTGGATGTGAGAGTTGGACAATAAAGAAAGCTGAGTGCCAAAGAATTGATGTTTTGTTGGAGAAGACTCTTGAGAGTCCCTTGGACAGCAAGGAGATCCAACCAGTACATCCTAAAGGAAATCAGTCCTGAATATTCATTGGAAGGACTGCTGCTGAAACTGAAATGCCAATACTTTGGTCACTTGATGCGAAGAACTGACTCATTTGAAAAGACCCTGATGCTAGGAGAGATTGAAGGTGGGAGGAGAAGAGGATGAAAAAGGATAAGATGATTGGATGGCATTGCTGACTCAACGGACATGAGTTTGAGTATACTCGGGCAGTTGGAGATGGACAGGGAGGCCTGTCAAATAGTGCAGGCCTGTCCAATAGTACATAAGGTCACAAAGAGTCAGACACGACTGAGTGACTGAACTGAACTGATGCACATGTATAGGCAAGGGGTGTATGGAAAACTTACCTCCTTCTCTTTTTGCTTGAACACAAAGTTGTTCTTAAAAAAAGTCTAAAAACTAGTTTTAAAATATTTTTAATTTAGTTAATTTAACATTTCTATATATATTTATATTATACTATAGATGCTATTTTTGAAGTGATGCTTAAAACAAAAATATGACTTTTAGAAATTTAAATAGAAATATACCCATTTCAACAAAGTCTTTATATATAAAAATGAAATTTGTATAAGTACAAAATATAATTACAGGATTCACTATTATCAAAGTAAAAGTTAATGTCATATCTAAGTAGCAGTTTTACATTTAATTAAGCAGTTTAAATTGTTCTCAGTATTATCAGTGTATTATATTTCTTCATCATAGTTATAACATAAGTAAATCTCATTGATCTATATTCTCCAACTTCCAGTATCTAGTATTGATACTTTCCTTTCTGGTGGAGAGAAACATTAAAATACCTTTTAATCATCCATCCTGTTCTCCCAGGTGTATTATGCCTGGTGGAGGAAGAAAACAGAGTTAGGAAAAGTGGAGGTGGAGTTTTTAAAGATTGTGAAGGCTTAGGCGCTGCTGATAACCTCCAAGTAAGCACACACAAACCTAAACTTGGGTGCCACTCCAGAGTCAGATACCATCTCTAGACAGTGTTGCATCTCTTCATTGACTCAGCACTGACCAGTGGACGGTGCTGTGATGGGAATAGAGCTGCTCAGGAAACCCAAGCCACCATAGCAGGGCAGTCACATTTGCAACAAAGCACTGAATTGGATGCCTGTGGTTATTTTGTGCCTGTGAATGTGTTTATTTCAAGTGTGCTTTCAGATGATTGTATATCTGACTGGAACACTAAAACTTAACGAGGAAAGATTCAGGACCTGGAAAATATTGGCTTCCATTATTCCATCAGTAGTAGTTTTCTTAGAACACAGAAGAATTTTAAGTAAGATTCTTTTCTCTTTTGTTGTAGTATATATAAATTCCCCTTAAATATAGTACTCTGCATGATATTAGGTTAAACTTATTAATATTATTTGCATGTCTTCAATTACTTTTATTATAATGTAATGAGTAGATAATTTACAGGAAGAAAATAGTTAGAGATCATAGATTGTCAAATATGAAATCTTTCAGTATGAAAAATATTTTAAAACATTTTGGTAAGTATGTCTATATGGCAAATACTAATAATAATGTCAAATAATGGCAAAAATGTAAGTATTAACTCTCAACTGCTGTCTGGTAAATATCAGTAACTTGTTTTTTTTTTTTTCTCTCACATTATCAGACAGTGGTTAAAAATCAATGGCAAAAGCACGAAGTGGTGGGCACCTGACTCTTTTGCATCTTTTTAGAGGAAAATTATCTGAAATTATTCTATTAAAGCACCCAGCTGCTTTCTGTTTTAGCATGTAAAAATTTGACCCATCTGCAAAACTTGGCATTCATCCCAATCTTTTTTGAGGACAGTGAAGCTTCTTGAAACTCAAAAATATCAGTTCTTTACCCAGGGAAATCAGCAAACTCAGATCACTTTCATTCTGAACCGTAACAGACAGACTCAGTACTAGGTGCCCCTTGCTTCATTTTATTTTTGTTTAAAAACTGCCAACTGTCATTGATTGTCATTTCACTGTGAAAATTTGACTAAGATCTTGTGACAATACAAAACAAACAAACAAACAAACAAAAAACCTTGTAAATGTCAGGACTGGGAATGATTTTGTAAGATTTTGCAAAGTGCCAATCGTTCACTTAACTAATTTTGAAGTTATAGTCTCTTATACCAAGAAAACCTCTTAGATATTAGGCCAGTAAGAGAACAAGACCCTGGGGTACAGTACTTGCCCAAGGTTGCTTACTTGGTGATAAAGTAGAGTCTCTACTCAGTCTAGTGCTTGTTTCAAAAGGCCTCATCAGTGTTGCTGGCCCAAAACTTGGCTTTCTTTGCCCATCGAAGTCAAATAAAAATTTCAGAGACAAAATTTGGAGAAAACAGGAAGCTAGCTTTAATTCTTAGCCTGCGAAGAGAGGGACACAATAGGCATATGCCACAGGAAGTGTGCCTCGCCTTGATGAGGAGTCTAGGGACTTCTATCAGATGAGGGCTCACAGTCAGGAGTTGGTGATGAGGAACAAAGGCATTATGATCTTGATTTCTTACTCTTGCATTGTCATAGGCTGGCATCAGTAACTCAGTAATTGAGTCTAGCAGTTTGGCGGTTCTGTGCCCTTCTTTCTGATCTGTAAAAAGAAGAACTATGAGGGGAAGAGTGCTGTACAAGTAAACACTAGATACAGGATGTATTTAGCACAGAGTCAAAGGAAAATAGGTGCCAAGTGTAGCACATGCAGAGTTAGGGGGCAGAAAGGCAAACTTAGTTACAGACATTCAGAGTTATGATGATGTTCAAGCTGGTTTTAGAAAAGGCAGAGGAACAAGAGATCAAATTGCCAACATCCGCTGGATCATCGAAAAAGCAAGAGTTCCAGAAAAACATCTATTTCTGCTTTATTGACTATGCCAAAGTCTTTGACTGTGTGGATCACAATAAACTGTGGAAAATTCTGAAAGAGATGGGAATACCAGACCACCTGATCTGCCTCTTGAGAAATCTGTATGCATGTCAGGAAGCAGCAGATAGAACTGGACATGGAACAACAGACTGGTTTCAAATAGGAAAGGAGTATGTCAAGGCTGTATATTGTCACCCTGCTTATTTAGCTTCTATGCAGAGTACATCATGAGAAACGCTGGACTGGAAGAAACACAAGCTGGAATCAAGATTGCCGGGAGAAATATCAATAACCTCAGATATGCAGATGACACCAGCCTTATGGCAGAAAGTGAAGAGGAACTAAAAAGCCTCTTGATGAAAGTGAAAGAGGAGAGTGAAAAAGTTGGCCTAAAGCTCAACATTCAGAAAACGAAGATCATGGCATCTGGTCCCATCACTTTATGGGAAATAGATGGGGAAACAGTGGAATCAGTGTCAGACTTTATTTTTTGGGCTCCAAAATCACTACAGATGGTGATTGCAGTCATGAAATTAAATGACACTTACTCCTTGGAAGAAAAGTTATGACCAACCTAGATAGTATATTCAAAAGCAGAGACATTACTGTGCCGACTAAGGTCCGTCTAGTCAAGGCTGTGGTTTTTCCTGTGGTCATGTATGGATGTGAGAGTTGGACTGTGAAGAAGGCTGAGCGCCGAAGAATTGATGCTTTTGAACTGTGGTGTTGGAGAAGACTCTTGAGAGTCCCTTGAACTGCAAGGAGATCCAACCGGTCCATTCTGAAGGAGATCAGCCCTGGGATTTCTTTGGAAGGAATGATGCTGAAGCTGAAGCTCCAGTACTTTGACCACCTCATGCGAAGAGTTGACTCATTGGAAAAGACCCTGATGCTGGGAGGGATTTGGGGCAGGAGGAGAATGGGACGACAGAGCATGAGATGGCTGGATGGCATCACAGACTCGATGGACATGAGTCTGAGTGAACTCCGGGAGTTGGTGATGGACAGGGAGGCCTGGCGTGCTGCGATTCATGGGGTCTCAAAGAGTCGGACACGAATGAGTGACTGAACTGAACTGAACTGAAAGTAAAAAACAAAGAAAAGAAAAGAAAAAAAACCTAGGAATGTTCAGACCTGCTCACTATTCTCTGTCTTCTTTGTCCTCAGGAAAGGGAAAAAAAAAACTCATTCCTTTTTTTTTTTCTTTTTCACTGCAACATCATCCATCATTTTTTGGAAATCCAACAATGCATGTGATTATCTCCATATCTCTAAAAACATTTAACTAACAGCACGTATTGACTAAAGAATTAAATAGAATTTTGTTTGGATCACAAGGAAATATCCATCTTGGTTGTGTTTTGACAAAGTTTAATGGATGTTCAATTTACTTGGACTGTTTTTCCAGTATACACTTATGAAGGGAATAGTAAAAATATAGTTGTAAAAAGTATAACCATACCACATGGATATTTTCTGCTTTTTTGTATGCTTATTTGCTTTTCAAATTAAATAAGGTATATAATACTTAGAGCTTAGAAAAGTGTCAGGCACATTAAAAACACCCAATATTTTAGTTGCATCTGTTTCTTCTTCTTTTCAAGCTATGCTTATCTGTGAAACCATTATTATAATGATTGTGCTTACCATTATTGTCTGCCATTTATATATTTTTATTATTTTTTTTCCTTAAAGTCCCATTTATTTACAATGGGATGTTAGTTTCAGGTATAGAGCCAAACACCTATTTACATATATGTATATGTGTGTATATATATACACATATATTGGAGAAGGAAATGGCATACATACATATACATATATATGTGTGTGTATGAGGCAATGGCACCCCACTCCAGTACTCTTGCCTGGAAAATCCCATGGACGGAGGAGCCTGGTAGGCTACAGTCCATGGGGTTGCGAGAGTCGGACACGACTGAGCGACTTCACTTTCACTTTTCAATTTCACGCATTGAAGAAGGAAATGACAACCCACTCCAGTGTTCTTGCCTGGAGAATCCCAGGGACGGGGGAGCCTGGTGGGCTGCTGTCTATGGGGTCACACAGAGTCGGACATGACTGAAGCGACTTAGCAGCAGCAGTATACTTATATATATATATATATATATATATATATATATATATATACATACACATATATATAATTGGAGAAGAAAATGGCAAAATGGACAGAGGAGGCTGGTGGGCTAGTCTGTGGGTTCACAAAGAGTTGGACAAGACTTAGAGACTACAACATATATAAAGTAACATATATAACAACAACATATACAACAACAATATATAAAAAAGCTGGCCAAGAAAAACATACTGTATAGCACAGAAGAAAATTGCTTCTATCACCAGTCACATCCACAGCTGGGTATTGTGTTTGCTTTGGCTCCATCCCTTCATTCTTTCTGGAGTTATTTCTCCACTGATCTCCAGTAGCATACTGGGCACTTACCGACCTGGAAGTTCCTCTTTCAGTATCCTATCATTTTGCCTTTTCATACTGTTCATGGGGTTCTCAAGGCAAGAATACTGAAGTGCTTTGCCATTCCTTCTCCAGTGGACCACATTCTGTCAGACCTCTCCACCATGACCCGTCCATCTTGGGGAGCCCCACACGGCATGGCTTAGTTTCACTGAGTTAGACAAGGCTGTGGTCGATGTGATCAGATTGGCTAGTTTTCTGTGATTATGGTTTCAATGGGTCTGTCCCCTGATGCCCTCTTGCAACACCTACCATCTTACTTGGGTTTCTCATACCTTGGTCATGGGGTATGTCTTCGTGGCTGCTCCGGCAAAGTGCAGCTGCTGCTCCTTACCTTGGACAAGGGGTATCTCCTCAGGGCCGCCCCTCCTGACCCTGAATGTGGAATAGCTCCTCTCAGCCCTCTTGCACCTGTGCAGCCACTGCTCCTTGGCCAGAATCAAGGCAAATTAGAAATGATCAAACAGGAGATGGCAAGAGTGAACATCAACATGATAGGAATAAACAAACTAAAATGGACTGGAATGGGTGAATTTAACTCAGATGACCATTATATCTACTACTGCAGGCAGGAATCCTTTAGAACAAATGGAGTAGCCATCATGGTCAACAAAAGAGTCCAAAATGCAGTACTTGGATGCAATCTCAAAAACGACAGAATGATCTATGTTTGTTTCCAAGGTAAAACATTCAATATCACAGTAATCCAAGCCTATGCCCCAACCAGTAATGCTGAAGAAGCTGAAGTTGAACGGTTCTGTGAAGACCTACAAGACCTTTTAGAACTACCACGCCCCAAAGATGTCTTTTTCATTATAGGGGACTGGAATGCAAAAGTAGGAAGAAACACATAGAGTAACAGGCAAATTTGGCCTTGGAGTATGGAATGAAGCAGGGCAAAGGCTAATAGAGTTTTGACAAGAGAACACACTGGTCATAGCAAATACCCTCTCCCAACAACACAAGAGAAGACTCTACACATGGACATAACCACATGGTCAACACCAAAATCAGATTGATTATACTCTTTGCAGCCAAAGATGGAGAAGCTCTATACAGTCACCAAAAACAAGGCTGGGAACTGACTGTGGCTCACATCATGAACTCCTTATTGCCAAATTCAGACTTAAATTGAAGAAAGTAAGGAAAACTAGTAGACCATTTAGGTATGACCTAAATCAAATCCTTTATGATTATGCAGTGAAACTGAGAAATAGATTTAAGGGACTAGATCTGATAGACAGAGTGCCTGATGAACTATGGAATGAGGTTCGTGACATTGTACAGGAGAAAGGGATAAAGAACATTCCCATGGAAAAGAAATGCAAAAAAGCAAAATGGCTGTCTGAGGAGGCCTTACAAATAGCTGTGAAAAGAAGAGAAGTGAAAAGCAAAGGGGAAAAGGAAAGATATAAGCATCTGATTGCAAAGTTCCAAAAAATAGCAAGGAGAGGGAAGAAAGTCTTCCTTAGCAATCAATGCAAGGAAATAGAGGAAAACAACAGAAGGGGAAAGACTAGAGATCTCTTCAACAAAATGAGAGATAACAAGGGAATATTTCATGAAAAGATGGGCTCCATAAAGGATAGAAATGGCAGGGACATAACAGAAGCAGAAGATATTAAGAAGAGGTAACAAGAATACACAGAAGAACTGTACAAAAAAGATCTTCATGACCAAGATAATCATGATGGTGTGATCACTCACCTAGAGCCAGGCATCCTGGATGTGAAGTCAAGTGGGCCTTAGAAAGCATCACTATGAACAAAGCTAGTGGAGGTGATGGAATTCCAGCTGAGCTATTTCAAGTCCTGAAAGATGATGCTGTGAAAGTGCTGCACTCAATAGCCAGCAAATTTGGAAAACTCAGCAATAGCCACAGGACTGGAAAAGGTCAGTCTTCATTCCAATGCCAAAGAAAGGCAATGCCAAAGAATGTTCAAACTACTGCACAATTGCACTCATCTCACATGCTAGTAAAGTAATGTTCAAAATTCTCCAAGCCAGGCTTCAGCAATACGTAAACTTCCTGATGTTCAAGCTGGTTTTAGACAAGGCAGAGGAACCAGAGATCAAATTGCCAACATCCGCTGGATCATCAAAAAAGCAAGAGAGTTCCAGAAATCTATTTCTGCTTTATTGACTATGCCAAAGCCTTTGACTGTGTGGATCACAATAAACTGTGAAAAATTCTGAAAGAGATGGGAATACCAGACCACCTGATCTGCCTCTTGAGAAACCTATATGCAAGTCAGGAAGCAACAGTTAGAACTGGACATGGAACAACAGACGGGTTCCAAATAGGAAAAGGAGTATGTCAACTTCTATTTAACTTCTATGCAAAATACATCATGAGAAACACTGGACTGGAAGAAGCACAAGCTGGAATCAAGATTGCTGAGAGAAATATCAATAACCACAGATATGCAGATGACACCACCCTTATGGCAGAAAGTGAAGAGGAACTAAAAAGCCTCTTGATGAAAGTGAAAGAGGAGAGTGAAAAAGTTGGCCTAAAGCTCAACATTCAGAAAATGAAGATCATGGCATCTGGTCCCATCACTTCATGGGAACTAGATGGGGAAACAGTGGAAACAGTGCCAGACTTTATTTTTAGGGGCTCCAAAATCACTACAGATGGTGATTGCAGCCATGAAATTAAAAAACACTTACTCCTTGGAAGAAAAGTTATGACCAACCTAGATAACTTATTCAGAAGCAGAACATTACTTTTGAACAAAGGTCCATCTAATCAAGGCTATGGTTTTTCCAGTGGTCACGTATGGATGTGAGAGTTGGACTGTGAAGAAAGCTGAGCGCTGAAGAATTGATGCTTTTGAATTGTGGTGTTGGAGAAGACTCTTGAGAATCCCTTGGGCTGCAAGGAGATCCAACCAGTCCATTCTGAAGGAGATCAGTCCTGGGTGTTCATTGGAAGGACTAATGTTGAAGCTCAAACTCCAATACTTTGGCCACCTGATGCAAAGTGTGGACTCATTGGAACAGACCCTGATGCTGGAAAGGATTGGGGGCAGGACAAGAAGGGGATGACAGAGGGTGAGAAGGCTGGATGGCATCATTGACTCGATGGATATGAAATGAGTAAACTCCAGGAGTTGGTGATGGACAGGGAGGCCTGGCATGCTGTGCTTCATGGGGTCTCAAAGAGTCGGACATGACTGAGCAACTGAACTGAACTTCACTTAGTATGATAATCTCTAGATCCATAAATGCTGCTGCAAATGGAATTATTTCATTGTTTTATGGCTGAGTAATATTCCATTCCAGAGTGCATGTGTGTGTATGTGTATATATATATACACATGCACACACAATCCTCTTTATACATTCTTCTGTCTATAAACATTTAGGTTGCTTCCATATCTTGACTATTTAAATAGGGCTTCTATTAACATAAGGTGCATGTATTTTTTTTTTTTTTTGACTTATAGTTTTTCCAGATATATGCCCAGGAGTAGGACTGAGGAATCATATAATAACCCTATTTTTGGTTTTCTAAGGAACCTCCATACTGTTCTAGCTAGTGTCTGTACAAATTTACATTCCCACCAACAGTGTAAGAAGGTTCCCTTTTCTTTCCACCATTTTTAATTTGTAGACTTGCTTCCTTCCCAGTAGTCCACACATTACACTACTGTTGCTCAACATTCTTACATGTTTCAGAAACATTTAAAAATATAGTTTATGTTTGACTACTTCCCTGCTGCTGCTGCTGCTGCTGCTGCTAAGTCTCTTCAGTCATGTCTGACTCTGTGACCCCATAGACGGCAGCCCCCCAGGCTCCCCCAGCACTGGGATTATCCAGGCAAGAATACTGGAGTGGCTTGCCATTTCCTTCTTCAATGCATGAAAGTGAAAGTGAAGTCACTCAGTCATGTCGCTCAGTCATGTCCAACTGGTAGTGACCCCATGAACTGCAGCCTACCAGGGGATCCTCCATCCAGGGAATTTTCCAAGCAAGAGTACTGGAGTGGGGTGCCATTGCCTTTTTCACTTCCCTGTCAAAGACAAATTTGCATACTATAAATTCAAAATTATTGACCTAAAATATAATGAGTGTGTCAAAAATCATTAGACTTTTCCCACAATTTTAAGTACAAGTTTTCTATTACTTGCATTTGTATGCCTTATCTATTTATGAAAGCCACAGTTTTACTTCTCAGGAATAGTCTGTTATTTTGAAAGCAATTTATCAACTATGTAAAATCATTCCCTAATTCAGATTTTTATAATTATTTCAGCCTGACAACTGCTCAAGAGAGCAGCAAAAATTAGTACATTATTAAAGTTACATATTTATCTCATAATAGAAGCATAATATATAAAAGAAAACATTTAAGTAGCACCATGTTACCTATGAATTTTGAGTGTGAAATGAATTTGTTACTGAGGCTCTGGAATGCAAGACATTTTTTTTTTCAGTAAGTTGTTCTCACTCAGATTTTATCTTAATTTGAATTTAGAATAGGTCCATTTAGAGAATATAATTACTATTATTTCCATAAAAACTTACCATTATCAGCTAATTTAAAAATTTAAATAAATTGAATCAGTCTCCAGGAGCTGTTGTTACAAAAATAGAATACCCATGCAAACTATTAATATGCATGAAATAATACATTTTAGAAAAGGGTAATATGATATTGTGATTTATAATAAGAAATATACATTCAGTCTTCATCCCCTTCTGCCACAGAACTCTAAAATTCTTGAAATTTCCTAAGTGATAAGAGCCATAAAACTTTATTTTGTTATTCACAATAAGCTCCTTCAACTGCACTTGAATTTATGTGAATAAGGTGACTTTTAGATATTCCCTAAAAATGGAGGCTGGTTGCCAGGGGAACCACTTGTATTAGAGGATGGGAACATCCCATCTCCTGACCCCTTGACCTCTAAGGAGGAGAAAGGCACTACAAATTGAGTCAACCACCAAGGCCAATGATTAAATCAAGTTGCCTATGTAATGAAGACTCCAAAAAGCCCCACAAGAATGGGGTTCAGAGAACTTCTAAGTTCATGGACACTTGGAGGAGCTGGGAGAGTGGAACTCAGAAAGGGTATAGAAGCTGTGTTCCCCTTTCTGTGTATCTTTCCCTCTACATCTCTTCCATCAGCAGTTTCATGAGCTACTTTAACAGATAGTTCATGATCAGAAGCGAGTGTGGGAACCTCCAATTTGTGAATCAGAGATATAGGTAAAAAATTGGACTTGGCTGCTGGCCACTGGCAAAAATAATAAGCACAGTTCATTACTTCGTGGTTTTATTGTACTTTGTACTTGTATTTGCTTAAACAAAATGACTGGCTTATGAGATACATTGAATGAACTTTATTACCCATGGGATATGTGGTGTACATCCTTCAGAAAAATTAAAAAGAAACAAAGGGACTGGTTTGGGGAGAGGGATTAGATGAGGATTGGTGGGTAGTAGTCTGTGGGACTAAACCTTTCACCTATGGGATCTGATATTATCTCTAGGTAGACTGAATCAGAACCAAATTGACTTGACATTCAGCTACTGTTGCAGAATTGCTTTGTACTCGAAAAATCCTCACAAATTTGGTAATCAGAAGTGAATTAGTTAATTGGAAATAGAGGAATTGCACAAAGGAGAGTCTTTCCTTTACAGATACTAAAAGATAAACTGAGGTATATTAAATTTTTGAAGAGTATATTTCAGAAACATCAGTGTGATTTGGACACAGCCAAAAAAAGTGATTGAGGTGCTCCATGAGTAGGGGATACATGAAAAGCTTTTTAAAATAAAGCAAACTGGGAAGCAAAGCAAGGGAGTTATTTGGTTGGCTCTAGCTTCACCAATTGCCTTTCTTGGGAAAATCTAGTTGGCTGTTTATGATTAGTTCTATTAGTTCTTCTTAAGTTTTGACTTCTTATCCTTAAGACATTTAGAAAAATTGACTCTAGCTTAGGTTGCATTTAGCTTAAGTAGCCTGAAACTCATGGCCTTGTTCAACTATTTTTTAACTCAGGCAAATAAATGTATGTAATATTGCTGAAACTTTACCCATGTTTCAGAAATATTTAAAAACAGAAAATGCTTTTATGTCTTATTTTCTCAACATCATATACCATTATAAAGATGATGCATGAAGCTATTCACGTGGAGATGTATGGATTCATGCCTTGATTTGTGTACTAATGTTTAATAACATGCTTTTATGAAATTACAAAAAGATTCATCATGCCTTTGGCATTATAGCTTCTTCTGAAATCTGTCCAAACTTTGTATATGTTGAATACATACACAAATTCATAAATGATATGCTTGAATTTGGACATTAGGAATTGAAATTTATGTAGCTAAATATGGCAGAGACAAGTAGCCTGGGCCATTTGGATGGTTTTTTCCCAAGCAGTAGATCCTAGGAAATTTAATTTCCCATCTAATGTAAAAGCATATCATCTACTCTTCCTAACACACTATGGATGATCTCTTGTTGGGAGGATGCCCAATTATGCTGCAGCATAATTAACTTAAGCTGTGATCTACAGAAATAAATAAAAAGGGATTCCTGAGCTCATTTCCGGTTTGGCATCAGGTATTCAAGAGCCTCTGCTTGCTGATGCTCATGACAGCATTCATGAAGGTCTCTTAGAGCAATCAACCTCCTGACTTTCCCAGGGCACCCAAAAGACTATGTACATGGATGATGTGTAGGGAGCTGCAGCCGAGTCATTGATATCTAAGATTTTATCCACATTTGATCACTATGGATCTGATCTGAGCCCTGGTGAGAGATCTTACATTGTCTTAACCTGTAAACTGGAGCTGGGATAAAGGGATCAGAGTCAAGTGTACCCTACAGTATTGCACAGGCAAGCTATACACAGACAACAACTGCAACATCATCAACAACAACTATAACTTTTCCAATGAAATTTGTTCTTTTGTTTTTATAGAAATTTAAATATTGCTTTTGCAGTAGACACTTATCAGTCAAATCAAGAAAGATATTTAGCTACTACCATACATACCAGTGTATGGTATGCAAGTAAAGTCCCTTACTTTGCTTAACTATAGTGGCTCACATTTTAATAAGTTTTTCTGTATAGTAACATTTCTGACAGCACGAGCATCTAGAGGGGGAAATTTCCTTTGGTGAGTGAAATTATACCAGAAGTAGGTAGGAATAGAGGTGGAGAAGGAGTTTGTACCCAGTACAATCACCTGAGAATTGAGTGCATGTCACACTATATTACACAGTACATTTATTTCACCCACTAGGGAAATACTTAACAAAATTTAAGATTCCATCCCCTAGTGAGCAATTCATGTAAACTTATTTCTTTTAATGGGATTTTATGTTTGAGCACTACAAAATGCAAGTGCTCTCTCATTCATTGTTCTTATTCATTGTCCACATCCTATTCATCATGAAATTCTATTATCCTGCCTTTGAATATTTATTATCCAGTCTCCTACTAGCCATCTTCACTGCCACTGCCTTAACTGAGACAGTTGTTTCTAATCTGCATTTCTACAGTGTTCCAGGCATTGTACAAAGCCCTGGAGATAAAAACAAATGGTTAAAGCTGTTGTTCGTGCCCTCAAGAAGATCACCATAGAACTCATATTTTAAAGCCTCCACCTTGCATAAAAGCCTATACTCTTAAAATCAGTCTCTCATGTCAAGAAGAATGAGTCTATAATTATGTTTGTACTATGTATAACCCTGCTGCTCTGGGCAAGGAAGAAGGGCTCAGGCCTGGAGTCTTAACCTCACTGGAAACAAAACCCTCAGTCCCAGGAACCCAGATATAGGACAGAGTGATTTCTTGTAAGGTCTGTTGGAACATGGACCAACACAACTCTTCTATACCAGGTATGAACAAAGAATATCTGATACATCAGTTTGCAGAAGATATCATAGTAAAGCACAGGCAAGCAAAGAGAAGCAAGCCTATGGACCTAAAAGTAGATTTGTCTTGGTTCGTGGAGTCCCATCCTTGGTCCCAGTCCTCAAAAGACCCAGAGGACTCTCAGTCTCTGTTTTCAATTTTGAAAAAATTTCCCTTTTATTCCCTTTCTCATTAAATTTTCCCTTTTATTACACAAGTTTGAGGTTTTTTTTTTTTTGTTGTTGTTGTTGTTATTTAGAACTTACTAGATCTTATAACCAAGGACATAATGGTCTTTTGGAGAAGGAAAGAAGAATATGTTTCAAGCTGAAGGAAAGACAAGTATGTAAAACAATAAGTCATAGTTTATGTGGTAACTGCCATAGAATAAATATAAATAAGGTGTAACAAAGACTATTTTACACATAAAAGTAAAATATACAAAAAGATAATTCCAAAGCAAAAAATACTGTGTCTTCAGTTAATAAAAAACAAGCAACTACTGTAAGTTTAGGGATTGTAACTAAAGGGAGAATTTCATTTAAATGTAATTCATTGCAAATCTAGAAATCTTATCTAAGGGGTTGTTTGTGTAGACTACATACATATGTTGATATTTTGTAGCTGCATTGCCTGAGTGGATTCTCATACTATATACTAGGTTCTTAAGTCAAGTGGAAACATAGAGAGGGTAGGTTTACCTATTGGAGTTTCCCAGTTGGTACAACGGTAAAGTGGAGAGAGCAACGGCAAACCACTCCAGTGCTCTTGCCTGGAAAATACCATGGATGGAGAAGCCTGGTAGGCTGCAGTCCATGAGGTCACAAAGAGTCAGGCATGACTGAGCGACTTCACTTTGACTTTTCACTTTCATGCATTGGAGAAGGAAATCGCAACCCACTTCAGTGTTCTTGATGGAGAATCTCAGGGATGGAGGAGCCTATAGGCTGCTGTTTACGGGGTCGCACGGAGTCAGACACGACTGAAGCGACTTAGCAGCAGCAGCAGCAATGGTAAAGAATCTGCCTGCCAATGTAGGAGATGCAAGAGATGCAGGTTTGATCTCTAAGTCCGGAAGATCCCCTAGAGTAGGAAAGGACAATCTGATCTTGCCTGGGAAATTCCACAGGCAGAGGAGACTAGTGGGTTACAGTCCATGGGGGTCTCAAAGCATCAGACACGACTGAGCAACTGACCACATATGCACAGATTCATCTATTAACTCATCACAGGACTTGAAAATATTTTTTTTTTCCCTCGCCTCATCTTCTGACCAGTTGATTTCATCATACAGAAGATGGCTAGAAGCTGTTTCTTCCCGGTTCAACTCTGTATCCTGGGCTTTATCACTCTCTTCTTTCAGTTCAGTTCAGTTGCTCAGTCGTGTCCGACTCTCTGCGATCCCATGAATAGCAGCACGCCAGGCCTCCCTGTCCATCACCATCTCCCGGAGTTCACTCAGACTCACGTCCATCGAGTCCGTGCTGACATCCAGCCATCTCATCCTCTGTCGTCCCCTTGTCCTCCTGCCCCCAAACTTTCCCAGCATCAGAGTCTTTTCCAATGAGTCAACTCTTCGCATGAGGTGGCCAGAGTACTGGAGCTTCAGCTTTAGCATCATTCCTTCCAAAGAAATCCCAGGGCTCATCTCCTTCAGAATGGACTGGTTGGATCTCCTTGCAGTCCAAAGGACTCTCAAAAGTCTCCTCCAACACCACAGTTCAAAAGCATCAATTCTTCGGCGCTCAGCCTTCTTCACAGTCCAACTCTCACATCCATACATGACCACAGGAAAAACCACAGCCTTGACTAGATGGACCTTAGTTGGCAAAATAATGTCTCTGCTTTTGAATATACTATCTAAGTTGGTCATAACTTTTCTTCCAAGGAGTAAGCGTCTTTTAATTTCATGGCTGCAGTCACCATCTGCAGTGATTTTGGACCCCTCAAAAATAAAGTCTGACACTGTTTCCACTGTTTTCCCGTCTATTTCCCATGAAGTGATGGGACCGGATGCCATGATCTTCGTTTTCTGAATGTTGAGCTTTAAGCCAACTTTTCCCTCTGCACTTTCACTTTCATCAAGAGGCTTTTTAGTTCCTCTTCACTTTCTGCCATAAGGGTGGTGTCATCTGCATATTTGAGGTTATTGATATTTCTCCCGGCAATCTTGAATCCAGCTTGTGCTTCCTCCAGTCCAGTGTTTCTCATGATGTACACTGCATATAAGTTAAATAAGCAAATATACAGCCCTGACGTACTCCTTTTCCTATTTGGAACCAGTCTGCTGTTCCCCAGTTCTAACTGTTGCTTCCTGACCTGCATACAGATTTCTCAAGAGGCAGCTCAGGTGGTCTGGTATTCCCACCTCTTTCAGAATTTTACACAGTTTATTGTGATCCACACAGTCAAAGGCTTTGGCATAGTCAATAAAACAGAAATAGATGTTTTTTTCTGGAACTCTCTTGCTTTTTCCATGATCCAGCGGATGTTGGCAATTTGATTTCTGGTTCCTCTGCCTTTTCTCAAACCAGCTTGAACATCAGGGAGTTCACGGTTCACGTATTGCTGAGGCATGGCTTGGAGAATTTTCAGCATTACTTTACTAGTAGGTGAGATGAGTGCAATTGTTTGGTAGGTTGAGCATTCTTTGGCATTGCCTTTCTTTGAAATTGGAATGAAGACTGACCTTTTCCAGTCCTGTGGCCACTGCTGAGTTTTCCAAATTTGCTGGCATATTGAGTGCAGCACTTTTGCAGCATCATCTTTCAGGATTTGAAACAGCTCAACTGGAATTCCATCACCTCCACTAGCTTGTTCGTAGTGATGCTTTCTAAGGCCCAACTGACCTCACATTCCAAGATGTCTGGCTCTAGATTAGTGATCACATCCTTGTGATTATCTGAGTCATGAAGATATTGTTTGTACAGTTCTTCCGTGTATTCTTGCCATCTCGTCTTAATACCTTCTGCTTCTGTTAGGTCCAGACCATTTCTGTCCTTTATCGAGCCCATCTTTGCATGAAATGTTCCCTTGGTAGCTCTCATTTTCTTGAAGAGATCTCTAGTCTTTCCCATTCTGTTGTTTTCCTCTATTTCTTTGCATTGATCACTGAGAAAGGCTTTCCTATCTCTTCTTGCTATTCTTTGGAATTCTGCATTCAGATGCTTATGTCTTTCCTTTTCTCCTTTGCTTTTTGCTTCTCTTCTTTTCACAGCTATTTGTAAGGTCTCCCCAGACAGCCATTTTGCTTTTTTGCATTTCTTTTCCATGGGGATGGTCTTGATCCCTGTCACCTGTACAATGTCATGAACCTCATTCCATAGTTCATCAGGCACTCTATCTATCAGATCTAGGCCCTTAAATCTATTTCTCACTTCCACTGTATAATCATAAGGGATTTGATTTAGGTCATACCTGAATGGTTTAGTGGTTTTCCCTATTTTCTTCAATTTGAGTCTGAATTTGGTAATGAGTTCATGTTCTGAGCCACAGTCAGGTCCTGGTCTTGTTTTTGTTGACGCTATAGAGCTTCTCCATCTTTGGCTGCAAATAATATAATCAATCCGATTTCGGTGTTGACCATCTGGTGATGTCCATGTGTAGAGTCTTCTCTTGTGTTTTTGGAAGAGGGTGTTTGCTGTGACCAGGGCATTTTCTTGGAAAAACTCTATTAGTCTTTGCCTTGCTTCATTCCGCATTCCAAGGCCAAATCTGCCTGTTACTCCAGGTGTTTCTTGACTCCTACTTTTGCATTCCAGTCCCCTATAATGAAAAGAACATCTTTTTGGGGTGATAGTTCTAAAAGGTCTTGTAGGTCTTCATAAAACCGTTCAACTTCAGTTTCTTCAGTGTTACTGGTTGAGGCATAGACTTGGATAACTGTGATATTGAATAGTTTGCCTTGGAGACAAACAGAGATCATTCTGTCATTTTTGAGATTGCATTCAAGTACTGCATTTCGGACTCTTTTGTTGACCATGATGGCTACTCCATTTCTTCTGAGGGATTCGTGCCCACAGTAGTAGACATAATGGTCATCTGAGTTAAAGTCACCCATTCCAGTCCATTTTAGTTTGCTGATTCCTAGAATGTCAACATTTACTCTTGTCATCTCTTATTTGACCACTTCCAATTTTTCTTGATTCATGGACTTGATATTCCAGGTTCCTATGCAATATTGCTCTTTACAGCATTGGACCTTGCTTCTATCACCAGTCACATCCACAACTGGGCACTGTTTTTGCTTTGGCTCCATCCCTTCACTCTTTCTGGAGTTATTTCTCCACTGATCTCCAGTAGCATATTGGGCACCTAATGACCTGGGGAGTTCCTCTTTCGGTATCCTATCATTTTGCCTTTTCCTACTGTTCATGGGGTTCTCAAGGCAAGAATACTGAAGTGGCTTGCCATTCCCTTCTCCAGTGGACCACATTCTGTCAGACCTCTCCACCATGACCCGCCCTTCTTGGGTTGCCCTGCAGGCACGGCTTGGTTTCATTGAGTTAGACAAGGCTGTGGTCCTAGTGTGTTTAGATTGACTAGTTTTCTGTGAGTATGGTTTCAGTGTGTCTGCCCTCTGATGCCCTCTTGCAACACCTACCATCTTACTTGGGTTTCTCTTACCTTGTGTGTGGGGTATCTCTTCATGGCTGTTCCAGCAAAGCACAGCCGCTGCTCCTTACCTTGGATGAGGGGTATCTCCTTACTGCCACCGTTCCTGACCTTCAATGTTGGATAGCTTCTCTAAGCCCTCCTGTGCCTGCTCAGCCACCACTCCTCAGATTGCTCCTCCTGGCCGCTGGCCTTGGCCTCGGGCATGGGTGGCTCCTCCCAGCTGCCACCCCTGGCCTCAGGCTCGGGATAGCTCCTCAGGGTGACTTCCCCTGGCCTCAGGCATGAGGTGTCTCCTCCCGGCCGCCACTGACCTCGGATGCAGGGTAGCTCCTCTCGGCCGCCGCCCCTGACCTTGGACCCGGGGTGGCTCCTCCCGGCTGTTCCTGCGCCCGTTGCAGCCTGGCACTCTGGGCCGCTGTCCCTGACTTCGGATGTGGGGTAGCTCTCGGCCGCACTTAGTGTGCCAGCCCGCCGCTGCCACCTGCGTTGGCTCAGTCGTGTCCAACTCTTGGTGACCCCATGACTATAGCTCACCAGCCTCCTCCATCCATGGAATTTTGTAGGCAAGAGTACTGCAGTGGGTTGTTATTTCCTTCTCCAGGAGATCTTCCCGACCCAGGGATCAAACCCCGGTCTCCGACATTGCAGGTAACACTTTATCCTCTGAGCCACCAGGGAATCCTTAATCACAGGTATTTAACCTTACCTGTGTATTTTATACCAAAATGTAATGAATTTAAAATTTGAAATGTTTCACATATTTTCATCATTTTCATCTTCTTAGGATCTAATTCCTATTTTGGCATATAATAGGTGTTCACTAGATGTTTGTTGAATGAATACGTGCAAAATGAATAAATACTTTACATCAGGGATCAGCAAAACATGGTGTTCGGGTCAAATTCTAGCTACCATCTGCTTGTGTAATAAAGTTTTGCTGTTACTCAATTCAGGTCACTGATATGTGTATTGTCTACGTTTCCTTTATTGCTACTACAGCAGAGCTGAGTAACTGAGACAGAGACCATATATTTTGCAATGCCTGGAAATTTTGACTATTTGGTCTTTTACAGAAAAAGTGTGCTAACTTCTAAGTTTTTGTTTCCATTTAAATATTCCAGCACCTTTTGGTAGTTGAAAGCTTTCCTAGGTTGATATGGAGTCTATAAACTAAGATGATATCCTTGTCATTTGCATTGGTTCATGGGTTAGCTTGCATAAACATTAAGTGACAATTGCAGAATTAGATTGGAAATTATAAAAATAATAAAGAATAAAATGCAATTAGAATATTAATATTTCTTAAGAACTATGTTCTTTAAACAATGTTAATAATTATAATAATTAATGTATTTACACTGCTGACCAACTTGATATCTCAAATATACTTTGCATAAAAAAATTTTGAAGTAATTTATTTATTAGTCATTCAATGATTGCCAATTCAGCTTCAAAAATAGTATTCAAATGTCAAAATCATGGCTACATTAACTTAGTTTAGTGTAAATCAATATCTTTTACTCTAGATCTTTACTAGATTTTATCAGGAACATTTTAAATGCCTAGGAAACTTCTTCCCATATTTGGCTACTCAAAAAGTATTTATCCATTATGGTAAGAATACAACACTACTGTTTTTAATGAGCACTCTATATATTTCCTTGGGCAGTCTTGTCTCTTGTGGTCTTGTTAGTAAGGTTGAGAACACCTGCAAAGAAGTTCAAAGGGAAAAGATTAGACTCTCATTCTTTATATAAGTTTTGACCTCATAAAAAATAAAAGCAATACAAGTGTAAAGTATTTTGCAATATTCGGTAAAAGAATTCTGGAATTAAAATATTTCTGGTTCATTTTTTAATGTTTGTATATTTTCCAAAAAAATTATTTTCACTTTAATCATCTTGTAGACCTACAGCAAAGGCTTTCAAACAGAGCCCTTTGGAGCCCAAGGATTCCTCAGGGAAGCCTCAGGGTGTGATGTTACGTTAGAAATGAGAAGACCGTCTGGCAGGGTTTCCACCACTTTCTTCAACTTAAACCAGAGAACTCTGCATTAAAGTCCCAGATATTGAGATGCTGTATATAATTTTCTTTGGAAAATATTTTACATGCTAAAACAAAATATTGTCATTTAAAGTTCTTGGATTTGTTAACTATTTATTCCTCAGCATTGAAAGATTTGTGTTGTGATAAGCTACATACATAACCACACACATAAAAACATTCCTCACACAATGTTTTCAACTTGTCTCCATGTAAGCATCCCAATTATTGTTGCTGTCCTTCAGTCACTAATTCATGTCAGACTCTTTTGCTACCCCAAGGACTGCAGCATGCCTGGCTTCTCTGTCCATGGGATTTCCCAGGCAAGAATAATGGAGTGGATTTTCATTTCTTTCTCCAAGAGATCTCTTGACCCAGTGATTGAACCTAGGTCTCCTGCATTGGCAGACAGATTCTTCACCACTGAGCTACCAGAGAAGCCTGTCCTAATTATGCTTTTTAACTAAAAGTAGATTTTCTAGGTATAGTCTGTAAACTAAATTTATATTGTCTCTCATACCACAACAAATAATAATAAATTAAACATATACACACTGAACACACACAACAATCCTAAATAATATAATAATTAAAAAAAAAACTCCTAAACAAGCTGGGTAATAAGAATAGAAGTATCAGGAATGAGAAATTTTGAGATATACCCAGAAAATTGACATCAGAAGAGATTAAGGAATAAACCCTTGAACAGTTTCCCATTGGAAAATATTGGTGGTAGACAGGGAATGGCAGTGAGAGTACTTATATATGTGCTTCATGTACCCAGAAGTACCAGAGAGAAAGGAAAAAGGGAAGAATTGAAACAGAGGGCAGATGATTAGCTGAAGGGCAAGAGAAGATGCAAATAAGTGATCACCCTATCTCCAGAACTCACACCATACACTTGGATCCAACTTGTCCAACTAACTAGCAGGACATTCTACCTCCAGGCAGGTACAGGGGGTGTGTATATGAGCTTAAGTCAGAGAGATAGGGCAGTTCTCCTTATACTTGGTAACACCCAGGAGAGAGAGATTGAGCTCTAGCAACCAAAGTACCAAGCCAGATCCTAAGCAAACACTCTCAGATATGTGCTCATTCTCATTAAAATAGGATGGAATAGAAGATTCCATCTCATTCTCTTCAAATAGGATGGAATAAGAGAATGCATGTATATGGCACCTTCTCTAAATGGATGTATAATTCCCCAAATTATTTTCTAAGAATAAGGACATAATCAAAAAAAATGACACCCCAGTAAACAAGCAGGTGACATGACATCCTACGAAAATGTTAACAGGGTAAGCAGGAAAAGACTTTAAAATAAGTCTTAGATTCAAGAAACAGCATTATTATGATTTCACTAAAGATAAAATTATGGTTATTGGATTTAAAAGATTTCAACATATGGACTGATTTACCAAATGTACAAAAAGAAATACAAATTAACATTAGGAAGACTGGGTGGAGGAATTCTTCCTAAACAGAAAACAATAAAATGTAAATAAGAATAGCAAATATAAATTTTAAAAGTTTGGAGGTAAGATCCCACTTGGGCAGATTTCTTTTAGGTACTCTGGGACAAATGAGTTAATGGAGGAAAGATACACATTGATGCAAACTCAGTAAATTAGATTATCTACCATGTAATTGGGCTTCCCTCGTAGCTCCGTTGATAAAGAATCTGCCTGCATTACAGGCGACCAGGGTACAATTCCTGGGTCGGAAAGATTCCCTGGAGAAGGAAATGGCAGTCCATTCCAGTATTCTTGCCTGGAGAATCCCATGGACAGAGGAGACTGGCAGACTACAGCCCATGGGGTCGAAAGAGTCTAACACGACTTAGCAACTAAACTACCACCACTACCATGTAATTAGCAAGATTGTTTTTAATAAAAATTATATATGTGTTTAGATGAATTATAATGATATTTAGGGACATTAAGGATAACAAGTCATTCTGAGAGCTTCTAAGAATAAAAGAACAGACTCAATAAAAAGGTGATTTAAAAAAACACAAAGGAATACCTATTTGAAAGTGAAAGTCACTCACTCTTTGTGACATCATGGACTGTAGCCTACTGGGCTCATCTGTCCATGGTCTTCTTCAGGCCAGAATGTTGGAGTGGGTAGCTATTCTCTTCTCCAGGGGATCTTTCCAACCCAGGGATCGAATCTAGGTCTCCTGCACTGCAGGCGGATTCTTTACCAGCTGAGCCACCAGGGATATATCTTAAATGACTGGAGAAGAAATCTAGTAGATGATGCTGCTAAAAACTTTTATTTTCTAAAGAAATTACATTTTTATTATTGCTTTGGGCTGAATTGTGACCCTCCAAATTCTTGCTCAGTTGGTAAAGAATTCACCTGTAATGCAGGAGATCCAGCTTGGATTCCTGGGTTGGAAAGATCCCGTGGGGAAGGGAAAGGCTAGCCATTCCAGTGTTCCGGCCTGGAGAATTCCATGAACTGTATAATCCATGGGGTCACAAAGAGTCAGACATGACTGAATGACTTTCACTCCTCACTCACTCCCTCAAATTCATATGTTGAAGTCCTAACTCTCAGTAACTCACAATGTGACTTATATTGGGAAATAGGGTTTTTAAAGACATAATTAAGGCTAAATGAAGCCATTAGGGCAGATCCTTGGAGAAGGCAATGGCACCCCCACTCCAGTACTCTTGCCGGGAAAATCCCATGGACGGAGGAGCCTGGTAGGCTGCAGTCCATGGGGTCTGGAAGAGTTGGAAATGACTGAGTGACTTCACTTTCACTTTTCACTTTCATGCATTGGAGAAGGAAATGGCAACCCACTCCAGTGTTCTTGCCTGGAGAATCCCAGGGACAGTGGAGACTGGTGGGCTGTCTATGGGGTCGCACAGAGTCGGACACGACTGAAGCAACTTAGCAGCCACAGCAGCAGGGCAGATCCTAATCCAATATGACAGATGTCTACATAAAACATGAAGAGAGAAGACAATTGTGTGGGAAAATAGAGAAGGTGGCCATTTGCAAGGAAGAAGAGAAGCCTCAGAAAACAGCAAACCTATCCATATCTTGAGCTTAATTTTCTAGTCTCCAGACTAGAAGCAAATATATTTCTCTTGTTTATCTCATCCAATCTGTGGTATTTTGTCATGGCAGCCTAGCATAACAATATTATAACTAATTTAAAAATTAAATTATAATAATTTCAAATAAAAATACATATTTGCTTAAAAAGGTAACTTTAATAAAATCTAAAGGAATACAGAGCTAAATTACATAAAAATTATCAATGATGTGTCATGAAAGAAAAATATAATGAATAAATGAATGTTGATGAATGAATATAAATGAATGTTGGAATGTTAGAATAAATCACTGAATTTTATATTACATTTAAGCAAAAAAGTATTAGTACTCTATGCAAAACTAAGAATTTTCTTTTTTCTACAACTAGAATGCCAAATCAACATTTAAAACTTTTCTTCTTTACCAGATCATGTATGCCAATGGTAATTAATAATGAAAAATGTGATCTATTTAAATGATATTTTATAATGAGAAATGATATTTAGTTTTATATATTAATTACTAGAAGTAACCTTGCATGTAAGTTATTTTCTTTATAAATTAGCCCTATTCATTTATTTATATTTTATTTAATTAACAATGAATTTAACACCAACCAGAGAAAATAATTAAATTCACAATTCTTTGCAGATATATAGTTTATTTTGGAATATTTTCAAGTCTCAAATTGGGAAAATCAAACACATCAAAATTCCAGATTCCAAATTCTTAACCAGATGTAAGGTTAAAACAAATAATAAAAGAAAACACCAACCACAGGAGCAAAATGAAAGCACATAAACCAAGACATGGTCAAATTATTTATCTGAGTAAGAAGAAACTCCAACTCATCCCTAGAAAGCATTTACCTTTTTAATATAAATTTATTGATTTTTTAAATTGAAGGCAAAAAGGTCTTCTCTCTTCATGTTTTATATAGATGTCTGTGATATTGGATTAGGATCTGCCCTAATGGCCTCATTTAGCCTTCACAGAATTTTGTTGTTTTCTGTCAAACCTCAACATGAATCAACCATAGGTATACATATATCCCCTCCCTTTTGAACTTCCCTCCCATCTCCATCCCCATACCACCCCTCTATGTTGATACAGAGCTCACTGTTTGAGTTTCCTGAGCCACAGAGCAAATTCTCATTGGCTATCTATTTTAAATATTGCAATGTAAGTTTCCATATTACTCGTTCCACACATCTCAACCTCTCCTCCCCTGTCCCCATGTCCATAAGTATATTCTCTATGCCTGTTTCTCCACTGTTGCCCTGTAAATGAAGTTTTCAATACCATTTTTCTAGATTCCTTATATATGTGTTAGAATACAATATTTAGGGGCGGTCCTAAGATGGCAGAAGAATAGGACAGGGAGACCACTTTCTCCCTCACCAATTCATCAAAAGAACATTTCAACGCTGAGTAAACTTCACAAAACAACTTCTGAATGCTGGCAGAGGACATCAGGAACCCAGAAAACCAGATCATTGTCTTGAAAAACAGGTAGGAAAAAATATAAAAGACAGAAAAAAGAGACAAAAGAGGTATGGAGGGAGCTCCATCCCGGGAAGGGAGTCTTAAAAAGAGAGAAGTTTCCAAACACCAGGAAACACTCTTGCTGCCGAGTCTGTGGCGAGTCTTGGAAGCACAGAGGGCAACATAACAGGGAGGAAAAATAAATAAATAATTAAAAACAACAGATTACGAGCCCAACGGTAACTCCCCCAGCAGAGAAGCAGCACAGATGCCTGCATCCACCACTAGCAAGCAGGGGCTGGGCAGGGAGGCGCAGGCTGCAGTGCTTTTTAAGAATCCGGCCAGAATGCCCCGAGCGTAACCAGAGTGAACTAACTTGAGCTAGCAAATCAGACTGTGGAATAGCTACCACGCGAAAAGCTCTAACATAAGACACCACCAGGACCGCACAGAACAAAGGACGGAACAGAATTAGCCGGCTGCAGACCACCCCCCTCCGGTGACTGGCAGCCAGAGCCGGAAGGGCCGGAAGGGGGCAATCGCAGCCCCAGAGAAACATTAACTTCCAAACTGCAAGCAAGCTTCTTTGCTAACTAAGACTTCTTGAGATTCTGGACAGTCACCATCTGCCTAAGAAGGGGCAACAGTTGTACACCCAGAAAACTGAGCAGCAGGGATGGGAAAGGTGATAAGTCACAGTGACCGCGCTCGCCAAACACCCAAGCTTCTCAGACCTGGGAAGGGCACAAAACGCAGGCCCAACCGAGTCTACACCTCTGAGGACTACCTGAGTGCCTGAGCCTGAGCAGCTTAGACCGGGGAGGTGCATGCAGCCCAGGGTCAGCCTCAGAGGGATCTCGGCGAAGCACCTAGAGCCTGAGCAGTGTGCGCCATGAGCGGGGGTAGGCTGGGCGTGGCTGAGACAATACGAGCACATGCCAGTGTTATTTGTTTGAAGCATCCCTCCCTCCCCACAGCACGACTGAACCACTGAGCCTAAAAAAAAAAAGAAAATGTGTCCACCACCGTCCCCCTTGTGTCAGGGTGGAAAACAGACACTGAAGAGACCAGCAAACAGAAGAAGCTAAAACAGAGGAACCACCTTGGAAGTATAGGTCTTAAGAAATATAAGCAAGACCAAGGAACTATCTGAAAATGAACTGACCCCACACTGCCCACAACAACACCAGAGAAAGTCCCAGATATACCTTTACTATTTTTACGATCATTCTATTTTTTGTTCTGGTTTTTTCTTCTTTTCTTTTTCTTCTTTTTTTAAATTTTAACATGTTTTAATTTTTAAGTTCTTAAAGCAAACACCATATATATATATTTTTTGTGGTTGTTTTTTTTTTAAATAATTCTTGTGACTTTTTCTTTTCTTTCTTTTCTTCTTTTCTTTAATATTGTATTTTTGAAAATCCAACTCCTGCTCTAGATTTTTAATCTTTGCTTTTTGGTATTTGTTATCAATTTTGTACCTTTAAAAACCTAATATTCAGTATCCATTTTTACTTGGGAGTGAGATTACTGGCTTGACCTCTCTCTCCTCCTTTGGATTCTCCTTTTTTTCCACCAGATTGCCTGTGTCTGCTCCCTCCCCCTTCTCTTCTCTACCCAACTCTGTGAATCTCTGTGTGTTCCAGACAGTGGAGAACACTTAGGGAACTATTTACCGGCTGGATCTGTCTCTCTCCTTTTCATTTCCCTCTTTTACCCTCCTGGCCACCTCTGTCTCCTTCCTCCCTCTCCCCTTCTCTGTATAACTCCATGAACATCTCTGAGCAGTCCAGACAGTGGAGCACACATAGGAAGTGAGTACTGGCTATCTTGCTCTCTCCTCTTCTGATCCCACCTCATCTCATTCCAGTCACCTCTAACTCCCCCCTCCCTCTTCTCTTCTCCATGTAACTCAGTGAACCTCTCTGGGTGTCCCTCAATGGGGAGAAACTTTTCATCTCTAAACTAGATGTTTTATCATCAGTGCTGTATAGATGGAGAAGTCTTGAGGCTACTGTAAAAATAAAACTGAAAACCAGACGCAGGAGGCTTAAGTCCAAATCCTGAGAACATCAGAGAACTCCTGACTCCAGGGAACATTAATCGATAGGAGCTCATCAAACGCCTCCATACCTACACTGAAACCAAGCACCACCCAAGGGCCAACAAGTTGCAGAGCAAGACATACCACACAAATTCTCCAGCAATACAGGAACACACCCCTGAGCTTCAATATACAGGCAGCTCAAGTTACTCCAAAACCATTGACATCTGATAACTCATTACTGGACACTTCTTTACACTCAAGAGAGAAGAAATCCAGCTCCAGCCACCAGAACTCCTACACAAGCTTCCCTAACCAAGAAACCTTGACAAGCCACTGATACAACCCCATCCACAGTGAGGAAACTCCATAATAAAGAGAACTCCACAAACTGCCAGAATACAGAAAGGCCACCCCAAACACAGTAATATAACCAAGATGAAGAGACAGAGGAATACCCAGCAGGTAAAGGAACAGGATAAATGCCCACCAAACCAAACAAAAGAGGAAGAGATAGGGAATCTACCTGAGAAAGAATTCCAAATAATGATAGTGAAAATGATCCAACATCTTGAAATCAAAATGGAATCACAGATAAATAGTCTGGAGACAAGGATTGAGAAGATGCAAGAAAGGTTTAACAAGGATCTAGAAGAAATAAAAAAGAGTCAATATATAATGAATAATGCAATAAATGAGATCAGGAACACTCTGGAGGCAACAAATAGTAGAATAACAGAAGCAGAAGATAGGATTAGTGAAATAGAAGATAGAATGGTAGAAATAAATGAATCAGAGAGGAAAAAAGGAAAATGAATTAAAAGAAATGAGGACAATCTCAGAGACCTCCAGGACAATATGAAACGCTCCAACATCCGAATTATAGGAGTCCCAGAAGAAGAAGACAAAAAGAAAGACCATGAGAAAATAGTTGAGGAGATAATAGTTGAAAACTTCCCTAAAATGGGGAAGGAAATAATCACCCAAGTCCAAGAAACCCAGAGAGTCCCAAACAGGATAAACCCAAGGCGAAACACACCAAGACCCATATTAATCAAATTAACAAAGATCAAACATAAAGAACAAATATTAAAAGCAGCAAGGGAAAAACAACAAATAACACACAAGGGGATTCCCATAAGGATAACAGCTGATCTTTCAATAGAAACGCTTCAGGCCAGGAGGGAATGGCAAGACATACTTAAAGTGATGAAAGAAAATAACCTACAGCCCAGATTACTGTACCCAGCAAGGGTCTCATTCAAATATGAAAGAGAAATCAAAAGCTTTACATACAAGCAAAAGCTGAGAGAATTCAGCACCACCAAACCAGCTCTCCAACAATTGCTAAAGGATATTCCCTAGACAGGAAACACAAAAAGGGCGTATAAACCCAAATCCAAAACAATAAAGTAAATGGCAACAGGATCATACTTATCAATAATTACCTTAAACATAAATGGGTTGAATGCCCCAACCAAAAGACAAAGACTGGCTGAATGGATACAAAAACAAGACCCCTATATATGTTGCCTACAAGAGACCCACCGCAAAACAAGGGACACATGCAGACTGAAAGTGAAGGGCTGGAAAAAGATATTCCATGCAAATAGAGACCAAAAGAAAGCAGGAGTAGCTATACTCATATCAGATAAAATAGACTTTAAAACAAAGGCTGTGAAAAAAGACAAAGAAGGCCACTACATAATGATCAAAGGATCAATCCAAGAAGAAGATATAACAATTATAAATATATATGCACCCAACATAGGAGCACCGCAATACGTAAGACAAATGCTAACAAGTATGAAAGGGGAAATTAACAATAATACAATAATAGTGGGAGACTTTAATGCCCCACTCCCACCGTGGACAGATCAACTAAACAGAAAATTAACAAAGAAATGCAAACTTTAAATGATACAATAGACCAGTTGGACCTAATTGATATCTATAGGACATTTCATTCTAAAACAATGAATTTCACCTTTTTCTCAAGTGCTCACGGAAACTTCTCCAGGATAGATCACATCCTGAGCCATAAATCTAGCCTTGATATATTCAAAAAAAATTGAAATAATTCCAAGCATCTTTTCTGACCATAACACATTAAGATTAGATCTCAAATACAGGAGAAAAACTATTAAAAATTCCAACATATGGAGGCTGAGCAACACGCTTCTGAATAACCAACAAATCACAGAAGAAATAAAAAAAGAAATCAAAATATGCACAGAAACGAATGAAAATGAAAACACAACAACCCAAAACCTGTGGGACACTATAAAAGCAGTGCTAAGGGGAAAGTTCATAACAATACAGGCATACCTCAAGAAACAAGAAAAAAGTCAAATAAACAACCTAACTCTATACCTAAAGCAACTAGAAAAGGAAGAAATGGAGAACCCTGGGGTTAGTAGAAGGAAAGAAATCTTTAAAAACAGGGCAGAAATAAATGCAAAAGAAACAAAAGAGACCATAGCAAAAATCAACAAAGCCAAAAGCTGATTCTTTGAAAGGATAAATAAAATTGACCAACCATTAGCCAGACTCATCAAGAAACAAAGGGAGAAAAATCAAATCAATAAAATTAGAAATGAAAATGGAGAGATCACAACAGACAACACAGAAATACAAAGGCCCATAAGAGACTACTATCAGCAATTATATGCCAATAAAATGGACAACATGGAAGAAATGGACAAATTCTTAAAAAAGTACAACTTTCCAAAACTGAATCAGGAAGAAATAGAAAATCTTAACAGACCCATCACAAGCACGGAAATTGAAACTGTAATCAGAAATCTTTCAGCAAACAAAAGCCCGCATCAAGATGGCTTCACAGCTTAATTCTACCAAAAATTTCGAGAAGAGCTAACACTTATCCTACTCAAACTCTTCCAGAAAATTTCAGAGGAAGGTAAATTTCCAAACTCACTCTATCAGGCCACCATCACCCTAATACCAACACCTGACAAAGATGCCACAAGAAAAGAAAACTACAAGCCAATATCACTGATGAACATAGATGCAAAAATCCTTAACAAAATTCTAGCAATCAGAATCCAGCAACACATTAAAAAGATCATACACTATGACCAAGTGGGCTTTATCCCAGGGATGCAAGGATTCTTCAATATCCGCAAATCAATCAATGTAACTCACCACATTAACAAATTGAAAAATAAAAGCCATATGACTATCTCAATAGATGCAGAGAAAGCCTTTGACAAAATTCAATATCCTTTTATGATAAAAACTCTTCAGAAAGCAGGAATAGAAGGAACATACCTCAACATAATAAAAGCTATATATGGCAAACCCACAGCAAACATTATCCTCAATGGTGAAAAATTGAAAGCATTTCCCCTAAAGTCAGGAACAAGACAAGGGTGCCCACTTTCATTGCTACCATCACCCTAATACCAACATAGTTCTGGAAGTTTTGGCCACAGCAATCAGAGCAGAAAAGAAATAAAAGGAATCCAAATTGGAAAAGAAGAAGTAAAACTCTCACTGTTTGCAGATGACATGATCCTTTACATAGAAAACCCTAAAGACTCCCCCAGAAAATTATTAGAGGTAATCAATGAATATAGTAAAGTTGTGGGATATAAAATCAACACAGAGAAATCCCTTGCATTCCTATACACTAATAATGAGAAAGTAGAAAAAGAAATTAAGGAAACAATTCCATTCACCATTGCAACGAAAAGAATAAAATACTTGGGAATATATCTACCTGAAGAAACTAAAGACCTATATATAGAAAACTATAAAACACTAAAGAAAGAAATCAAAGAGGACACTAATAGATTGAGAAATATACCATGTTCATTGATTGGAAGAATCAATATACTGAAAATGAGTATACTACCCAAAGCAATCTACAGATTCAATGCAATCCCTATCAAGCTACCAGCGGTATTTTTCACAGAGCTAGAACAAATAATTTCAAGATTTGTATGGAAATACAAAAAAACCTCGAATAGCCAAAGCAATCTTGGGAAAGCAGAATAGAACTGGAGGAATCAACTTGCCTGATTTCAGTCTCTACTACAAAGGAACAGTCATCAAGACAGTATGGTACTGGCACAAACACAGAAATATAGATCAATGGAACAAAATAGAAAGCCCAGAGATGAATCCACACACCAATGGACACCTTATCTTTGACAAAGGAGGCAAGTATATACAATAGATTAAAGACAATCTCTTTAACAAGTGGTGCTGGGAAAACTGGTCAACCACTTGTAAAAGAATGAAACTAGAACACTTTCGAACACCATTCACAAAAATAAATTCAAAATGGATTAAAGATCTAAATGTAAGACCGAAACTATAAAACTCCTAGAGGAGAACATAGGCAAAACACTCTCTGACATAAATCACAGCAGGATCCTCTATGATCCACCTCCCAGAATACTGGAAATAAAAGCAAAAATAAACTAATGGGATCTAATTAAAATTAAAAGCTTCTGCACAATAAAGGAAACTATAAGCAAGGTTAAAAGACAATGTTCAGAATGGGAGAAAATAATAGCAAATGAAGCAACTGACAAACAACTAATCTCAAAAATATACAAGCAACTTATGCAGCTCAATTCCAGAAAAATAAATGACCCAATCAAAAAATGGGCCAAAGAACCAAATAGACATTTCTCCAAAGAAGACATACGGATGGCTAACAAACACATGGAAAGATGCTCAACATCACTCATTATCAGAGAAATGCAAATCAAAACCACAATGAGGTACCCTTTCACACCAGTCAGAATGGCTGTGATCCAAAAGTCTACAAGCAATAAATGCTGGAGAGGGTGTGGAGAAAAGGAAACTCTCTTACACTGTTGGTGGGAAAGCAAACTAGTATAGCCACTATGGAGAAGAGTGTGGAAATTCCTTAAAAAACTACAAATAGAACTGCCTTATGACCCAGCAATCCCACTGCTGGGCATACACACTGAGGGAACCAGAATGTTCATCACAGCACTGTTTATAATACCCAGGACATGGAAGCAACCTAGATGTCCATCAGCAGACAAATGGATAAGAAAGCTGTGGTACATATACATGCTGGAGTATTACTCAGCCATTAAAAAGAATACATTTGAATCAGTTCTAATGAGGTGGAAAAACTGGAGCCTATTATACAGAGTGAAGTAAGCCAGAAAGAAAAACACCAATACAGTATGCTAACACATATATATATATATATATATATATATATATATGGAATTTAGAAAGATGGTAATGATAACCCTGTATGTGAGACAGCAAAAGAGACACAAATGTAAAGAACAGACTTTTGGACTCTGTGGGAGAGGGAGAGGGTGGGATGATTTGGGAGATGGCATTGAAACATGTATACTATCATGTAAGAAATGAATCGCCAGTCTATGTTCGATACAGGATACAGGATGCTTGGGGGTGGTGCACTGGGATGACCCAGAGAGATCATATGGGGAGGGAGGTGGGAGGGGGTTTCAGGGTTGGGAACTCATGTACAACTGTGGTGGATTCATGTCAATGTATGGCAAAACCAATACAGTATTGTAAAGTAAAAAAAAAAAAATAATAATAATAAATAAATAAACCCGAACTGAAAAAAAAAATATATACAATATTTACCTTTCACTTTCTTACTTACTTCACTCTGTATAATAGGCTCTAGCTTCATCCATCTCATTAGAACTGATTCAAATGTGTTCCTTTTTATGTCTGACTAATTTCAAATCCTGAAAGATGATGCTGTGAAAGTGCTACACTCAATAAGCCAGCAAATTTGGAAAACTCAGCAGTGGCCACAGGACTGGAAAAGGTCAGTTTTCATTCCAAACCCAAAGAAAGGCAATGCCAATGAATGCTCAACCTACCAAACAATTGCACTTATCTCACATGCTAGTAAAGTAATGCTCAAAGTTCTCCAAGCCAGGCTTCAGCAACATGTGAACCTTGAACTTCCAGATGTTTAAGCTGGTTTTAGACAAGTCAGACGAACCAGAGATCAAATTGCAAACATCTGCTGGATCATCAAAAAAGCAAGAAAGTTCCAGAAAAACATCTATTTCTGCTTTATTGACTATGCCAAAGCCTTTGACTCTGTGGATCACAATAAGCTGTGGAAAATTCTTCAAGAGATGGGAATACCAGACCACCTGATCTGCCTCTTGAGAAACCTATATGCAGGTCAGGAAGCAACAGTTAAAATTGGACATGGAACAACAGACTGGTTCCAAATAGGAAAAGGAGTACGTCAAGCCTGTATATTGTCTCCCTGCTTATTTAACTTCTATGCAGAGTACATCATGAGAAACACTGGCATGGAAGAAGCACAAGCTGGAATCAAGATTGCTGGGAGACATATCAATAACCTCAGATATGCAGATGACACCACCCTGATGGCAGAAAGTGAAGAGGAACTAAAAAGCCTCTTAATGAAAGTGAAAGAGGAGAGTGAAAAAGTTGGCTTAAAGCTCAACATTCAGAAAACTGAGATCATGGCATATGGTCCCATCACTTCATGGGAAATAGATAGGGAAACAGTGGAAACGGTATCAGACTTTATTTTGAGGGCCTCCAAAATCACTACAGATGGTGACTAAAGCCATGAAATTAAATGACACTTACTCCTTGGAAGGAAAGTTATGACCAACCTAGATAGCATATTTAAGAGCAAAGACATTGCTTTGCCAACAAAGGTCCACCTAGTCAAGGCTATGCTTTTTCCAGTGGTCATGTATGGATGTGAGAGTTGGACTGTGAAGAAAGCTGAGCACTAAAGAATGGATGCTTTTGAACTGCGGTGTTGGAGAAGACTCTTGAGAGTCCCTTGGGCTGCAAGGAGGTCCAACCAGTCCATCCTAAAGGAGATCAGTCCTGGGTGTTCATTGGAAGGACTGATGCTGAAGCTGAAACTCCAATACTTTGGCCACTTCATGCGAAGAGTTGACTCATCAGAAAAACCCTGATGCTGGGAGTGATTGGGGGCAGGAGGAGAAGGGGATGACAGAGGATGAGATGGCTGGATGACATCACCGACTTGATGGCCATGAGCTGAGTAGACTCTGGGAGTTGGTAATGGACAGAAAGGCCTGGCATGCTGCATTTCATGGGGTCGCAAAGAGTCGGACACGACTGAGTGACTGAACTGAACTGAACTGAACTGAACTGAACTGAATGTTCCATTGTGTATATGCACAACAATCTCTTCATCCATTCATCTGTAGATGGACATCTATGTTGCTTCCATGTTCTAGCCATTGCAAACAGTGCTTCAATGAATAATGGGATACATGTGTCTTTTTCAATTGTGGCTTCTTCAGGATATATGCAGAAGTGGGATTGATGGGTCATATTGTGGTTTTATTCCTAGTATTTTTAACGAATCTCCATACCATCCTCCAGAGTTCTGTATCAATTTACATTCCCACTAAGAGTACAAGAGCATTCCATTTTATCTACACACTCTTCTGCACGTATTTTTTGTAGAAGATTTGAGGATGCCCATCCTGACCAGTGTGAGGTGATAACTCACTGTAGTTTTGATTTGCATTTCTCTAATAATGAGTGATGTTGAGCATCTTTTCATGTGTCTGTTAGCCATCTGTATGTCTTCTTTGGAGAAATGTCTGTTTAGGTCATTTTTGCACTTTTTGATTGGTTTGTCTTTCTGGTATTGAGTGGTATAAGCTGCTTGTATATTTTGGAAATTAATCCTCCGTCAGCTGTTTCATTTGGCCTTATTTTCTCCCATAATGAGGGTTTTCTTTTCACTTTGCTTCTAGTTTTCTTTGCCTTGCAAAAGCTTTTAAGTTTAATCAGGTCCCATTTGTTTACTTCTGTTTTTATGTCCAATACTCTAGATGGTGGATCATAGAGGCTCTTGCTTTGATTAATATGATTGACTATTCTCTCTGTTTTTTTTCTAAGAGTTTTATAGTTTCTGGGTACATTTAGGTCTTTAATCCATTTTGAGTTCATCTTTTTGTATGGTGTTAGGAAGTGTTCTAATTTCATTCTTTTACATATAGCTGTCCAGTTTTTGCACCACCATTTATTGAAGAGGCTGCCTTTGCCCCATTGTATATTCTTGTTTCCTTGGTCAACAGCAATGTACCCATAGGTGCATGGGTTTCTTTCTTGGCTCTCTATTTTGTTCCATTGGTCTATATTTCTCTTTTTGTGCCAGTACCATACTGTCTTGATGACTGTAACTTTATAGTATAATCTGAAGTTGGGAAGGTTGATTACTCCAGTTCCAATCTTCTTTCTCAAGACTGCTCTTGCTATTCGGGGTCTTTTGTGTTTCCATATGAATGGTGAAACTTTTTGTCTAGTTCGGTGAAAAATGCCATTGGTAATTTGATAGGGATCACATTGAATCTGTAGATTGCATCTTGTAGTATAGTCATTTTCAAAATATTGATTCTTCCCACCCAGGAACATGGAATAACTCTCCATCTGTTTATGTAATCTTTGATTTCTTTTATCAGTGTCTTATTTTATGTGTACAGTCCTTTTATCTCCTTAGGTGAGTTTGCTCCTAGATATTTTATTCTTTTTGCTGCAGTGGTGAGTCTGATTGATTCTTTAATTTCCCTTTCTGATTTTTCATTGTTAGTATGTAGAAATGCAAGTGATTTCTGTGTATTGATTGTGTATCCTGCAACTTTGCTAAATTCAATGATTAGCTCTAGTAATTTTCTGATACTGCTTTTAGGGTTTTCTACGTATCATGTCACTTGCAAACAGTGACAGCTTTACTTCTTTTCTGATCTGGATTACTTTTGTTTCTCTTTTTTTTTGATTGCTGTACCTAGGACTTCCTGTACTATGCTGAATAATACTGGTGAAAATGGACACCCTTGTCTTGTTCCTGACCTTAAGAGGGATGCTTTCAGTTTTTCACCATTGAAGATAATGTTTGCTCTAGGCTTATCATATATGGCCTTTGCTATGTTGAAGTAGGTTCCTTCTATGTCCATTTTTTGAAGAGTTTTAATCATAAATGGGTACTGAATTTTGTCAAAGGCTTTTTCTGTATCTATTGAGATAATCATATGGTTTTTATCTTTCAATTTTTAATATGCTGTATCACACAGATTTCTTTGCATATATTGAAGAATCCTTGCATTCCTGAAATGAACACAACTTGATCATGGTGTATGAGCTTTTTGAAGTGTTGCTGAATTCTGTTTGTTAAAATTTTGTTGAGGATTTTTGCATCTATGTTCGTCAGTGATGTTGGCCTATAGTTTTCTATTTTTGTGTTGTCTTTGTCTGGTTTTGGTATCAGGGTGATGGTGGCCTCATAGAATGGGTTTGGGAGTGTTCCTTCCTCTGCAATTTTTTGAAAAAGTTTTAGAAGAATAGGCATTAGTTCTTCTCTAAATTTTTGATAGAATTCTCCTGTGAATCCATCTGGTCCTGGGCTTTTGTTTTTTGGGAGATTTGTTTGATCACAACTTCAATTTCAGTGCTTGGGTGGTTCATAATTTCTATTTCCTTCTGGTTCAGTCTTGGAAGATTGAACTTTTCTAGGAATCTTTCCACTTCTTCCAGGTTATCCATTTTATTGCCATATAGTTGTTCACAATAGTCTCCCATAATCCTCTGCATTTCTGCAGTGTCTGTTGCAACCTCTCATCCCTCATTTCCAGTCCTGTTGATTTTATTTCTCTCTCCCTTCTTCCCAATGAGTCTGACCAGGGGCCCATCAATTCTGTCCATCCTCTCAAAGAACCAGCCTCTAGCTCCATTAATCCTTAGTATTGTTTCTTTCATCTTTCATTTATCTCTGCTCTGATCCTCATGATCTACTTCTCTCTACTAATTTTGGTTTTGTTGTTGTTGCTGCTGTCCTTTTTCCATTTGTCTTGGTTGCAAAGTCAAGCTGTCCATTGAATGTTTATCTTGTTTCCTGAGGTAGGATTGCACTGCTATAAGTCTCCCTCCAAGAACTGTCCCCGTCACATCCTATAGATACTGAGTTATCATATTTTCATTGTCATTTGTTTCTAGAAATTTCTTGTTTTCCCTTTTGATTTCTTCAGCAACCTGTTGGTTATTTCAAAAGGTAATGTTTATCTCCATGTGTTTGTGTTTTTTTTTACACTTCCCCCCATGTAATTGATATCGAGTCCCAGAGTGTTGTGTTCAAAAAAGATGTCCGATACAATTTCAACTCTCTCAAATTTACTGAGGCTTGATTTGTGACCCAGATGTGGTCTATCCTGGAGAATGTTCCATGTGCACTTGAGAAGAAGGTGTATTCTTCTGCATTTGGATGGAATGTCCTGAGGATATCAATGAGAGCCATCTCATCTAATGTATCATTTAAGACTTGTGTTCCTTTATTAACCCTGTGTCTTGATGATCTGTCCATTGGTATGAGAGGGAGAGGTGCTAAACTCTCCTACTATTATTTTGTTACTGTCAATATCTCCTTTTATGCCTGCTAGTGTTTGTCTTATGTACTGAGGTGCTCCTATGTTGGGTGCATAGATATTTACAATTGTTAGGTCTTCCTCTTGGATTGTTCCCTTGATCATTATGTAGTGTAATTCCTTATCTCTTGTAATCTTTATTTTAAGGTCTATCTTGTCTGATATGAGGATTGCTACTCCAGCTTTCTTTTGCTTCCCATTTGCATGGAATATATTTTTCCATCCTTTCACTTTCAGTCTGTATGTGTCTTTAGGTCTGAAGTGGGTTTCTTCTAGACAGCATATATATGAGTCTGGTTTTTGTATCCATTCAGCCAGTCTGTGTCTTTTGGTTGGAGCATTTAATCCATTTACATTTAAAGTAATTATTGATATATGTGTTCCTATTGCCATTTTCTTAATTGTTTGGGATTGATTTGTAGATCTTTTTCTTCTCTTGTATTTCTTGACTGTATAAGTCCCTTTAACATTCGTTGGAAAGCTGGTTTGGTGATATTGAATCCTCTTAACTTTGCTTGTCTGAAAAGCTTTTTACTCCTCCATCAATTTTGAATGAGATCCTTGCTGGCTACAGTGATCTTGGTTGTAGATTTTCCCCTTTCAGTACTTTAAATATACCCTACCATTCCCTTCTGGCCTGCAGAGTTTCTGCTGAAAGATCAGCTGTTAAACGTATGAGGTTTCCCTTGTATGTTACCTGTTGCTTTTCCTTTGCTGCTTTTAATATTCTTTCTTGGTGTTTAGTCTTTGTTTGTTTCATTAGTATGTGTCTTGGCATGTTTCTCCTTGGGTTTATCCTGTATGGGACTCTGGTCCTCTTGGACTTGATTGACTATTTCCTTTTCCACATTGGGAACATTTTCAACTATATTGTCTTCAAAAATTTTCTCATACCCTTTCTTTTTCCCTTCTTCTTCTGGGACCCCTATAATTCAAAGATTGGTGTGTTTGATATTGTCCCAGAGGTCTCTGAGAGTGTCCTCAGTTCTTTTCATTCTGTTTACTTTATTCTGCTCTTCAGAAGTGATTTCCACCATTTTATCTTCCAGCTCACTAATTCGTTCCTCTGCTTCAGATATTCTGCTATTGATTCCTTCCAGAGTATTTTTAATTTCAGTAATTGTGTTCTTTGTCTCTGTATGTTTATTCTTTGATTCTTCTTTGTTAATTGTTAATTGATTCTTGCATTTTCTCCATTCTGTTTTCAAGGTTTTCAATCATCTTTACTATCATTATTCTGAATTCTTTCCCAGGTAGTTTGCCTTTTTTTCTTCATTTATTCAGACTTCTGTGTTTCTAACTTATTCTTTCATTTTTGTAGTATTTTTCTGCCTTTTCATTACATTCTTTTTTTTAACTTGTTGGATTTGAGGTCTCCTTTTCCCAGGCATTGAGGCTGAATTCTTTCTTCCTTTTGGTTTCTGCCCTCCTAAGTTTGGTCCAGTGGTTTGTGTAAGCTTCATATAGGATGAGATTTGTGATGAGGGCTTCTTTTCTTTTTTCTTTTTTTCTGTTTGCTTGTTTTTCCTCTGATGGGGAAGGCTGAGTGAGCTGTTAATCCTGTCTGCTGATTGTTGGGTTAGTATTTTTGTTTTGTTTGTTGTTTAGAGGAGGTGTCCTGCACAGTGTGCTACTGGTGAGTTAGTGATGCCAGGTCTTGTGTTCAAGTGGTTTCCTTTGTGTTAATGCTCACTATTTGATACTCCCTTGAGTTAGTTCTCTGGCAGCCTAGGGTCTTGGAGTCAGTCCTCCACTCCAAAATCTCAGAGCCTGATCTCAATTTTTGTGTGGTTTTATATATTGTTTTCTGCTGGCCAGGTATTTCTGTCTGCTGTCAGCTGGTGTTCTGCATGCACTTCTGTGTCTGAAGGTGTATTCCAGATATATCTATGGAGAGACATGTACTCCACGTCCACCTACTAGTCTGCCATCTTCCTTACTTCCAATAAAGCATTTACCTTTATAAATTTAAGTCTAAACAGTAACTTCAACTTGTCCCAAATATGTCATTGTTTCACTGTTAATTGAATTATCTTTTTTATTAGTTGTTCAGATTAAATAGATCATTTGATTCATTATATTTAATAAGAAACAAATTGTTTTTTATAAATAAATGTTAGTTAGTTCAGTCACTCAGTCGTGTCCGACTCTTTGCAACTCCATGAATCGCAGCACACCAGCCCTCCCTGTCCATCACCGTCTCCCGGAGTTCACTCAGACTCATGTCCATCAAGTCTGTGATGCCATCCAGCAATCTCATCCTCGGTCATCCCCTTCTCCTCCTGCCCCCATCTCTCCCAGCATCAGAGTCTTTTCCAATGAGTCAACTCTTCGCGTGAGGTGGCCAAAGTACTGGAGTTTCAGCTTTAGCATCATTCCTTCCAAAGTAATCCCAGGGCTCATCTCCTTCAGAATGGACTGGTTGGATCTCCTTGCAGTCCAAGGGACTCTAGAGTCTTCTCCAATACCACAGTTCAAAAGCATCAATTCTTTGGTGCTCAGCCTTCTTCACAGTCCAACTCTCACATCCATACATGACCACAGGAAAAAACATAGCCTTGACCAGACGGACCTTAGTTGGCAAAGTAATGTCTCTGCTTTTTAATATACTATCTAGGTTGGTCATAACTTTTCTTCCAAGGAGTAAGCATCTTTTAATTTCATGGCTGCAGTCACCATCTGCAGTGATTTTTGGAGCCCCCCAAAATAAAGTCTGCCACTGTTTCCACTGTTTCCCCATCTATTTCCCATGAAGTGATGGGACCAGATGCCATGATCTTCGTTTTCTGAATGTTGAGCTTTAAGCCAACTTTTTCACTCTCCTCTTTCACTTTCATCAAGAGGCTTTTTAGCTTCTCTTCACTTTCTGCCATAAGGGTGGTGTCATCTGCATATCTGAGGTTATTGATATTTCTCCCGGCAATCTTGATTCCAGCTTGTGTTTCTTCCAGAATGAAGCAGGGCAAATACTAATAGAGTTTTGCCAAGAAAATGCACTGGTCATAGCAAACACCCTCTTCCAACAACACAAGAGAAGACTCTACACATGGACATCACCAGATGGTCAACACTGAAACCAGATTGATTATATTCTTTGCAGCAAAAAATGGAGAACCTCTAAACAGTCAACAAAAACAAGACTGGGAGCTGACTGTGGCTCAGATCATGAACTACTTATTGCCAAATTCAGACTTAATTTGAAGAAAGTAGGGAAAACCACTAAACCACTCAGGTATGACCTAAATCATATCCCTTATGATTATACAGTGGAAGTGAGAAATAGATTCAAGGGTCTAGATCTGATAGATAGAGTGCCTGATGAACTATGGAATGAGGTTCATGACATTGTACAAGAGACAGGGATGAAGACCATCCCCATGGAAAAGAAATGCAAAAAAGCAAAATGGCTGTCTGGGGAGACCTTACAAATAGCTGTGAAAAGAAGAGAAGCAAAAAGCAAAGGAGAAAAGGAAAGACATAAGCATCTGAATGCAGAATTCCAAAGAATAGCAAGAAGAGATAGGAAAGCCTTCTTCAGTGATCAGTGCAAAGAAATAGAGGAAAACAACAGAAGGGGGAAGACTAGAGATCTCTTCAAGAAAATGAGAGCTACCAAGGGAACATTTCATGCAAAGATGGGCTCGATAAAGGACAGAAATTGTCTGGACCTAACTGAAGCAGAAGATATTAAGACGAGGTGGCAAGAATACACTGAAGAACTGTACAAAAAATATCTTCATGACCCAGATAATCATGATGATGTGATCACTAATCTAGAGCCAGACATCTTAGCCACAAAGCTAGTGGAGGTGATGGAATTCCAGTTGATCTTTTTCAAATCCTGAAAGATGATGCTGTGAAAGTGCTGCATTCAATACACCAGCAAATTTGGAAAACTCAGCAGTGGCCACAGGACTGGAAAAGGTCAATTTTCATTCCAATCCCAAAGAAAGGCAATGCAAAAGAATGCTCAACCTACCAAACAATTGCACTCATCTTACATGCTAGTAAAGTAATGCTCAAAACTCTCCAAGCCAGGCTTCAGCAATACATGAACCGTGAACTGCCTGATGTTCAAGCTGGTTATATAAAAGGCAGAGGAACCAGAGATTAAATTGCCAACATCTGCTGGATCATGGAAAAAACAAGAGAGTTCCAGAAAAACATTTCTGCTTTATTGACTATGCCAAAGCCTTTGACTGTGTGGATCACAATAATCTGTGGAAATATATGTTATGTATATAAAATTGATTTTTTCTTAATACTGTTTTCTCTCAGTTCCTCTCACTATTTTATACAAAGACAATCTTTATTATCGTTTTCTATGACATGATAATGTTGTAATGTGTTTGTGTTTTTCTATGTGTATAGAAAAAAATGAGCTTTAGCTAGATACCGTTGTATATATAGCAGTTTATAATAGTGAACATGTTAAAGCATATTTATTATGCAAGTTATTTTTCCTTCTTTCCTTTTCTGTTTCATATACTAATACAGCTAATATCCATATAACAAAATAAAAATCTCGTGTATATATAATATTAAATAGACATTTATATATATGTCATATTGTACATATTTTATGTACAGTGTGATAAAACATGATATGGTAAAAATGATATGCAGTTTATATATCATAAAATATCAATGTAAATGAAAATATTTGATACTTGGAGATATTATTAAGAGTAAATAGACTAATTTATATACAGACAGCTGAGACAAGTTTGTAATACCAGAACAGTCTCACTGGAGTTTGTGAGTCACAGGGCTGTCACTTCTGCTTTACTAAATTTCAAAGTGCTATACCAGGTTACAGAAAAACTGTCATGTGAAAGAAATGCACTCTCTGAGTCAGGGGAAAGAATAAAATAATCCCTCTACTCTCACTCCAAAACACTTCTTTATCTCTAGCTCATCTTTAAATAGCCAGCACCCAGTACTAGAAACCAATAAGAGATCAATAAATGGACTGAACTGTATGTGATTGGATTGAGATAACATCGGAAAGCCATTAAAAACCATAGTTCACTGCACACAGAGTCTGTAAAACTTTTTGCTGCACGTGGTTTAAGTTGCTAAGGGAAAGTTACATTTAGTACTGCCTTCAAAAAAGCAAGAGAGTTCCAGAAAAACATCTATTTCTGCTTTATTGACTATGCCAAAGCCTTTGACTTATTGTGATCCAATGTGAAAAATTCTGAAAGCGATGGGAATACCAGACCACCAGACCTGCCTCTTGCGAAACCTATATGCAGGTAAGGAAGCAACAGTTAGAACTGGACATGGAACAGCAGACTGGTTCCAAATAGGAAAAGGAGTACGTCAAGCCTGTATATTGTCACCCTGCTTATTTAACTTCTATGCAGAGTACATCATGAGAAACGCTGGGCTGGAGTAAGCATAAGCTGGATTCAAGATAGCCAGGAAAAATATCAATAAACTCAGATATGCAGATGACACCACCCTTATGGCAGAAAGTGAAGAGGAACTAAAAAGCCTCTTGATGAAAGTGAAAGAGGAAAGTGAAAAAGTTGGCTTAAAGCTCAACGCTCAGAAAACGAAGATCATGGCATCTGGCCCCATCACTTCATGAGAAATAGATGGGGAAACAGTGGAAACAGTGGCAGACTTTATTTTGGGGGGCTCCAAAATCACTGCAGATGGTGACTGCAGCCATGAAAATTAAAAGACGCTTACTCCTTGGAAGAAAAGTTATGACCAACTTAGATAGTATATTCAAAAGCAGAGACATTACTTTGCCAACTAAGGTCCGTCTGGTCAAGGCTATGGTTTTTCCAGTGGTCATGTGTGGATGTGAGAGTTGGACTGTGAAGAAAGCTGAGTGCCAAAGAATTGATGCTTTTGAACTGTGGTATTGGAGAAGACTCTTGAGAGTCCCTTGGACTGCAAGGAGATCCAACCAGTCCATTCTGAAGGAGATGAGCCCTGGGATTTCTTTGGAAGGAATGATGCTAAAGCTGAAACTCCAGTACTTTGGCCACCTCATGCAGAGTTGACTCATTGGAAAAGACTCTGATGCTGGGAGGGATTGTGGGCAGGAGGAGAAGGGGACGACAGAGGATGAGGTGGCTGGATAGCATTACCAACTCGATGGACATGATTTTGACTGAACTCCAGGAGTTGGTGATGGACAGGGAAGCCTGGCATGCTACAATTCATTGGGTCGCAAAGAGTCAGATACGACTGAGCGACTGAACTGAACTGAACTGAACTGAACTACACTACCTTAGATAGGCAGTATGAATGGCCCTGGAGTAAGAGTGACCTAGTTTTGAATCCCACTTCCGCCATTCTTATGATCATTGTTAAATAATTTAAATTCTGTGAGCTTCACTTTTCTCACATCAGTGAGAGGAGGAAAAGATGATTTTCCATTGATATCATTCAGGGGTAGATCTTATTCCTAGAATCTTTGCTTTTAAAAGCTGTTCTTCTTGCCAAATCTTTGGAGAAATGAAGGGACTTGATTGACACTCAGCCTCAAAATTGTTAAAACATAATTACTATAGTAGAGGCTGCAAATCTGTCACTTTGACAATGCAAAAGTTGCTTCTGAATATCATTTTAGGACAGAGTATCACTATCACTATATTCTTTGTGGAGCAATTATTCCTAAGTTCAGAATTCAGGACCCAGAAAATTACAGGAATATGCAAATATTCATCTTAACCTAATAAAAAAGATTATAAAAATGAAATTTTTAAATGAATATATATTTCTAAGTAAGCTTGAAATTTGGAAAATATACCAATATGAATTTATTGTTCCTATAGATTACCTGGTAGGATTACATTGTAAGAGCTTGTAAGAGATGAAATTTAACACTAGAATAGAAAATGGAGATTGTGAAGGCAATTCATGAAAGTAGGATTATACTCATAGCAAAATAAGGGTCTTCCTGAGTTGTGCGCATGCACATGCGTGCACACACACACACACTGCCCCTATATGGAGGGGTGATTTTCAATTCAGAAGCAGTAAATTATGGCTGAGCATTGTGGGCTCCAAGACCAAATCTTTACCTAGTTCTAAATTTATCTGGATTCCTATGCAATTCAAAGACCATCTGATACTAAAGAGGAGTGAGCATCAAAATAAGGGCCTTCAATCATATTGCACCTTCCATTGTCTGTCTAAAATTTCTAAGAATTTCATACAACAAATTAACATCCAATTATGCTTGCTGACCTTCCTAGATTCTTTCCTTCAATTCCAAGAGAACTGTTTTTTCTGTCTATACAAGGTATCTGTATATCTTCCAAAGAAGAACGAGGTTGCTCAGTCAGAGGAGCAGTGTTTTTTCCTTAGCATTCAGCCTGTTAGAATTTTACTCAAAGTAAAACAGACATTGTTTTACATAACTGTTAATTGCCCATACACCACAAAATAAAAAAATTAACTAATCAAAAATTAATATAAAATTAATCAAAGCTTTTAAAAACATAAGTAAGGTTTTCTTCATGTCTGCACTGTAAACTCATGTTCTGTGCCATGCTAAGTTCGCTTCAGTCATGCCCTACACTTTGCCACCCCATGGACCATAGACTTTCAGTCTCTGTTCACGAGATTCTGCAGACAAGAATACTGGAGTGGGTTGCCATGCCCTCCTCCAGGGAATCTTCCTGACCCAGGGATCAAACCCACGTCTCCTGCTGCTCCTGCATTGCAGGTGGATTCTTTACCACTGAGTCACCAGGAAGCCCATAAACTCATGTAGAATTCATGAAAACTCTTCTGGAATGTAATGTTACTATCTCAAAATTATCCAGCTTCTCATACCTCATATATTATGTAGGAAGATTTTGAACCAAAATTTGTGAAGTCGTTCCAATCTTATATGTTTTATGCATTCATTCATCAATCATTTTTTAGTGTTTATGGTTCATTTCATTTGATGAAAATTGGGAAAGGATTTGGACACATTAAATGATTTTACTTTTAGCAGAGCAACAAGATAGCTTAAGATAGATGAGTAGTGAATAAAGATATTTGTCTTTCCCTGTCTGACTTACTTCACTTAGTTTGACAATCTCTAGGTCCATCCATGTTGCGGGAAATGGCCTTATTTCATTCCTTTTTTATGGCTGAGTAATACTCTATTGTATACACACACACACACACACACATGAATGACATCTTTATACATTCATCTGTCAATGAACATTTAGGTTCCATGTCTTGGCTATTATAAATACTGCTTCATTAACCATTGAGATGTATGTATGTTTTCAAATTATGGTTTTCTTCAGATATATGCCTAGAAGTGGGATTGCATGATCATATAGTAGCTCTATTTTTTGTTCTTTAAGGAACCTTTATGATATTCTCCATAGTGGCTATATCAATTTACAGTCTTATAAAAAATGTAAGAGGGGTCCTTTTTCTCCAATCTTCTCCAGCATTTATTTTTTTGGTAGAATTTTTGATGGTGGCTATTCTGACTGGTGTGAGGTGATACATCATTGTAGTTTTGATTTGTATTTCTCTATTAATTAGTGATATTGAAGATCTTTTCATGTGCTTTTTGGCTATCTGTATGTCTTTGGATAAATGTCTGTTTAGATTTTCTCCAGTGGTTTCTTAGGTCACCTGATTCGTGGCCTAAGAAAATAAATTGATATCTCTAACATTCATATGTTACTATAAACAAAGATATTACTTTATTAAACGTTTCAGATATTCAAGGACACTATAGAAGCCACACTAAATTTTTTCCATTTTCCAACTCCCATCAAAATGCTTACTGTACTCTAGTTAGCTCTCCCTCAGTAGAAACAGGACTCAGCTTGGAGTGATGCTCACCTCCTGTGAACTGTGAACTGCCACCTGTTGATCTCATTTTTACTTGTTTCACTTGTTCCCACTGGAAAAAAAGAATTGCAATCAGCCTGGAACTCAAAAGAAAATAATTATATAATAAGTGATTTCAGAACTAAAAACTTAACTTTTAATTTATAATAGATGTGTAAGATACACACCTATTAGAATGACTAAAATTTAAAAATATAAAATGTGTTATGATGTCTAAAATAAGGATTATAAGAAAAAAATTATGGGAGAGCAAGATGGCGGAGGAGTAGGTGGACGTGGTGTACATCTCTTTCCATGGATATATCAGGAATATACCTTCAGACACAGAAATGCATGCAGAACACCAGCTGAGAGCAGACAGGAGTATCTGACCAGTGGAAAAGAACATATAGAACCATGTAAAACTCTGTAAGATGAAGGAACTAGGGGGAAAACAAGAATGTTAGTAGGACTGGACCTGCCCTTGGTGAGCAGAGGAACTGAAGCAGGGTCTGATCCCCACATCAGGGCAATTATCTGAATCAGAGGAGAAACATTTAAGACTGAGAGTAAACAACTGATCTGTGGCAGCCTAAATGGAATGAGAATCAGACAGTCCTTGGAGCACTCATACATGGCCTGGACAAGTATGCAGGTCCCCTGGAAGGCACAGCAGCTGGGAGCTGGAGTTTAGGGATTGTGGAGCAATCCCAGGGTGAGGGTTGCTTTTGACTGCAGAGACGAATCAAGGGGATGTGAGGGAGGAGATTATGGTGGGATATGCCTGTGGAGGAAAGCTGGGCAGCCATGGAAGCAAGGCGATACTGTCGAGTCATGTGTAGGGGGTGGGGCCAATACCATAGCCTCTCTCTCCCCACATGCCAGCATGGGCAGCTGAACAATAGAGAGGCTGGCCCATCAAATGCCTGACATACTGAACTACAGAGCAGGACCCCACCAAGGCTGCTCCTTTAATGGCCTGATGCACCAATCTACAGAGTAGGACCCCAGCCAGGGGTGGGCCCTCTATGTGTCTGACATGCCAAACAACAGAGAAGGACCCTAGGCAAGGAACCATCTAAGTCCCTGAATGGGCAGAGCTACAAAGAAAGACTGGCCAAAGAGGCTTTCTGATCACCAGCTACAAGAGGATTGAAAAAGACTCTGCTAGGATCATAGCTCATGGGGAAGAGGCAGTCCATGTCCCTGCACACTTTGTGCCACCAGGATCCCTGCAAGCTAAGTAGCTCTTTTACCTTCATACTCAACTCTCACTGGGGCAGAGCTGTCATAGGCCCCCAAAAAAAAAAAAAAAGTCTTGCATCTATGCATGTAGGGTTGCTATGGTCCTGTCCAACTCTTTGCAACCTTGTAGAATGTGGCCTGCCAGGCTTCTCTGTCAGAGGTTTTCTCCAGGCAAGAATACTGGAGGGTATTGGCCAATACTGGTTACCATACCTTTCCAGAGCACTGTATTTCCTGCTGTCCTAGCCGTCAACTCCCCTGAGTACCTGGTGCTGCCAGAACCCCTGCAACCAAGCAGCTACACCACCTCCATACCTGGTCCTCACAGGGGTAAACCCAAGTCTTCCAGGGCAGACTCAGGAGCAAACTCCAGTGGACAACCCATATGCAGAGGTGGAAATAAAACCATGACAGAAACCCAGGGGGAGTGTGGCTAAGGAAGAAGACCCAAAAGTTTCCCACCAGCTGCACAAGCAGCAGATTCAATCCACACGATCTACTGGGCAGACTCTGTCTATTGAATATATAAAAGGACATTGAGAGCTCCCACAAAAGAAAACACTCTAGTTCTGATAGCTGTGGACGTTGGAGTCAAGAACACACAGGAGTAAGACCAGATTAGAATCTGAGCTGCCCCAAAACAGGTCCAGAGATCAGCACAGTGTTGCAGGGCATTCAAGGGAGATGAGGTAGACTATGACTTTAAGCAAGGGAAAGGACACTACAACAGTGACTCAAGAAAAACATTTATTATTCTTATGTTTTGATTTGCTCTATAGATTCTTTTGGATTATTTTTTTCTTTTTTATTCTCTTTTTTCCCCTTTCTGTTTTAGGTGTTGATTTTATTGTCACTGTGAAATCTAGATAAGCATTTAAGCTTTATTTTTTTTCCTCAGTAACTCTTTTTTTTTTTTTTTTTTAATTTTTTGTTAGAAACGTCTGCCTCTACATTGGGCTTTTGCATTTCTGTGGATATTTCCTGTTTGTTGGTTTGTTTGTTTTTTTTTTTTTTTCCCTTGTATTTTTTTTAAACGAACTATTATTTTTTCTAAATTTATTCTTTTGTTTTCTTTTCTGATTGTTCTTTTCTCCTTGCAGTTAATCTTTAATGTATATAAATCTTTATCTACCTCTATTAACTTTACATATCTCTTCTCTTTCATTTCTTTCCTTTCCTGTCAACATATTTGTTAGTTTTGCTTTCACTGCTTTATTCCCCACTTGGCACGTGGCTTCAGTATTGTATTCTAGTTTGTGCTTTAGTTAATTTTGTTCTTAGCTTGTAAATATAATTTTTGATTTCCTTTTTTGACCAGGTCAAACTACTGTACTTTATTTTAGTTTTGATTTGCATATTGGTGCATATGTCCATATGTATATTCCATTATTATAATTATTATTCATCTGATTTTGGAACTGCCATTTGTCTTGGCTTCATCTTTGGTTTCTCATTTTGGTTATCTGTTTTAATATCACTTACTGCCATAAAACACTACGTGTGGAATCTTCATTCCTGAATAGAGATCAAGCCCTGAGACTTAGGAGTGGGAGAACTAACTCCAACACCCTAGGCTACCAGAGAACGAACCCAAGAGGGTATCAAATAGCGAGCACTAACACAAAGGAAACCACTTGAACACAAGACCTGGCATCACTAACCCACCAGTAGCACACTGTGTAGGATGCCTCGTCTAAACAACAAACAAAACAAAAATACAAACCCAACCATTAGCAGACAGGATTAACAGCTCACTCAGCCTTCCCCATCAGAGGAAAGCAAGCAAACAGAAAAAAAAAAAAAAAAAAAAAAACCCTACCACAAATCTCAACCTATATGAAGCTTACACAAACCACTGGACCAAACTTAGGAGGGCAGAAACCAAAAGGAAGAAAGAATTCAGCCTCAATGCCTGGGAAAAGGAGACCTCAAACCCAACAAGTTAAAAAAAAGAATGTAATGAAAAGGCAGAGAAATACTACACAAATGAAGGAACAAGTTAGAAACACAGAAGTCTGAATAAATGAAGAAAAAAAGGCAAACTACCTGGAAAAAAATTCAGAATAATGATAGTAAAGATGATTGAAAACCTTGAAAACAGAATGGAGAAAATGCAAGAATCAATTAACAATTAACAAAGAAGAATCAAAGAATAAACATACAGAGACAAAGAACACAATTACTGAAATTAAAAATACTCTGGAAGGAATCAATAGCAGAATATCTGAAGCAGAGGAACGAATTAGTGAGCTGGAAGATAAAATGGTGGAAATCACTTCTGAAGAGCAGAATAAAGTAAACAGAATGAAAAGAACTGAGGACACTCTCAGAGACCTCTGGGACAATATCAAACACACCAATCTTTGAATTATAGGGGTCCCAGAAGAAGAAGGGAAAAAGAAAGGGTATGAGAAAATTTTTGAAGACAATATAGTTGAAAATGTTCCCAATGTGGAAAAGGAAATAGTCAATCAAGTCCAAGAGGACCAGAGTCCCATACAGGATAAACCCAAGGAGAAACATGCCAAGACACATACTAATGAAACAAACAAAGACTAAACACCAAGAAAGAATATTAAAAGCAGCAAAGGAAAAGCAACAGGTAACATACAAGGGAAACCTCATACGTTTAACAGCTGATCTTTCAGCAGAAACTCTGCAGGCCAGAAGGGAATGGTAGGGTATATTTAAAGTACTGAAAGGGGAAAATCTACAACCAAGATCACTGTAGCCAGCAAGGATCTCATTCAAAATTGATGGAGGAGTAAAAAGCTTTTCAGACAAGCAAAGTTAAGAGGATTCAATACCACCAAACCAGCTTTCCAACGAATGTTAAAGGGACTTATACAGTCAAGAAATACAAGAGAAGAAAAAGATCTACAAATCAATCCCAAACAATTAAGAAAATGGCAATAGAAACACATATATCAATAATTACGTTAAATGTAAATGGATTAAATGCTCCAACCAAAAGACACAGACTGGCTGAATGGATGCAAAAACCAGACCCATATATATGCTGTCTAGAAGAAACCCACTTCAGACCTAAAGACACATACAGACTGAAAGTGAAAGGATGGAAAAATATATTCCATGCAAATGGGAAGCAAAAGAAAGCTGGAGTAGCAATCCTCATATCAGACAAGATAGACCTTAAAATAAAGATTACAAGAGATAAGGAAGTACACTACATAATGATCAAGGGAACAATCCAAGAGGAAGACCTAACAATTGTAAATATCTATGCACCCAACATAGGAGCACCTCAGTACATAAGACAAACACTAGCAGGCATAAAAGGAGATATTGACAGTAACAAAATAATAGTAGGAGAGTTTAGCACCCCTCCCTCTCATACCAATGGACAGATCATCAAGACACAGGGTTAATAAAGGAACACAAGTCTTAAATGATACATTAGATGAGATGGCTCTCATTGATATCCTCAGGACATTCCATCCAAATGCAGAAGAATACACCTTCTTCTCAAGTGCACATGAAACATTCTCCAGGATAGACCACATCTTGGGTCACAAATCAAGCCTCAGTAAATTTGAGAGAGTTGAAATTGTATCGGACATCTTTTTTGAACACAACACTCTGGGACTGGATATCAATTACAAGAAGGGAAGTGTAAAAAAACACAAACATGTGGAGATTAAACAGTACCTTTTGAAATAACCAACAGGTTGCTGAAGAAATCAAAAGGGAAAACAAGAAATTTCAAGAAACAAATGACAATGAAAATATGATAACTCAGTACCTATAGGATGTGACGGGGACAGTTCTTGGAGGGAGACTTATAGCAGTGCAATCCTACCTCAGGAAACAAGATAAATATTGAATGGACAGCTTGACTTTGCAACCAAGACAAATGGAAAAAGGACAGCAGCAACAACAACAAAACCAAAATTAGTAGAGAGAAGTAGATCATGAGGATCAGAGCAGAGATAAATGAAAGATGAAAGAAACAATACTAAGGATTAATGGAGCTAGAGGCTGGTTCTTTGAGAGGATGGACAGAATTGATGGGCCCCTGGTCAGACTCATTGGGAAGAAGGGAGAGAGAAATAAAATCAACAGGATTGGAAATGAGGGAGGGGAGGTTGCAACAGACACTGCAGAATGCAGAGGATTATGGGAGACTATTGTGAACAACTATATGGCAATAAAATGGATAACCTGGAAGAAGTGGACAGATTCCTAGAAAAGTTCAATCTTCCAAGACTGAACCAGAAAGAAATAGAAATTATGAACCACCCAAGCACTGAAATTACAAGCACTGAAATTGAAGTTGTGATCAAACAAATCTCCCAAAAAACAAAAGACCAGGACCAGATGGATTCACAGGAGAATTCTATCAAAAATTTAGAGAGGAACTAATGCCTATTCTTCTAAAACTCTTTCAAAACATTGCAGAGGAAGGAACATTCCGAAACTCCCATTCTATGAGGCCACCATCACCCTGATACCAAAACCAGACAAAGACAACACAAAAATAGAAAACTATAGGCCAACAGCACTGACAAACATAGATGCAAAAATCCTCAACAAAATTTTAGCAAACAGAATTCAACAACACCTCAAAAAGCTCATACACCATGATCAAGTAGTGTTCATTCCAGGAATGCAAGGATTCTTCAATATATGCAAAGAAATCTGTGTGATACAGCATATTAAAAAATTGAAAGATAAAAGCCTTATGATTATCTCAATAGATGCAGAAAAAGCCTTTGACAAAATTCAGTACCCATTTATGATTAAAACTCTTCAAAAAATGGACATAGAAGGAACCTACTTCAACATAGCAAAGGCCATATATGATAAGCCTAGAGCAAACATTATCTTCAATGGTGAAAAACTGAAAGCATTCCCCTTAAGGTCAGGAACAAGACAAGGGTATCCACTTTCACCAGTATTATTCAGCATAGTACAGGAAGTCCTAGGTACAGCAATCAAAGAAAAAGAGAAACAAAAGGAATCCAGATCAGAAAAGAAGAAGTAAAGCTGTCACTGTTTGCAAGTGACATGATACTGTACGCAGAAAACCCTAAAAGCAGTATCAGAAAATTACTAGAGCTAATCATTGAATTTAGCAAAGTTGCAGGATACACAATCAATACACAGAAATCACTTGCATTTCTACATACTAACAATGAAAAATCAGAAAGGGAAATTAAAGAATCAATCGGACTTACCACTGCAGCAAAAGGAATAAAATATCTAGGAGTAAACTCACCTAAGGAGATAAAAGAACTGTACACATAAAATTATAAGACACTGATGAAAGAAATCAAAGATTACATAAACAGATGGAAAGATATTCCATGTTCCTGGGTGGGAAGAATTGATATTATGAAAATGACTATACTACAAAATGCAATCTACAGATTCAATGTGATCCCTATCAAATTACCAGTGGCATTTTTCACCAAACTGGAACAAAAAGTTTCACCATTCATATGGAAACACAAAAGACCCCGAATAGCAAGAGCAGTCTTGAGAAAGAAGATTGGAACTGGAGTAATCAATCTTCCCATCTTCAGATTATACTATAAAGCTACAGTCATCAAGACAGTATGGCACTGGCACAAAAAGAGAAATATAGACCAATGGAACAAAATAAAGAGTCCAGAAAGAAACCCATGCACTATGGGTACCTTGCTTTTGACCAAGGAAACAGGAATATACAATGGAGCAAAGGCAGCCTCTTCAAAAAATGGTGCTGCAAAAGCTGGACAGCTACATGTAAAAGAATGAAATTAGAACACTTCCTAACACCATACAAAAAGATGAACTCAAAATGGATTAAAGACCTAAATGTACCCAGAAACTATAAAACTCTTAGAAAAAAAAATAGAATACTCAATTACATTAATCAAAGCAAGAGCCTTTATAATCTACCACCTAGAGTAATGGACATAAAAACAGAAGTAAAAAGTGGGACCTGATTAAACCTAAAAGCTTTTGCACAGCAGAGGAAACTAGAAGTAAAGTGAAAAGAAAACCCTCATTATGGGAGAAAATAAGAGCAATTGAAACAACTGATGAAGGATTAATTTCCAAAATATACAAGCGGCTCATACAGCTCAATACCAGAAAACAAACAGCCCAATCAAGAAGTGCAAAAATGACCTAAACAGGCATTTCTCTAAAGACATACAGATGGCTAACAAACACATGAAAAGATGCTCAACATCACTCATTATTAGAGAAACGCCAATCAAAACTACAATGAGTTGTCATCTCACACTGGTCAGATCGTCCAGCATCAAATAGTATACAAACAATAAATGCTGGAGAGCATGTGGAGAAAAGGGAACGCTCTTGTCCTGTTGGTGGGGATGTAAATTGATACAGCCACTATGGAAGACGGTACGGAGATTCCTTTAAAAAAATAAATAAATAAACTAGGAATAAAACTACCTTATGACCTAGCAATCCCACTCCTAGGCATGTATCCTGAGGAAGCCACAATTGAGAAAGACACATGTATCCCTTTGTTCATTGCAGCACTATTTATAATAGCTGGAAAATGGAAGAAACCTGGATATCCATCAACAGATGAATGGATATAGAAGTTGCCACCAATCTACACAATGAAGTATTCAGTTCAGTTCAGTTCAGTCGCTCAGTCGTGTCTGACTCTTTGCAACCCCATGAATTGCAGCACGCCAGGCCTCCCTGTCCATCACCAACTCCCAAAGCTCACTCAGACTCACGTCCATCAAGTCAGTGATGCTATCCAGCCATCTCATCCTCGGTCGTCCCCTTCTCCTCCTGCCCCAATCCCTCCCAGTATCAGAGTCTTTTCCAATGAGTCAACTCTTTGCATGAGGTGGCCAAAGTACTGGAGTTTCAGCTTTAGCATCATTCCTTCCAAAGAAATCCCAGGGTTGATCTCCTTCAGAATGGACTGGTTGGATCTCTTTGCAGTCCAAGGGACTCTCAAGAGTCTTCTCCAACACCACAGTTCAAAAGCATCAATTCTTCGGCGCTCAGCCTGCTTCACAGTCCAACTCTCACCTCTATACATGACCACAGGAAAAACCATAGCATTACCATATGTAAAATTGATAGCCAAAGGGAATTTGCTGTATGGCTCAGAAAACTCAAACAGGGACTCTGTATCAACCTAGAGGGATGGAGTGGGGAGGGAGATGGGAGGGAAGTTCAAAAGGGAGGGGCTATATGTATACCTATGGCTAATTCATGTTGAGATTTGACAGAAAACAACAAAATTCTGTAAAGCAATTATTTTTCAATTAAAAATGAATAAATTATAAAAATATATCAATACCTTATAGTTTGAAGATGGGAATATAAAATAATGTATATGTTTAGTTTTCTAAATTAATTAAAATTGATTTAAATATGTATACATACATATAACCTATGTCCCAGTAATTCAACTTGTAGGTATTTATTCCATATCTGTGAATCAAGATGTATATGCTATTTTTTATAATAGTTTTATCCACAGTAAGAAAGAAATTGGAAATAATTCAGACTTCCATCGACAGACAAATGATAAAGTAAATGATGGTTTTGAAGTACTATTCAGGAATGAAAATGAATAAACTACTTATACCAATAACAGCAAAACTCTCCAGGAAAATTATGCTGAGTAAAATATTTCACACATAAAATATAAGTTACCATCTTGATCGTGTGACCATATGTTTTCAGTTGTGTTAGACTGTTTGCAATCCTATGGACTGTAGCCCACCATGCTCCCCTGTCCATGGGATTTTCCAGGCAAGAATACTGGAGTGGTTTGCCATTTCCTCCTCCAGGGGATCTTCCCAACTCAGGGAACCTACCATAAATAACCATTTATGTGAGAAAGTAAATTGTTGGTTATCTACATCATGCACTTAGGGTAAGTGGCTTCAAGGGGACAGAAAAAACTTTTTAAAGTGATGGTAATATTTTGCATTTTTATGGCAGTTACATGTGTGTATACATTGATAATAGGTACATTTTATGGTACATGTATTATATACCTAAAAATACATACATTTATTTGATTTTTCATAGCTGGGATTTTTGTTTGAAATTTTTGTAGCATTTTTTTCAGTCATCATCTCTATTAAAGTATAAAAAAATCTGAAAACCAAGCATATGAATTCAACTTGCAGAAGTCATTTGTAATTGGAAAAAATATATATTCTTAGGTATCGCTAGGGCTTTTCTGGTAGTTTAGCTGGTAAAGAACGTGCCTGCAATGTGGGAGACCTGGGTTCAATCCCTAGGTTGGAAAGATCCCCTGAAAAATGGAATGACTACCCACTCTTAACTATTCTGGCCTGGAGAATTACATGGACTGTATAGCCCATGGGGCTGCAAAGAGACGGACACAACTGAGTGACTGAACAACAGCAAAACAGTACCAAAGAGAAGGATAGTAAACAAAAATAAGGTTAAAATGGCATAGTGATATCTGATCTCAAGTTCCAACATGAAGAGCAAATCATGTTAAACTGTTGAGGATATTTTCAAACGAGTTTCAAATTTTCCTAAGTTAGGGATACTTAGAGAAGATAAAGTCACTCAGTCATGTCTAACTCTTGCAAACCCATGGACTGCAGCACCCTGTGCTTCACCATCTCCTGGAGTTTGCTCAAACTCATGTCTATTGAGTCAGTGATGCCATCCAACCATCTCATTTACATTTCAGTTACAATTCAACTAATTTTTCCTAAAGTGAAACTGAAAGTAAAGTTGTTCATTCATGTCCAACACTTTGTAACCCCATGGACTATAGAGTCCATGGAATTCTCCAGGCCAGAATACTGAAGTGGGTAGACTTTCCCTTCTAAAGGGCATCTTCCCAACCCAGGGATCCAACTAGGGTCTCCTGCATTACAGGTGGATTCTTCACCAATTGAGCTATCAGAGAAGTCCATAATTTTTGCTACGGTAATGTGAACAAATGTGTTGTAAGTTCTTTTGTTAACATATAGGACTTCCCTGGTGGCTCAGATGGTAAAGAATCTACCTGCAATGTGGAAGACCTGGGTTTGATCCCTGGATAAGGAAGACCCCTTGGAGAAGGGAATGGCTACCCACTCCAGTATTCTTTCATGGAGAATACCATAGACAGAGGAACCTGGTGAGCTACAGTCTATGGAACTGCAAAGAGTAAGACATGACTGAGCAACTAACACTTTCACTTTTTCACTTTCAATGCTTAGTGTGTGAACCATAAAGACACTACACTGGCAAAACAGTTTAGAACTGTTTGCTTTCCTACAGAACACAACCCATATTTTGTTTACTTGATGGCACTAAGAAACTTTAAAAAATTGGAAAATAAAGTTGAAGAAACCAATAATAATTTGAGAATAAAATAGAATCCAAATCAATTAACAAACAGAAGAGTAATAGAAGCTTCAAATGTTTTTAAAAAATTAATGAATAAGAGGGCACAAGTCTGAATTCTTTTTTATACCATATTTACAATTAAATCCTTTTACATTCCTGTACTACTGGAAATCAACTCAATTTCCTCTTTACTTCTGATTTGTTGTTTTTAGACTTCCCAATAGTAATATAATGCAAACTATGTATATAATGATATATTGTCTACTGGTAACATGGAATAAAAGAAAAGGGAAAAAGTGAAATTAATTTTAATTGTATAATATTTAATTCAGTATATTTAAAATATAGTTTGAATATATAATGAATACAAAATTTTATTAATGAGATATTTTATATTCCTGATATATCTTATAACTCCATAGTCTATTTTACATTTATAGAATAATTCAACTTGGGCTGCTAGTGATATTTCAATTTCTCAAGAGCCACATTTGGCTAGTGGTTGCCATAATAAGGGGCTTCCCTGGTGGCTCAGAGGATAAAGCATCTGCCTGCAATGCAGGAGACCTGGGTTTGATCCCTGGGTTGGGAAGATCCCCTGGAGAAGAAAATGGCAACCCACTCTATTATTCTTGCCTGGAGAATCCCATGGACAGAGGAGCCTGACAGGCTACAGTCCATGGGATTGCAAAGAGTCGAATAAACACTGCATTTTTTTTTAAGTTATAACAGGAGTCCATTATAAGAACATATATATATATATACAAAATATTATATACTTTTTTAAGTTTCATATTGTAATATGAATTGGTCATTTGCCCTCCAAGTAACTAACAGTTCTATGAAAGCGAAAGTGTCACTCAGTCCTGTCTGACTTTGCCATCCCATGGACTGAAGCCAGCTGGGCTCCTCTGAACATGGAATTCTCCAGGCAAGAATACTGAAGTGGGTTACATGCCCTCCTTCAGGGAATCTTCCTAACCCAGGGATCAAACCCAGCTCTCCTGCATTACAGGCAGGTTCTAAATGTTTACTCTGTACAGAATCTGTTATATTTCTCAAATTCAATAGCTTTCTCTCTACTTATTTTTTCCTTTGACACAGTTCTGAAAAGGGATTCTTGAGTTAAAGTTAGCTCATTTGGAAATATTTATTTAGTTCCTTTCATATACCATGTACAGATTATTACCATACATGTTTCTTTTTTATATGCAAACACTCACTTAAAACGCACTAGCTTCTAAACTCCACAACAACCTTTAGGAGCTAGTGCATTTTGAGTGAGTGTATGCATATTAAAAATAAACAAAACATGGTTAAAAAATGATACAATCAGGATGTGGTTATGAACTTTCAAAATATAATTGAAGAAGCCATTAGGAAAAGCTACAGAGAAAGCAACCTTCCATATAGACCTAGAAGAAAGGGTTTAAAATGAGTAAAGGCAAAATAGTGAAAAGTTCATTGTAAGTAGCATAGCCCAATAATTTTAACAATGCCTGTTGTATGCTTACTTCCCAGGTGGTAAAGAATCTGCCTACCAATGCAGGAGACATGGATTCAATCCCTGGGTAGGAAAGATCTGCTGGAGAAGGTAATGGCAACCCACTGGAGTATTCTGGCCAGGAAAAATCCCATGACAGAGGAGCTTGATGGGCTACAGTCCATGGGGTCACAAAGAGTTGGCCATGATTCAGGGACTGAGCACACCCATACACTTACTAAGGCTCTTCTATGTGATCTTACTTCATTTAGTTCCTGGAAAAACTCTCCCAGGTGAAATATGATTTTACCTTCATGTTTCCAATGATGGAACTTAGACAAAATGAATATCCCCCTAGGACATACAACTAGTAAACTGAACCAGGTGTAAAGTTACAAAGAATTATTTCAGAGACAATAGTCCTTGCATTACTGTGGGACTGTTGTGATGGCTCCCATAAATGACATGCAGACATGCTGTGATTCCCATCATTTCATTCTTCTAAGAGAATCTGATGCCAGCTGTCTTTCAGTTGTTGAGTTGATTGTTAATCAAGCAACAAAGACCTGCAGACTGACAGCTGCAGTCTGGAAGAGAGAGATAAATGTGTTTTTAAGTCCAGAAGTGACAAAGCCTTAGAGTGAAAGAAGTTTGCCAGCAGGGTAGGTTTATATTGACAAAGGAAAGGGACGGCACAATCAAAAAGATAACAAAGAAGACTCAATGGCAAAACTGAAGTCATAATGATAATAAACAAAGCTGATCAATGAAAATAATGATAAATGGGACTTTTCTGGTGGTACAATGGTTAAGAATCCACCTTCCAGTGCAGGGGACACAGGTCCAATCCCTGGTCCAGGAAGATCCCACATGCCACAGGACTACTAACCCCCCCCCACCACCACAACTACTTAGCCTGCATGCCACAATTACTTAGCCTACACACCACAACTAGAGAACCAAGTGCCACAACTAGAGAAAAGCCCACACACCACAATGAAAGATCCCATGTGCCACAACTAAGATCTGACACAGCCAAAACTAACTAAATAAATAAATATTAAAAGTAAAGAATCCTAGGCATTAAACTGGTTTCAGTAACCAGATATGTTTTTAAAAAAAGAGAAAGCAATGATAAGGGGAAAAAAAATAAAACTGATAAATGAAAGTGAGGAAAATCACTGAAGATAAGGGAAGAGTTTGTAAAGTTAAACAGTTCAACAGTTCATGGAAATGCTACCATGGAAATGCTGTTTTATTTTTCTGTGTGAGGTTCTATGTAGAATCATCTACTGAATATGATAACAGAGGTGGCAGAGATATATTTGACGATAATGTGGGAGTTTAAAATAGCTCCTTGAAATTTTGGAAAAATGGATAAGGTAATGTTAAGACTTTCAAGTCGTGTAAGATATTGATACAATCCCAGATTGTCAGATACAGTCTGTAAGCTGTGTGACTTCTCAGATGTCTTCTTGCCAGGTGCTGGTGTCATTGGAACAATGATGGAAGAAACCTGATAATAGTGACATGAAAGTAGTTGAGGTTATAAATCATGAAATGTATAATTTACAAGAATAAAAATGAAATTAGGTGGGGATTGATGGAGAAAAGATAGTAGGTGTCAATGAGGGTAAAAATCCACTTCACCCATTTGATAAGCCAGACCCCACTGGACCTTCCTTCCCTTGGAAGAAAAATCAGTGTAAAATGTATACAGAAACAAGAAAATAGGAATCAAAAATGTAATTTAAATTCCCAAGATAGAGTCCACATTAAAAAACAATGAAATTACAAATTTTCAAATTCAAACAGAAAACGATCTGAAATAAACTTTTCCCAATACTAGCATGCTAATATTTTATTTCAGTAGAAAAATTATCTCCCTGTGGTTAGTATAAAGTGATTTTAATTTTGAACATGTAAGAACTACTTGATGGACATATATTTCAAGCTTTTTACCTTTTCAAAGAACTTGTCTGATTTCATTAATAAAATCTAACATACGCTGAAATGATCAATGCTTCTTATTCATCTCTATTAGTACTTCTATTTGCTTAGTAAAATATGTAAAATTAATAGCGCATAATTTTTCTCAAACCTTTTCTTTGTAAGTTATCAGCACTTCACTTCCAGTCCCTGGTGACTTGGTTTCTGCCAGGCTGGTAGGGTTTTATAAGTTTTAATGGACAGTGACATTTATCTTTACAAACCTAAAACTAATTGCAGCACCAGTTTTGCACAAAATCATGAAAAACAGGAGTTTCACAAACATGTTCAACATTTTAGTTACTGCTAAATAAAGTAAATTTCTCATTTTATATAGGGCAAACGCACATTAAAAAGTACTGACTTGAAGAGCCACTCAGATGTGAATACAAAAGTTCAGTTCAGTCGCTCAGTTGTGTCTGACTCTTTGTGACCCCATGAATTGCAGCACGCCAGGCCTTCCTGTCCATCACCAACTCCCAGAGTTCACCCAAACTCATGTCCATCAAGTCGGTGATGCCATCCAGCCATCTCATTCTCTGTCGTCCCCTTCTCCTCTTGCCCCCAGTCCCTCCCAGCATCAGAGTCTTTTCCAATGAGTCAACTCTTCAGATGAGGTGGCCAAAGTATTGAAGTTTCAGCTTTAGCATCTGTCCTTCCGAAGAATACTCAGGACTGATCTCCTTCACAATGGACTGGTTGGATCTCCTTGCAGTCCAAGGGACTCTCAAGAGTCTTCTCCAACACCACAGTTCAAAAGCATCAATTCTTCGGTGCTCAACTTTCTTCACAGTCCAACTCTCACATCCATACATGACCACTGGAAAAACCATAGCCTTGACTAGACAAACCTTTGTTGGCAAAGTACTATCTCTGCTTTTGAATATACTAGAATACAAAAGAAGTTCTCTTAAATTTTTTTTAAGAGAAAACTTTTCAAGAGTTTAAAATGCTGTTTGGAAGACTAGATCAGGAAATTTTAACTCTTATGACCACTTTTTGTATTCAGCACAAAGAACTAATGAGAACAAACTGCATAGCACAAGGAGCTCTACTCAATGCTCTGTGGTGACTTAAATGGAAAAGAAATCCAAGGAAGAAGGGATATATGTGTATATGTAACTGATTTACTTTGCTGTACAGAAGAAACTAACACAGCATTGTAAAGCAACTGTACCCCAATTTTTAAAAAAAATTATTGTTTAACTTTCATGTAAATATACATACATTTAAGCAGCCAGTCCCATATACGTGCAGAAAACCAAATTATATTACCTTATAACTGGAGAAAGGCAAGGCAATCCACTCCAGTATTCTTCCCTGGAAAATCCCATGGACAGAGGAGCCTATCGAGCTACAATCCATGTGATCACAAAGAGTCGGACACAACTGAGTGACTACAATTTATAACTGAACATAGCTATAGAGTAGGGAGGGCTTTCCTGGTGTCTCAGAGGTTAAAGAATCCACCTGCATGGTTGGAGACCTAGGCTCTATCCCTGGGTAGGAAGATCCCCTTGGAGAAGAGAATAGCAACTCACTCCAGTATTCTTATCTGGAAAATTCTAAGGACAGAGGAGCCTGGCAGGCTACAGTCCATGGGGTGGCAAAGAGTCAGACATGACTAAGCATGAGGATAGAGTTAGAAAGTATTTTGTGGCCCTTGTGTCCTTTTTGAACATAAAGCTCAATCCTTAAAAGAGGAAAAATTGAAAAATATTCATGTGAATATTTATGATTTTTATTCTTCTTGCAGCAGATTTGACCACACTATGGTGATTTTGGTCATTCTTGCACTCTCACTTTGAATTTCAAATCTTCCATATTTTGATGTCACTGATGAGGGAGTAGTAGAAAAAGAATCCAGTTGGGAAAATCAGGACATTGGTGAATTACCCAGATATGAAACTTAGTTATTTGTATACAATTTTAAATGGATTTTTTTCAAGTTATAAAATATATATTGTTCTTAAGGGTGTGTCTTGGGTTAGATTCTCCAAGATGTTGAGATGAGGAAATTATTACAGTGGTTTGTTTGTCAAGTGATCCCAAGAAGGAAAGGGAAGGGCAGTAACCTGTCAAGCCAGGTACTACTCTGAACAACCGGAGCTCAATACCACTGAGAATTCTGGGAAAAGGAGAGCTCATGCCTTGGAGGGATCTTTGGTGAGTGATGAAGACACTGGAGTTTTGATCAACCAGTTCAACATCTTTTTTTAGTTGAGACCCAGTTCCAGAATTAGAGCTCTGGCACTAACAGTTTCCCCTGTGCTCAAGGGCAGCTTGTTCCTGCAAATTAGAAAAATAAAAAAACTTCAGTCAGAGTTGTGTGCAAGTGTTTTCAGCCAAGCCTTCAGCTTTGAAGATGTGTGCTGAGGGGCCAGAAGCCAAGTACCTATAGCATCTACTACAGGCCACACTTTGTACTACTCAGATCCATTGATGACCCCTGCCAAGTCCCCTTGATTTCTCTCTGAGAGGTTTCCTATTAATGGCTTATTAAAGTTCCAGAAAAATGGCTTGTAATATGAAAGATAGTAGATTCTAAGAATGAATTTTAATAGCCATGATCTCCATGTTGTATCAGCCATTCTAAATTTCTTTTCCAACTTTCAGCACTGCTTGACATCATGGACTCCAATTGTGCCCTCCAAATGTTACACCATTTATAGGCACAGTACCTAAGTTTGAAGCTGGCTGAAGGTAGAGATTGGATGACCTTCTATACTCAAGCCATTCTATTCACGTGGTTGTTCAGTGGCTCCACTGTGGGGGACACTTTCTGGTGGACATTGATGGGAATTATAAAGATCCACACATTTTCCACCCACTCCCATGGCTCCACGTACATGTCTATTCTCAGTCTTCCTTATTTCCAATCTTACAATCTTGTTCTTTTAGACCCTAGTCAATTGAGCCAAAGCAATTTACCCCTGCCCAAGAGCCAGTGTATAGTTTTATTTTTCTCAAACCATTTTTCCATTTGCATCATGTAAAGAGAATTTTCCTTTTACATCCTTCTCTAAGGGACGCCTCTGAGTGGGGCTGTTTTATAGTAACAACTGTTTTCTGCTCACATCATTCTACAGAACTTACCTTTCTGTAAACTAGGTTTACTTCTTCATCACCATCTGGTTGTAATCCTGCAGAAAGGACTTAAAAATGAACTGGGGAAGAAATGTCTGTGCAATAGGAGAGGTGACACCTGTTTGTGTTTTCATAAGTACCTTTAAACCTATTTGAATCAGTTCCTAATGTACTATTTCCATCACACGATGCATTGTTGCTGTACCTTGTTGTTCAGTTGCTAAGTCATGTCTGACTCTGTGACCCATGGACTGCAACATGCCAGGCTTCCCTGTCCTTCACCATCTCCCAGAGTTTGTCCAATCTCAAGCCCATTGGGTTGGTGGTGTGATCCAACCGTCTCATCCTCTGTCATCCCGTTCTCCTCCTGCCTTCAATCTTTCCCAGCATCAGGGTGTTTTCCAATGAGTTGGCTCTTTGCATAAGGTGGCCAAAGTATTGGAGCTTCAGCATCAGTTCTTCCAATGAATATTCAGAGTCGATTTCCTTTAGGATTGACTGATTTGATCTCCTTCCAAGGGACTCTCAAAAGTCTTCTCCAGCACCACAGTTCAGAAGCATCAGCTTTTCTGCAATCAGCCATCTTCGTGGTCCAACTTTCATGTCTGTACATGACTATTGGGACCCAAAGTCATGAATTTGTGGATATGATCCTACTATGTTCAAGATGAGCAGTTCTAGTTGCATATTTATTTGAAGTTTCTTGATCAGTAATTGCTGTGTTTGATGGTTACCAAAGCTTGAAGCTGCTCATAGAAAATATACATATGGGAAATAAGGATATGAAAAAATGTTTCATATCAGGGAAATGCAAATTAAAACAACAATAAGATACCATTAGATACCTAATAGTGTTGCAATATGGAAATAGAGCAACAAGAACTCTCATACATTACTGATGAGAATACAAAATGGTACAGTCACATTGGAAGACAGTTTTGGAAGTTTCTTACAATACGATACGGCAGTCACACTTCTTGGTGTGAAAAGGAGTTGAAAACTTATCCTCATAAAATCTACAAATGTATGTTTATAGCAACTTTATTCATAATTTATAAAACTTGGAATCATATGTTCTACAAGTAGATGGATGGGTAAAAAAAGTGGAACATTCAAACAATGGAATATATTCAACACTAAAAAGAAATGAAGCCATGAGAAGACATGGAGGAATCTTAAATGCATATTACAAAATGAAGCCAATCTGAAAAGGCTATATATATACTTTGAATTCAAGTATATTACATTTTGGAAATGGCAAAACTATGAAAACAATAATAAGATCGGTGGTTGCAGAGGGTAGAGAAGATAAATGAACAGAACACAGAGGATTTTAGGTCTGTCAAATACCCTGTATGCTTTTATAATGATAGAGTATACCATTATGTTTTTGTTCAAATCCATAGAGTATTACGCATCAAGAGTGAACCTTTAGACTATAGACTTCGACTGATTATTATGTCAGTGTAGGATCATTCCTGTTAAAAGAATGGCTCTAATTTTGTCAAGAGTCTTTGTCAGTATGTTTTAAGAAAGTTATAAATGTTCAATATATATATATATAGTTCTTATAATTAGTATCTCTTCAGAGTTTTATACCTTTTAAAATACTTTTTATTATTTCTAAGACTTCTCTTAAAATATATAGATTGTCTTTTGTGTTTTATTTTGTGGATTTCTTTTTAAAATTTATTTATTTTAACTGGAGGCTAATTACTTTACAATATCATGGTGTTTTTTGACATACATTGACATGAATTAGCCAATGGGTGTATATATGTCCCCCATCCCAAAAATCTCTCTCCTCCATCCCCATCCCATCCCTCTGATTTGTCCCAGTGCACCGTTTCATGCATCAAACTTGGACTAGTCATCTATTTCACATAGTATAATATACATATTTCAATGCTATTCTCTCAAATCATCCCAGCCTTGCCTTCTCCCACAGAGTCCAAAATTCTGTTGTTTACATCTGTGTCTCTTTTACTGTCTCACATATAGCGTCATCATTACCATCTTTCTAAATTCCATATATATGCGTTACTATACTGTATTGGTGTTTTTCTTTCTGACTTACTTCACTCTGTATAATAGGCTCCAGTTTCATCCACCTCATTAGAACTGATTCAAATGCATTCTTTTTAATAGCTTAGTAATATTCCGTTGTATATATGTACCAAATTTTCTTATCCATTTGTCTGCCACTGGACATCTAGGTTGCTTCCACATCCTAGCTATTGTAAACAGTGCTGCAACATTGGAGTACACGTGTCTCCTTCAATTCTGGTTTTCACAGTGTGTATGCCCAGCAGTGGGATTACTGGGTCATATGGCAGTTATATTTCCAGTTTTTTAAGGAATCTCCACATTGTTCTCCATAGTGGCTAGTTTGCATTCCTACTCACAGTGTGAGAGAGTTCCCTTTTCTCCACACTCTCTTCAGCATTTACTGTTTGTAGACTTTTTAATAGCAGCCATTGAGGTATGTTCCTTTTATGCCTTCTTTCTGGAGGGTTTTTGTCATAAATGGGTGTTGAATTTGTTCAAGGTTTTCTCTGCCTCTATTGAGATAATCATATGGTTCTTATCTTTCAATTTGTTAATGTGGTGTATCACACTGATTGATTTGTGAATATTGATGAATCCTTGTATCCCTGGGATAAAGCTCACTTGGTCATGATGTATGATCTTTTTAATATGTTGTTGGATTCTGTCTGCTAGAATTTTGTTGGGGGTTTTTGCATCTATGTTCATCAGTGATATGGGCCTGTAGTTTTCTTTTTTGGTGGCATCTTTGTCAGGTTTTGGTATTAGGGTGATGGTGGCAAAATAGCATGAGTTTGGGAGTTTACCTTCCTCTGCAATTTTCTGGAAGAGTTTAAGTAGGATAGGTGTTAGCTCTTCTCTAAATTTTGGTAGAATTCACCTGTGAAGCCATCTGGTCCTGGGCTTTTGTTTGTTGGAAGATTTTTGATTATAGTTTGATTTCTGTGCTCATGATGGGTCTGTTAAGATTTCTTATTTCTTTCTGGTTCAGTTTTAGAAGGTTATACTTTTCTAAGAATTTGTCCATTTCTTCCAAGTTGTCCATTTTATTGTCATATAGTTGCTGATAGTAGTCTGTCATGATCCTTTGTATTTCTATGCTGTCTCTTGTGATTTCTCCATTTTCCTTTCTAATTTTGTTGATTTGATTCTTCTCCCTTTTTTCTTGATGACTCTGGCTAATGGTTTGTCTATTTTATTTACCTTCTCAAAGAATCAGCTTTTAGTTTTGATGATTTTTGATACAGTCTTTTTTGTTTCCTTTTCATTTATTTCTGCCCCATTTTTTTTTTATGATTTCTTTCCTTCAACTAACCCTGGGCTTCTTCATTTCTTCTTTTTCTAGTTACTTTAGATGTAAAGTTAGGTTATTTATTTGATTTTTCTCTTGTTTCTTGAGGTAAGCTTGTATTGCTATAAACCTTCCCCTTAGCACTACTTTTATTGAGTCCCATAGGTTTTGGGTTGTTGTGTTTTCATTTTCATTTGTTTCTATGCATATTTTGATTTCTTCTGTGATTTGTTGGTTGTTCAGAAGCGTGTTGTTTAGCCTCCATATGTTTGTATTTTTAATAGTCTTTTTTTTTTTTCCTGAGTTGACATCTAATCTTACTGCCTTGTGATCAGAAAAGATGCTTGAAATGATTTCAATTTTTTTGAAATTACCAAGGCTAGATTTATGGCTCAGGATGTGAACTATCCTGGAGAATGTTCCATGTGCACTTGGGAAAAAGGTTAAATTCACTGTTTTGGGTTGAAATGCCTTATAGATAACAATTAGGTTTAACTGGTCCATTGTATCATTTAAAGTTTGTGTTTGTTTGCTAATTTTCTATTTGGTTAATCTACCATAGTTATGAGAGGAGTATTAAAGTCTCCCACTATTATAGTGTTACTGTTAATTTCCCTTTTCATACTTATTAGCATTGGCCTTATGTATTGAGGTGCTTCCATGTTGGGATCATATATATTTACAATTGTTATATCTTCTTCTTGGATTGATCCTTTGATCCTTGTCTCTTTTCATGGCCTTTATTTCAAAGTCTATTTTATCTAGTATGAGTATTGCTGCTCCTGCTTTCTATTGGTCTCCATTTGTATGAAATATCTTTTTCCAGCCCTTCACTTTCAGTCTTTATGTGTCCTTGGTTTGAGGTGGGTCTCTTGTAGACAGCATATATAGGGGTCCTGTTTTTGTATCTGTTCAGCCAGTCTTTGTCTTTTGGTTAGGGAATTTAGCCCATTTACATTTAAAGTAATTATTGATAAGTATGATCCTGTTGCCATTTACTTTGTTGTTTTGGGTTCAAGTTTATGAACCTTTCCTTTGCTTCCTGTCTAGAGAAGATCCTTTAGCATTTGTTGACGAGCTGGTTTGGTGGTGCCGGATCCTTTCATCTTTTGCTTGTCTGTAAGCTTTTGATTTCTCCTTCATATTTGAATGAGATCCTTGCTGGGTATAGTAATCTTGATTGTAGGTTTTTATCATTCATCATTCATCACTTTAAGTATGTCCTGCCATTCTTTTCTGGCTTTGAAGAGTTTCTATTGAAAGATCTTCTGTTATCCTTATGAGAACTCTCTTGCGTGTTATTTGTTGCTTTTTCCTTGCTGCTTTTAATATTTGCTCTTTCTGTTTGATCTTCATGAATTTGATTAATATGTATCTTGGGGTATTTTGCCTTGGGTTTATCCTGTTTGGGACTCTCTGAGTTTCTTGGACTTGGGTGGCTATTTCCTTACCCATTTTAAGGAATTTTTCAACTATTATCTCCTCAAGTATTTTCTCACTCCCTTTCTTTTTGTCTTCTCCTTCTGGGTCTCCTATGATTCGAATGTTGAGACATTTGACATTGTCCAGAGGTCTCTGAGGTTGTCCTCATTTCTTTTAATTCTTTTTTCTTTTTTCCTCTCTGCTTCATTTATTTCCACCATTCTATCTTCCACCTCACTTGCCTATCTTCTGTGTCAGTTATTCTATGTTGGTTCCCTCCAAAGTGATTTTGATCTCAGTTATTGCATTATTCATTATTGATTGACTCTTCTTTATTTCTTCTAGGTCCTTGTTAAACATTTCTTGAATCTTCCCAATCCTTGTAGCTAGTCTATTTTTCTGTAACTCCAGACCACTTTGTTTTTATGTCTAGCTCTGGAACTTGTTAGCTCTTGGGTTGGTCTTGGTTTCAGTGTAGGTATGGAGGCTTTTGGGTAAGCTCTTGTCTTTAATGTTCCCTGGAATCAGGAGTTCTCTGATGTTCTCAAGTTTTGGAGTTAAACCTCCTGCCTCTGGCTTTCAGTCTTATTCTTACAGTAGCCTCAATACATCTCCATCCATACAGCACAGATGATAAAACATCCAGGTTAATGGTGAAACAATTCTCCACAGCAAGGGCCACCAAAAGAGGTTCACAGAGTTACATGGAGAAGAGAAGAGGGAGAATGGAGATGAGGTGACCAGGAGGAGAAAGGGAGAGAGCAATCAAGCCAGTAATCCTACCCCTAATTTTAAATGGATACTGAAGATTAGATTTTAAACGTGAAAAATTGATAACAAATACTGAAAAGCAATGATTAAAAATCTAGAGTAGATGTTAGACTCTCAAAAATACAACATTAACTATACAAGACAAAATCAATCACAAAAATTATAAAATATATATATAAGATTTGCTTTAAAATAGGGTCTTTGTTTTGCAAGGTAATAGTAGGTTATAAAAATGAAAACTAAAGGAGTAATAAAGAACTTAAATTAAACATTAAAAAATGATAATGAAAATATATCTAGGAATTTCTCTGGAGCTGTTGTGGGCAGTGTGGGGTCAGTTCAGTTTCAGATAGTTCCTTGTTCTAGCTTACACTCTTTCTCAAGGTCTTAGGCCCCCTCGAATACTTAGTCAATGCTGACTACAGGGTTTTAATCTGTTGCTCCTGTCACTTCCATAGCAGTTCCCTCTTCTTTATTTTGACTTCCTCTGTTTGCAAGTCTCTTCAGTGTCTAATTTCTGCCCTGACACAAGAGTACAAAGGTGGTCACTTCTTTAGGCTCACTTTTTCAGTTGTGTTGTGGGGAGGTAGGGCTACTGCAAACAAATATCGCTGTTGTGTGTGAGGAGTGCTCAAAGTGTATGGACCACACTGGGTTTGCCCCAGCTAAAGGTGGTGTGTGCTTCCCAGGTCTACACTGCTTAGGCTCCAGGGTACTCTTCAAGGACACTGTCCAAAGTGGGACCTGCATTTTATGCACTTCCTAGGTCCAAACCTCTCAGGTTCTCAGGTACTCCGCAAGGGCACAGACTTGGTTGGGCATGCGTTTTGTGCCCTTCCCAGCTCCTAGCAGCTGAGGAGACCAGGTGCTTTGTGAGCACACTGTCCCAGCTGGGCCTAGTGTCTTAATCACCTCCCCAGTCCCAGCCACTCATTTTCCCAGGTGTGCCATGATAGCACTGTCTCAGGTGTGCCATATGTCTCCTCTGGGGACTTGATCTCAGGTCGCAACCCTGTTAGCAGATGTCAGCCATCCTGGATCCCAGGAAGACATGATTAGCAAATGAGAGCCTGTTCACAGCTTTGTGGAGGATGCTGGTCTCTGAGGCCAAGATTGCAGCAGCCCCTTGCCTTCTGGCTCTGGGTGTCGCATGCCAACCTCTCTGCCTCCAGTGGGGTGGGGGTCAGGGATGGGGAGAGGCCTGTAAGCAGCTGGCTAGCTCTCCTTTAGCATTTGCTCAATCGTTTGTTCTGTTAGTGGGCCAGGCTGCACATTAGAGCCTTTTGTGGGAAAGTTTGCTTTTTTCTAGTTGGTGATCCCACTGTTTGGGTTGCTTTTTCACTTTAATTCCCTTTAGATTGTCCTCAGGGCATTCAGGCCTGGTCCTTACCCTAAGCACCGATTATGCAGCCCATGTCTCCTTGTCTAGCCCACACTGGCTGGTGGTGGTCACGAGCATCTGGGCTACTTCTCCACTGGCAGTTGCTGTTAGGCGTATATTCTGTGGGATTTTTTTTTCCCCTCTCTCCCAATTATGTTGCAATCTGAGATTCCAAAACTCCCCAAAGACCTGCTTGTGAGAGGGTTTCCTACTGTGTGCAAACTTCTCCTTCAGAACTCCCTCCTCAAGAAGGGTTTCTGTCCCTGACTCTTTTGTCTCTCTGTCTTTTATATTTTGTCCTGCTGCTGCTGCTGCTGCTGCTGCTAATTCACTTCAGTCGTGTCTGACTCTGTGCGACCCCATAGACGGCAGCCCACCAGGCTCCCCCATCCCTGGGATTCTCCAGGCAAGAACACTGGAGTGGGTTGCCATTTCTTTCTCCAATGCATGAAAGTGAAAAGTGAAAGTGAAGTCGCTCAGTCGTGTCCGACTCTTAGCGACCCCGTGGACTGCAGCCTACCAGGCTCCTCCGTCCATGGGATTTTCCAGGCAAGAGTACTAGAGTGGGTTGCCATTGCCTTCTCTGATATTTTGTCCTACCTCCCCTCAAAGAGAATGGGCTGCCTTTCTGGGTTCCTGGTGTCCTCTGACAGCATTCAGAAGTTGTTTTGTGGGAGTTAGTCAGCATTCAAATGATTTTTTGATGAATTTGCTGGGGAGAAAGTGGTCTCCCCATCTTATTCCTCCGCCATCTTGGAACTGCCCCTCTACATGTGGATTTCTTTATATTTGTCCTATTTTAGATTTCGCTTGTTTCTTTTCTTTTTTTCTTTTTTTGTTTTGTTCTTTTTTTAAATCAACTGGAAAATTCATAATGTTCTATAAAATATTTACTTTTCCCTATTATTTCCTTCTCATCTGATTATATTAGTAAGTTTATAACTTCAACTCACGTCACTAAAACAAACAAATTATATCTCAAAATTCCAATATGTGAAGTGTTTTGGTGCCTTCTATTATTTCTGCTGATTCTTGCTTAGTGTCTTTGGTGTTTTGAATCTCTGACTTTCATAAATTTTATCCACTAGAAGGCTATTACATTTTTTTCAGAATGGTAAATTTTCTTTAGAATGTGTTGATTGATGGCTATAATTAAAAGTGTAAAGACTTTTACAAATATAAAATATATGAATACATGATGTATGTTTGTAAGTGTGTGTGTGTGTGTGTGTGTGTGTGTGTGTAAAACAGAGTAGAGTGTATTCTGTGAATTATAGAGCTGCTTCCAAAAATGAAAGTACAATTTAATCATTTAAATTCATTTATATTATGAGTCAGAAACTCAAAATGAAGCTCTATGGCTTGGTAATTTTATGACTTGCAGACTCCTCTACTATGCTATTTATTTAGATTATTAAAATATTTATCACCATATTATTGATGATAAAATTAATGCTTAAGGAGGTATAGAGTTTATCCATATCCAGTAGTAATATGAAGAGTCAGTCCTATTGTTTCTTAGCAAATCAGATCTTAAAAAGAGCACTGTGTTGATATTAATGAAGCAATGATCTCCTAATTAGGGCTTCCCAGGAGACTCAGTGAATAAGGAATCTGCCCTCACTGCAGGAGAGAGCAGATTCGATCTCTGAGTCAGGAAGATACCCTGGAGCCTGGAGAATCCTATGGACAGAGGAGCCCGGCAGGTACATACAGTCCACAGAGTTACAACAAGTCAGACACGACTGAAGCAACTGAGCATGTACTCATGATCTCCTAATTATTCCAGAGGTCTTCTCACCCTCTGTGATACTTTTAAATTTCTACACAATATTTTCAGAGATATAAGAAATTTTATTATTCCAAATTTAATATGAAACGGTCTTGTGTATGTTGTTTTAACTGTGATTGCTAACAAGATCTGTGTGCCTATAACAGAGATCATGCCCACAAAGCTTCTCTCCCAGCTGCACTGCTCTACTTTGATCTTTCAGTCCATCGTCTCAAGTTTCTCTGTCTCCTTGGAATTGCACCTAAGTCATTTCCTCCACATAATGTCTCACTATAATTGTTTTCTAGTACTGGAATTGTCAGGAGTCATTGTAGGTGTCAGGGGAAGCACACAGAATGATAAATGTGTGAATTCTACACTCTGTCACCCTGTCACCTGCAGCAGAATTATTACAAGTGAGATCTGCAGGCAGGTCAAATCCATTCAAACAAGCAAAACACATAGCTTAGTCAAACAGAGGCTAAAAACCAAGTAATTCTGGCCAGGAGTAAGTGAGAGATATTGTTTTTGTAAAAATATTTAATAATGCTTTGTGATGTAGTTTAGGTTTTATGAGGATTTTAATGTCAGAAACTCATTTTTTAAAACTCATTAATGTTCCTTGATTTACAGCTTATTCACATTTCTTAGAACATTTTCTACCAAGGGCTTACAACTGTGAGTTCTCCCTTTGTCCCCTTGAATTGTACCTTCTGCAACTGAAGACTGTCCTGTAGGACCTGAAAGTCATTTCTTTGGAATGTAATAATCAAGATGGATAGGGCCTTTGTTTCTCAGTCTCTGTAAAAGCGTATAGGATCCTAACTTTGGGGTTTTCCAGCTAGCAGACACATGTGGCCTAACTGGCATTTACACTGACCAACCTCCTTGTACAATTAAGTTTAGGATATCTTTAAGACTGATGATAAATTATCTGTATTCTTCCAGACAGGATTTGTTTCTGACAGAAATCCAAGGCCATGAAAGATCTAAGTGATATGAAGTCACATAAAGGCAAACTGATTGGATTTTATTTCTGTGTCCACTCCAATGCCAAGGTAACTTTCTCTTTTTTTGCCTAGATGAAATGAGTAGGGAGATTAACTTAGGCTCTCTTTTTACCCTAAAGATGTAGCTCTCGGATTAATAGATGGGGAGACAAGGGTCTCCTGACACACCGTCCATCATGGAAAAGCATGTGATTTGTCTTGAGGTGTACTTGTCTCCAGTGAGACCAGCAACTCCCAATGTTAGGTTGGCAAATTCGGTTCAGTGATGTTCATCTTCTAGGATCTCTAGCCCTAACCTACGTTGAGGAATGATGATTTCTCATCTAAACAGGTTTGTCTGATTTTTGATGATTTAACATTTAGAAAGATTTCATTGACTAGTTTTTATTGTTTTCAGTGGAAGAACTGGTGAATAACTTGATATATCATATTACTACTAGAAATGAATTTCCTGAAAACCTGTGTATGTATATATGTATATAAAACTGAATCACTTTGCTATACAGCAGAAGATAGCACAACATTGTAAATCAACTATACTTCAATAAAATAAATTTTTTAATGTTTTTGAAAATACATTGTAATCATGATGCTTTGGAAAATAATAAAACATTTGGGACTATTTTAAGTAGAAAAAAACCCTCTAATTTGGAAAAAGTGATGAAAAGTTACACACCTCCAAATATAAGATAACTAAGTCCTGAGATGTAACGTAGAGCAAGGTGACTATAGTTAACTGCTGTTATACATGCTAAGGAAATAAATCCTAAACGTTCTCATCACAAGAAAAAAGTTATTGTTATGTAAGGTGATGGAATTAAAAGATGTTTACTCCTTGGAAGGAAACTTATGACCAAACTAGATAGCGTATTAAAAAGCAGAGATATTACTTTGCCAACAAAGTCCATCTAGTCAAGGCTATGGTTTTTCCAGTATGATCACGTATGGATGTGAGAGTTGGACTGTGAAGAAAGCTGACCACCGAAGAATTGATGCTTTTGAACTGTGGTGTTGGAGAAGACTCTTGAGAGTCCCTTGGACTGCAAGGAGGTCCAACCAGTCCATCCTAAAGGAGACCAGTCCTTTATGTTCATTTGAAGGACTGATGCTGAAGCTGAAACTCCAATACTTTGGCCACCTCATGCGAAGAGTTTACTCATTGGAAAAGACCCTGATGCTGGGAAAGATTGAAGGCAGGAGGAGAAGGGAACGACAGAGGATGAGATGGCTGGATGGCATCACAGACTCAGTGCACATGAGTTTGGGTGAACTCCGGGAGTTGGTAATGGACAGGGAGGTCTGGCGTGCTGCAATTGATGGAGTCGCAAAGAATCGGACAGGACTGAGCGACTGAACTGAACTGAACTGAAGGTGATGGATGTTAACAAAACTTGGTCTTGTGATCACTTTTCATTATATACATATATTAAATCATTAGGTTGTAAAGCTAAAAACTAATATAGTGTTATATGTCAATTATATCTCAATTTTAAAAAGAATTTTAAAAAGATAATTTAAGGTTTTTTGTTGTTGCTGCTGTTGTTAAGCAATAATCAGTCAATAGCAAAAGTTTTTAGAATATTTAGCTACTTCAGGATTTCAGAGTCTATTTTCTTCCTATGTATCCATTTGTTCATACTAGAATAAGCCCCAAACTTACTTAGGCATGGCTCTAGCATTGACAGTTAACAAATATGAATCATTGACTTATTTGTTTATTCCATGTCTGCCATCATTTTTACTACATTAAAAGTCTAGAGAAGAGTGATGAAGTACCTAACAAATAGCAAAAATGCAACAGTTAAGCCATCTGTTCAGATATAGACATTTTTCAACCAAAACTGTACAAGGTATTTATATTTCAATTGATTTTTTGTGTATGTGGGTGAATACAATTGAAACAGATATTACTGAGGCATTGTGAAATTTAAACAAAGGTTCAAAATAGCACATAGTGTCTGTGACAAAATATTACTTAATTGATATTAATATTCACTGTGTCATAGTGTAGACCTAGTGCATTTACACCATACTTTTAATATACTAAGTGTATTTTCAACACAATATTCTAGGGGATGACAATAGGATATTAAGAATTATTTCATATTCTAATAAATAAAAAAAAGTCAAGCAAAATTAGGATATGGGGTGGGGGTGTTGCTGGCTCTTCATATGTCACACAGAAGTCTTAAAGGACTAAGCCACAAATTGCTTTGAGAATTTTCAATAGATCTGGCTTAGATCTACAAGACCAATACAAGTACTATATTTTGAGAAAAAAAAAATAGTCTGAAGCTTCATTAAGCAATAACTTCCGATACAAAAGCCCTCTTCTTTGACTTTTGGAATAATTTATCCTGATATAAGTGACTGTATTTTACCTTTTATCTATTCTATAATTAAAACAGTAAATTTTTAGAAAATGTGTGTTCTACATTACAATTTTGTATTCTTATTGCTTAGCATTATGATTTTCCTCAAAGGGGGGCGGGTAAAAGGAATAAAAATAGAGAAAAAAAATGATTTTCCTCTGAAATTAAATAGATTATTACCTTAGAGTAGATCCCTGTTAATATCATTGAGTCAACGAATTCTTAAGATTGTTCATATACAGGTGAAATGCAACCTCCCATCATCTTTCTTTGAGAATGCCATTCTCATCACACTTTTCAGAAGGTTTTTTTTTTTAATTTTTTAATTATCTAGATTTTTTTAAAGTCTCATATATTTCCAATGATTAGTATCCAAATAAACTTTTATAATAAAATTTCTATAATTATCTCCTGGGAAATAAACATTTTAGATGTTACCAAGTTTTTTTTTTTTTTTTTCCTATGAAGATTCATCATTGCAAACCTTTGTGAGCTTCTGAAATCCTGACTTCCAGTCTTTTCTTTCTGTTGACCATCTCTTATCCTGACACATTCCACACTGTCAACCCAGCTTTCCTCATTGAGCATCCAGGGCAGTAAAGCCGGTAGCATGGTTGTTTCTGTCATACCCCTTGAACCTCACATTCCAGCATGGATTCAAGGACAAATATTTTAAAGTCTTCGTTTCCATTGTAGTTGCACCACAACCAAATCCTGAAGAACGCCTCCACATAAAAAAAAAAAAGCAGCTGAAGAGAAAAAACAAAAAACACTGGTCTGCTGACAAGGCTCACTCAAAATTCAGGGCTACAGTTTTCAGCTGCATACTCAACAGTTTACCGCAGTGTGACCTATTGATTGAGATTAGAGATTCTGCTTTTACTTGAGCTACCTGAACAACTTTTATACCATATTTTCATCTCAAAACAGGGATGATAAAAGCAGAACTTGCCACAGAATCATTGTGAGTGGAAAAGCATTTATAAGTGCACTGCATATAGATAGTGCTGTTCACATTATAGTTGTTATTTTTATGTTCTCTGTACTTTATTAAAAATTTAAGTTTCTTTTCTTCTTAGAGCTCCAACCGTACCTCTCACTATCACTCTCAGCTGATAACAATTCCATATCTCCTTGACAAGAGAAGCATTAGGGGGAACAGCATTAGGGGGAACTCTTACTATTCCCACCACCAAATATATCTACCCAACTCCCACTTTTCCCACTCAAAACAACCCGATCCAGTTACACCAAGGCATGCGGCATGTGAATGGATTAAAAAGAAGTGCCTGTGGGGCTCCACACAATAAAGTGTCCACGAGCACACTCTGTAATTTAGCTCTTTCCACATCCATTTACTACGATCACCATAGACCTGCTATTATTATCAAGAGAAATAGAATCTTTAGATAGAGAAAAGGGAGATTCTAAATAACATGAGTACAATGAACACTGATTGAGAACTAGTTCCAGGAGCAGGAGGCAAAAAACTGCCCTGCATTGCAGGCAGATTCTTTACCAGCTGAACTCCCTATATACATACCCCATCCACAAAACAAATAAAAGTTATTTTGAGATTTTCGAGTGAGAAGATAAACTACCAAACTGAAACATTCTCACAGAATACATCATTATGTTTAATAATTATATCTAAGAAAGAGATAGCTTATATTTTAATAAACATTTAAAGAAAATATTTTAAGAAATATTCTGAGTAGATTCAGACATTTAAATATACATGTTAGAATGGTTTTGGAACAGAATAAAAAGTGACTAGAAAAAACTAAAATAATAAAAAATAATATAATAACTTTTTAGTGAGTTAAAAGGCTGGCATTAACTTCCAGTTGAATAGGTGGTAGAAAAGATTAGTGAAAACAATATGTTGAAATTTCAATCCATTTCTTCTTTATCAAAGAACATTCTAGACCTCTCACAGTGTCTCTATTTTTCATTCAAAATACTTGCAGGGTTTCCCTGTGAAATATTTACAGAATACCTCCTTTTGCTTTGGTCACCATTCTGCTATATGGTACATTGCACCCCCAGAAATTATCCTAAAATACTTTTAATGTAGGTTTCATTTTAGATGACAGTGATCAGAAGTTGAATTAAGACAAATTACCTGACCTTGGGAATTGGTTAATTGACATGTCTATAATATCCTGCTAGTGAGTCTGTAAAAACTATGACAAACCTAGATAGTGTATTAAAAAGCAGAGATATCACTTTGCTGAGAATGATCCATATAGTCAAAGCTATAGTTTTTCCAGTAGTCATGTACAGATGTGAGAGTTGGATCATAAAGAAGGTTGAATGTCACAGATGCTTTCAAATAGTGGTGTTGGAAAAGATTCTTGAGAGTCCCTTGGACAGCAAGGAGATGAAATCCTAAAGTCAATCCTGAAGGAAATCAACCCTGAATATTCATTGGAAAGACTGATGTAGAAGCTCCAATACTTTGACCACCTGATGCCAGGAGCCTACTCATTGAAAAGACCTGATGCTGGGGCAGGTTGAGGGCAGGAGGAGATGAGACTGACAGAGGATGAAATAGTTGGATGGCATCACAGATTCAATGCACATGAATTTGAAAAAACTCCAGGAGACGGTGAAGGACAGGGAAGCCTGGTGTACTGCAGTTCATAGGGTCACAAACAGTTGGAAATGACTGAGCAACTGAACAACAACTCACAAACTGTTGCCAGTTCTTCTACATTACTATTTATCTCTACCTGCATCCTATCTCACCTGGATTGCTAAAACATCCCTGTCCAACACACAGGTGTACTTGCTACTTCCTGTCTTAGCATTTCTTGGTGCTAGCATGAGGATCTTACTTAAATGCAAATTGGATGATATCCATTCTGTTTAAAACTTCGTTCAATAACTGCCCCATTTCTCTTAGGAATAACCCCAAAGTATTGAATGTGGTTTGTAAGAACTTGAATAATCTGGGCATAATCTGTTTATGCCTCTAGTTTTACCATTGACATCTAACCCCCTAAATTAATGATCCAATAACAACCAATGTCTTTAGTTTCTACATGTACTGTTCTTTATCTTGTGTAAATCAATGCACTGCTATTGGCCTATAATTTTCTTTTTGTGTGTGATGTCTTCTGGTTTTGGTGTCAGGGTGATGTCAATCATGTAGAATGAATTTGGAAGGATTCCTTCCTTTGCAATTTTTTAAAATAATGAGAAAAATAGATGCTAATAATATTTGGTATAGTTTACCTCTGAAGCTGTCTGGTGTTTGAATTTTTTGTTGGGAATATATTTTGTTACTAATTCAATTTCATTCCTGGTAATCAGTCTAATTATATTTTCTGTTTCTTCCTTGTTCAGTCTTAAGAGATTGTACTTTTCTAATAGTTTGCTCATTTCTTCTAGCTTCTCCATTTTATAATGAATAATTGTAGTAATCTCTCATGATACTTTGTATTTCAATGATGACAGTTATAACTTTACCTTTTTCATTTCTGATTTTATTGTTTTGAGCCCTCTGTCTTTTTTTCTTGATAGTCTGGCTGAGGATTTAACAATTTTGCTTCTCTATTCAAAGAAACTACTCATACCTTCATTCCTTCATTGATCTCTTTGATTATTTTTTTGAAAATTGAAATTTGAAAATTTGAAAAATTTTTAGTGTCTTTTTATTGAAGTACATCACTTCATGGGAAATAGATGGGGAAACAGTAGAAACAGTGTCAGATTTTATTTTTGGGGGGCTCCAAAATCACTGCAGATGGTGACTGCAGCTATGAAATTAAAAGACGCTTACTGCTTGGAAGAAAAGTTATGACCAACCTAGATAGTATATTCAAAAGCAGAGACATTACTTTGCCAACTAAGGTCCGTCTAGTCAAGGCTATGGTTTTTTCTGTGGTCATGTATGGATGTGAGAGTTGGACTGTGAAGAAGGCTGAGTGCCGAAGAATTGATGCTTTTGAACTGTGGTGTTGGAGAAGACTCTTGAGAGTCCCTTGGACTGCAAGGAGATCCAACCAGTCCATTCTGAAGGAGATCAACCCTGGGATTTCTTTGGAAGGAATGATGCTAAAGCTGAAGCTCCAGTACTTTGGACACCTCATGCGAAGAGTTGACTCATTAGAAAAGACTCTGATGCTGGGAGAGATTGGGGGCAGGAGGAGAAGGGGACGACAGAGGATGAGTTGGCTGGATGGCATCACGGACTCGATGGACGTGAGTCTGAGTGAACTCCGGGAGATGGTGATGGACAGGGAGGCCTGGTGTGCTGCGATTCATGGGGTCGTAAGGAGTCGGACACGACTGAGTGACTGAACTGAACTGAACTGACAGTTGATTTATAGTGTTCTGCCTTATTCCTTTTATAGTCTCTATTTCATTTCTTTCTTCTGACATCTTTATGATTTCTTTCCTTTTACTAACTTTGGGTTTTGTTTGTTCTTTTTCTAGTTCCTTTAGGTATAAGATAAGGCTTATTTTTTAAGGTATATAGGTATCATTACAAACTTACCTCCTAGTACTGCTTTAACTGTGTCCCATAGATTTTGAATCATTGTGTTTTTGTTTTCATTTGTCTCTTGGTATTGTCTGATTTCCTCTTTTACTTCTTCAGTAACCCACTGACTGTTTAGTAGCATATTCTTTATCCTACACATGTTTGTGAGGGTGTTGTGTGTGTGTGTGTGTATTTGTGTTTTGCAGTTTTTTTTTCTTCTTGTAGTTGATCTGGTCTCATATGTTATAATTGGAAAAGATCCTTGATATGATTTCTTAAATACACTGACACCTATTTTGTGGCTGAGCATGTGACATAGCCTGGAGAATGTTTCCTGTGTATTAAAAAAGAATGTATATTCTGTTACTTTCCATGAAATATTCTATTTTAAAATATTATTTATTTCTAAAATATAAATGTAAAGAGATTTCAAGAATATTTGCTTAAAATTAAGAAGTAATTATCTCACTGAGAAACTATTCTTAGATTAATTAATATTGGGTTAAAGAGGAAAATAAGACATTTATTGCATGCATTTTAGTTATTCAACTTTTTAAGTTTTCTTAAACAACATTAAAGAGTAATTTCCTCACATTGTATTAATTATGCATAATTATGATAGTGTTGGAGAAGACTCTTGAGAGTCCTTTGAACTGCAAGGAGATTGAAACAGTCCATCCTAAAGGAAATCAGTCCTGAATATTCATTGGAAGGACTGATGCTGAAGCTGAAACTACAATACTTTGGCCACCTGATCCGATGGACTGATTTACTGGAAAAGACCCTGATGCTGGAAAAGATTGAAAAGAGTCAGACATGACTGAGCAACTGAACTGAACTGACTGACATGGGGTAGACAGGGAAAAGAAGAGTTTTAGTAACAAACTATATATTTAAATAAAGAATCACATTAACAATTAAGAGAAAAAAGATAATAGGGAAAACCGTATTACATTTGCTTGTCTAATCATTATTCAGTTTTATGTTAAGCGAAAAGCAGTATATTGGTAGTAATTCATCCTTCAAACCTCATTTTACATAAACTCTTTTCAAGCATGTTTCAAAAGAGAAAAAGAAATCAAATGCCAGTGTTTACAATTCAAGGAATAAGAGAGTCTTAGTGGCAAAAGCAATGTTTTTAAAAGTGAAACATTCTAAGTGTTACTGTCAAAGATTAAAGCTTTCCATATGTTGAGAACTAGAATAAGAACTAGGATAAAAGAGTTTCTAATGTAAATTTTTTGTTAAGAAAAAGGAAATTAACAAGGTATTATGTTAGCTTAAAAAGTTAATAGCAAAAATTAAGTTAGAGAAAAACCACGTCATTTCAGAATTTAGTAGCTCCTAATTTTGTATTTAGAAAGTGTCATACTTGTAAATAATTTAAGGTTTTGCATTTGGTGTAACTAATCTCTGTTAATTTAGTAGGTGATTTGTCATTTGCTCAGGATGGTTTTGCTCTGACTGGAAAAGGATTTGATTTACTTTTCTAGTTCATGTGATTTAATCATCACTCAGTTTGAGCTACCATAGAGAGAGTTACTCAGCTTATTTTCTGTGAAATAAGTGTAGGGGAGATAAATTAAGATTTCAGTGGCCTCTGAGTGTTTCAAATCATAATATGCTACCCCCCTTTCCACAGCGTTATTTTCTTCCCTCAGGATATAATTTTACATTGAGAACCGTGTTCAAGGTGTGCATTTCAATTTAGTGGAAAAGAGTAGAGAGAGTTTCTGATTTTCAGAGGCCATATTCTATCTCCTTCCTTTGAACAAAACACTAAGAATTAACATTACCAGCACTATTTTGGCCAAAGCTATTTTCATTTCAGCTCAAGATAAGACAATAACTATTTTCTACCTATAAATTAGGAGTCTTCTTGTATTCATTGTCACAAGTGGATTTATTGAATACAAAGACATTCAAAAAAAACATAGTTTGACATAGAAGTAGACATAGTTTGGACCTCTGTCTAAGAATATCTCCAAAGGACTTCCTCTATAGTAGTCACTTGTGTGCAGTTACATTTCTGTCAGTAGTCATGTTTCCTACACAAAGCCTAATACAAAAAGCAAATATGTCATTTAATTTTTAGCCTACTTTGCTCTGATCATAATTCTTTGCATTTATAAAACAAATTCATTCTTTCTTTCAGGTGAATATATTGGTTTAATTCACCAAACAGATCTGCATCACCTCTGCACAGCCTCTCTTGACTTACCCAGTGCTTCTTTGTCCTAGATAAGAGTCACTACTTGAAATTTTTTCTTTCTCTTGACTACTGTCTCAATATCATTTTGGAAGGATTAACGCTCACAAGATGGTGAAGGAAAATGGTGACAACCCTGAAGTGAGAATACAGGATATCTACCCAGATTTTTTTTTAAGTTACTCTCTCAGTGTCTCAATTCGATGTCCAGTCACTTTGATTTAACTCTTGAACCTAGATGTCCATCAGCAGACAAATGGATAAGAAAGCTGTAGTACATATACACAATGGAATATTATTCAGCCATTAAAAAGAATACATTTGAATCAGTTCTACTGACATGGATGAAACTGGAGCCTATCATACAGAGTGAAGTAAGCCAGAAAGAAAAACACCAATACAGTATACTAACATATATATATGGAATTTAGAAAGATGGTAATGATAACCCTGTATGTGAGATAGCAAAAGAGACACAGATGTATAGAACAGTCTTTTGGACTCTGTGGGAGAGGGCAAGGGTGGGATGGTTTGGGAGAATGGCATTGAAACATGTATATCATCATATGTGAAACAGATCACCAGTCCAGGTTCGATTCATGATACAGGGTACTCGGGGCTGATGCACTGGGATGACCCAGAGGGATGGGATGGGAGGAAGATGGGACGGGGGTTCAGGATGGGGAACACATGTTCACCCGTGGCGGATTCATGTCAATGTATGGCAAAAACTACTACAATATTGTAAAATAATTAGCCTCCAAAAAATAAAAAAAAATTTAAAATAAAGAAATAAATCTTGACTCGAAAATTACGTTATGGCTCATCCTTTGTTCTGTGCACATATATATGGAATTTAGAAAGATGGCAATGATGACCCTGTATGCAGGACAGCAAAAAAGACACAGATATGTATAACGGACTTTTGGACTCAGTGGGAGAGGGAGAGGGTGAGATGATTTGGGAGAATGGCATTGAAACATGTATAATATCATGTAAGAATCGAATTGCCAGTCTATGTCCGATGCAGGATATGGCATGCTTGGGGCTGGTACGTGGGGATGACCCAGAGAGATGTTGTGGGGAGGGGGGTGGGAGGGGGGTTCATGTTTGGGAATGCATGTACACCCGTGGTGGATTCATGTCAATGTATGGCAAAACCAATACAGAATTGTAAAGTAAAATAAAAAATAAAAAAAAAAGAAAATTACAAGTTACTATGGTCATTTACCTTCTAGATTGCTCAAAAATAATAAAACCCTCAAATTTTCAAATTCCTTAAGTTCATGTAGCACATATACATCAGGGTGAAAATCGCATCTAATGACATTATTGACTATCATGATTATGACATCACCTAGATGTACTTGTTGGCACTTTTCCTTGTAACCATATGCTTTTTCTCACTGACTCTTGATACCAAGTGACTGTAGTTGCCCAGAGCCTTCCAGGTTTTGGCCAGTTTACCTGAGAGGCACATCTAATCCAGAATTTTGACAACAAACTACAACCAACAACTGAAATTTTTTTCTCTGCTGTTCTTCGTGGTCTGGAATTTATAATGAACGGATTTATTTTATGATATATATTATATCTTTTGCAGTTGTATATTCCCTACAAGAAAACATATGCATATTTATTTATTTAGGCTGCTCATGTGGCCTGTGGGGTCTTAGTTACCAACCAGTGATCAAACCTGTGCCCCCTGTGTTAGAAGCACAAAACACTAATCATTAGACCACCAGGGAAGTCCCAAGAAAACATACACATACACGGACTTGTTCTCCAAACCAATTTAGTGTGTGTGTGTGTGTGTTTGTTTGTTTGTTTAAAGATAATTTCAGTAAGAGTAGAAAGCTCATGACATTAAAATTAGAAGTTTCCTGGGATTCCATGCTATCTAGTCACATCATGGTGGCTTGTTCTGGTCACTTCCTCTAACACAGGTCAGCCATTTCTCAGGCCATGACTCCAAATGAAAGCTTTTCAAGCTCCAGAAACGTTTGAAGTGAAACTGCAAGATTAGTTCCTACCTGTAAGAAGCTGCAAGATTAGTTCTTACCTGTAAAACTGGAAATCTAGTGAATAGCTAGAGCATGGTAACTAGAACCTGTTACTTGATGCTCATTTCCATTATAAGCTGACTCTGGCCTAAAGATGTGAAGTGAAGTGAAGTTGCTCAGTAGTGTCTGACTCTTTGCAACCCCATGGACTGTAGCCTACCAGGCTCCTCTGTCCATGGTATTTTCCAGGCAATAGTGCTGGAGTGGATTGCCATTTCCTTCTCCAGGGGATCTTCCCAACCCAGGGATCGAACCTGGGTCTCCCGCATTGTAGACAGACACTTTACCGTCTGAGCCACCTGGTATGTCTTTGTCAACTCAGACAGTTATCTAAATTTTAGATACACTTCAGAAATGTCTTGGAATCCTGAAAAGTATATTCTCTCCATTTTTTTCAATAAATATTAATTTAGTTTCTTCTTTGGGAAAAATTATACAGCTTTTGCCAGTTTTCAGTAGTTTGAAAACATGCTCTTCTGAATCATGTGTGTGTGTGTGTGTGTGTGTGTGTGTGTGTATTTTCATCTGTAAAGTGATATTTTTGGGGAGGATCCCAAGGACCCTTCTCCCTATATGGTTACATTTTCTTTTATCTGTCTACCATTCCAAGGGGAAGAAATGCTGTTATAAACTCAAATTAGCATCTAGTTTCACCATTATTTTAACATTGTTGAACAATGAAGTCTTCAGGTATTTGATTAGTTGGTAGAAGGAAACACAAAGAAAAATGTGTGATATGGGGTAGAGACAATTTGATCTACCATTCTAATTCCATATTTTAGTAATTATGTGGCTTTAAGTCACTTAAACACTTTGATCCACAGATTAAGATAACATTATCTATACAGAGACGTCACAGTGTTAAGTAAAACAAGAGAGAAATACCTATTAAAATGTTTGCAAAATTATAGAGCAATACAGTCAATCAGTCAGCTCAGTTGCTCAGTCATGTCCGAATATTTGTGACCCCATGGACTGCAGGACGCCAGGCCTCCATGTCCATTGCCAACTTCCAGAGTTCACTCAAACTCATACCCATTGGGTCAATAATGTCATCCAACCATCTCATCCTCTGTCAACCCCTTCTCCTACCACCCTAAATCTTTCCCAACGTCAGGGTCTTTTCAAATGAGTCAGTTCTTCGCATAAGGTGGCCACAGTATTGGAGTTTCAGCTTCAACATCAGTCCTTTCAATGAATATTCAGAACTGATTTCCTTTAGGATGAACTGGTTGAATCTCTTTGCAGTCCAAGGGACTCTCAAGAGTCTTCTCCAACACCACAGTTCAAAAGCATCAATTCTTTGGCACTTAGCTTTCTTCACAGTCTAACTCTCACATCTATACATGACTACTGGAAAAACCATAGTCTTGACTAGACGGACTTTTGTTGGCAAGATAATGTCTGTGCTTTTCAATATGCTATCTAGGTTGGTCATAACTTTTTTTCCAAGGAGCAAGAGTCTTTTAATTTCATGGCTGCAATCACCATCTGCAGTGATTTTGGAGCCCCAAAAAATAAAGTCTGACACTGTTTCCATTGTTTCCACATCTATTTGCCGTGAAGTGATGGGATCGGATGCCATGATCTTCGTTTTCTGAATGTTGAGCTTTAAACCAACTTTTTCACTCTCCTCTTTTGCTTTCATCAAGAGGCTCTTTAGTTCTTTGCTTTCTGCCTTAAGGGTGGTGTCATCTGCATATCTGAGGTTATTGATATTTCTCCTGGCTATCTTGATTCCAGCTTATTCTTCATTCAGTCCAGCATTTCTCATGATGTACTCCGCATATAAGTTAAATAATCAGGGTGACAATATACAGCCTTGATGTACTCCTTTTCCTATTTGGAATCAGTCTGTTGTTCCATGTCCAGGTCTAACTGTTGCTTCCTGACCTGCATACAGATTTCTCAGGAGGCAGATCAGGTGGTCTGGTATTCCCATCTTTTTCAGAATTTTCCACAGTTTGTGGTGATCCACATAGTCATACGTTGTGGCATAGTCAAGAAAGCAGAAAGAGATGTTTTTCTGGAAATCTCTTGCTTTATCCATGATCCAGCAGATGTTGGCAATTTGATCTCTGGTTCCTCTGCCTTTTCTATACCCAGCTTGAACATCTGGAAGTTCACGGTTCATGTACTATTGAAGCCTGGCTTGGAGAATTTTGAGCATTATTTTACTAGCATGTGAGATGAGTGGAATTGTGCAGTAGCTTGAGCACTCTTTGGCATTGCCAAACAAATGTTAATTAACTGTTTATTCATTCATTCAAGCTTATTGCCTCATCTAAATTTCTCTCTTGAAAGTTCAGAGAGTGATTGGATTGGATGATAAATTTAAAAAGTTAATTAAGAGCAGGAAAATGAGCTGACTGGGGAAGAGAAAGAATTCTTATAAGAAATAAAACTAATATAACTGTTATTGTGTATGAGAATGCCAAGATGTCAATGATGTTTATAAAAAATAATTATGTGGTAAATAAATAGGTAAAAAGATGGCCACAGTCAAAGTATGAGGAAAATGAACCAAACTACATCACTATATCCATACTAAAACCGAATGTAAGTTGCCAGTATAACTTACCAATATGACAATATCAGGAAATTGTCTAAACACATAAGCAAATATATTGCTTCACAGAAAAAATTTTAGACAATGTGAGATTTTATATGAAAAATTAAGTGTAAATATTTTTATTTCATATCCATATTTATGACTAAAGCCTTATATATCTGTAATCCAAGCATATTTTTCTAATACAAAAGTGAAATAATGCACAATAAAAATTCAAAGAATGTAAAAGATGATTAAAATGATAAATGGAGAAGTTTCCATATAAAGTGAGTCAAAAGAAAAATCAGAACTCTTCAGCCAGGAAGATTTTGTTAATGGCAAAGGATATGAGTCATGAGAGTAGGTAAGGTAAATGCAGATATGTTTAAAGCTAGTTCTAAGATATAGTAATAAGAGGATAGGAAGGCTTAATACTGCAGGTCTCACTGCTTCCTAGTTGGATATCCTTAGTCATATTTTCTCATCTTTCTGTTCTTCAGGTTCCCCACTTGCACCATAAAGGTAAAACTTAAACCTCCTCTGGATTGTTTGTGACCATTTAGTAAGAAGTAAGCACTCAGAACAGAACCAAGTACATGAAGAATGCCCATTTTTTTAAAGGAAGGGGAAACTTAAAGCTTGAAATAGGTCAGTTTACAGAGAGGAAGAAGTAAAAAGAAGAACTTTTTGAAATATTGAATCTTAACATTATATATGTATATATATATATATGAACTTCCCTCATAGCTCAGTCTGTAAAGAATCTGCTTGCAAGGTAGGAGACCCAGGTTTGATTCCTGGGTTGGGAAGATTCCCTGGAGAAGGAAATGGCAACCCACTCCAGTATTCTTGCCTGGAGAATTCCATGGACAGGGGAGACTGCCAGGTTATATTCTATGGGGTTGCAAGAGTCGGACATGACTGAATGACTAAGCAGACACACACACAGACACACACACACAGACACACACACACACGTGGTTATTTTGATGGCAAACTTGAAATGACTTGGGAACCCAAATGGAAACTAAATCCACATAAGATTTAAATAATTATTTGACACATATCTCTAGTTTTTGAGAATGTCATCTAAAAGTCAATCATAAATATGTTTGTACCCATCAGAAACAAGATAATCATGTGGCTGGATTAAGGACTGACTCTGTAGAACATAACTAGGGTCATTTTATCAGTTCAGTGAATAAAGCAGATGGTCCTGTCTTTTTCACAACTATAATATTGCTTCATTAGCCTCCAAGGAGATCTAGTTTTACAAGTATAACATTTGTTATAATACCACCTAAAAAATTCAGCCTTAGTCTTTTCAGTTGATAGAACAATTTATGTTCAAAATCGGACTCTGAATATGAAGGGCCACCCAGTGATAAGCAAGACAGAACTTTTAGTACCAGCCTTTGCAATAACAATCTAAGGTAATTTGCATGGACAAAGGAAAATAAATGAGTAAAGTTACTCTTAGTTACAAAGATACAGGTAAAATATAGGAATGTATCCAGTAAAAAATATAAAATAGGATTTTTTTAAAGTTTCTCAGTTCAGTTCAGTTCAGATGCTCAGTCGTGTCCGACTCTTTGCAACCTCATGAATTGCAGAACGCCAGGCCTCCCTGTCCATCACCGACTCCTGGAGTTCACTAAAACTCATGTGCATTGAGTCCGTGATGCCATCCAGCCATCTCATCCTCTGTCATCCCCTTCTCCTCCTGCCCCCAATTCCTCCCAGCATCAGGGTCCAATGAGTCAACTCTTCACATGAGGTGGCCAAAGTATTGGTGTTTCAGCCTCAGCATCAGTCCTTCCAATGAACACCCATGACTGATCTCTTTTATAATGGACTGGTTGGATCTCCTTGCAGTCCAAGGGACTCTCAAGAGTCTTCTCCAACACCACAGTTCAAAAGCATCAATTCTTTGGCGCTCAGCTTTCTTCACAGTCCAACTCTCACATCCATACATGACCACTGGAAAAACCATAGCCTTGACTAGACGGACCTTTGTTGGCAAAGTAATTTTTCTGTTTTTTTTTTATATGCTATCTAGGTTGGTCATAACTTTCCTTCCAAGGAGTAAACATCTTTTAATTTCATGGCTGCAGTCACCATCTGCAGTGATTTTGGAGCCCAAAAAAAGGGAAAGAAAAAATCAAATCTTGTTACAATTAGTTCTTATTTGAGTTTTACACCAGAAACTCTTATTTCCTGGTTCAAGGTATAATAATTTATTTAAATTTAAATATTCAAGTTCCTCTTAAATTTAAGAACTTTAAAATGGCATTCCTTGTTTTTACTTTTATGGTAGTGATATTTATGGAAAGGTGGGACTTAATAGGTGATTTTGTTGTTCAGTTGCTCAGTTGTATCCGACTCTTTGCAACCTCATGGACTACTGCACACCATGGTTCCCTGTGCTTCACCATCCACCGGAGCTTTCTCAAACTCATGTCCATTGAGTCATGATGCCATCCAACCATCTCATCCTCCATCGTCCCCTTCACCCCCTGCCTTCAATCTTTCCCATCATCAGGGTCTTTTCCAATGAGTCAGTTCTTCACATCATGTGCCCAAAGTATTGGAGCTTCAGCTTTCAGCATCTGTTCTTGCAATGAGTAGTCAGGACTGATTTCCTTTAGGATTGACTGGTTTGATATCCTTGCAGTCCAAGGGACTCTCAAGAGTCTTCTCCAACACCACAGTTCAAAAGCATCAATTCTTTGGCATTCAGCCTTCTTTATGGTCCAACTCTCACATCCACAGATGACTACTGGAAAAACCATGGCTTTGACTATATGGACCTTTGTCAGCAAAGTAATGTCTCTGCTTTTTAATATGATGGCTAGGTTTGTCATAGTTTTTCTTCCAAGGAGGAAGTGTCTTTTAATTTCATGTCTGCAGTCACTGTCTGCAGTGATTTTGGAGCCCAAGAAAAGAAAGTCTGTTGCTGTTTCCATTGTTTCCCCATCTATTTGCCATGAAGTGATGGGACCTATAGACCAACAAGCCTATAGGTGATATACATGGTTATATATAAAATTTGATTTTCCTTTTAAAATCTTGTGGGAAATTCAGTTTCAAATAATAAATGCCTTGAGAGCATTGACATGAGAGCTCAACAGAAATGTATTCACTAATGATAATACAAAACACCCTCCAATTCACTCTCATATCATCCCATTTAAATTATCTGCCACTTAATACTTGATCTTTTTTTCCCTAAATATTCTTTCAACAAATTTTTGTTGACCACTTACTTCATCTACTGTCCTAAGTATTTTACATCTATCAGTGAGCAGAATAAAATAATAATCCCTGTCTTAAGAGATTTATATCGCTTGTTTTTTTTTCTTTTTTTAATTATTTATTTTTAATTGAGGATCAGTTCTGTTCAGTTCAGTTCAGTCACTCAGTCGTGTCTGACTCTTTGCAACCCCATGAATCAAAGCACGCCAGGCCTCCCTGTCCATTACCACCTCCCGGAGTTCACTCAGACTCACGTCCATCGAGTCCGTGATGCCATCCAGCCATCTCATCCTCGGTCGTCCCCTTTTCCTTCTGCCCACAATCCCTCCCAGCATCAAAGTCTTTTCCAATGTGTCAACTCTTCTCATGAGGTAGCCAAAGGACTGGAGTTTCAGCTTTAGCATCATTCCTTCCAAAGAAATCCCAGGGCTGATCTCCTTCAGAATGGACTGGTTGGATCTCCTTGCAGTCCAAGGGACTCTCAAGAGTCTTCTCCAACACCACAGTTCAAAAGCATCAATTCTTTGGCACTCAGCCTTCTTCACAGTAATTGCTGCATAATATGGGAGAAGTCAATGGCACCCCACTCGAGTACTCTTGCCTGGAAAATCCCATGGATGGAGGAACCTGGAAGGCTGCAGTCCATGGGGTCACTGAAGGTCGGACAGGACTGAGCGACTTCACTTTCACTTTTCACTTTTATGCACTGGAGAAGGAAATGGCAACCCACACCAGTGTTCTTGCCTGGAGAATCCCAGAGACCGAAGAGCCTGGTGGGCTGCCATCTATGGGGTCACACAGAGTCGGACACGACCGAAGTGACTTAGCAGTAGCAGCTGCATAATATTGTGTTGGTTTCTGCCATAGATCAACATGAATCAGCTATGGGTATACATATGTCCCCTTCTTCTTGACATTCCACGTTCTCTCCCACATCAAAATTTTGATAGGTAAATGTAAATGTTCTTATTTTTTCTTACACTTACATAGAATTCAAGTTGTATGATGGTCGGTACTAATTTTGTCCTGATCACTACTTGATCCCTCTCCCTTAGAATAATCTTCCCAAAATAGCCACTCATGAAATATTTGCTGCAAAATTAAATGATTATGTTCTCAAGGCCATCCTCACAATTAACTAATTCATTCAAAAAATTCATAAATACATTGAGTGACTGCTATAGACATCCTATTTTTTAGGCATTATACTAGCTCATAAAGATGAAAATGAATCCCAGGCAAAAATGGGAAAGTTTACCAACGAATAAAGAAAATTTTGTAACTAAACTATCATTGAACTACATTCAACGAAAATAATAAAGCCAAATAAAAATTATCCCTAGAGAAAAAAAAGTGATAAAATATATCACCAACAAACGAGGCCAGGGAAGACTTCACAGAAGTGAAAATAGAGTTGGTATACAAGTTCCCAAAACAAGAAGAGCTCTGTAATGGAAATCAATTATTGACACAGAGACAACTGAGAAATTATTGCTGTGGATTTCTGGGGCTTTCTCTCCCCTAAAAAGTCACAGGAAATAGCTAAACAAATGAAAAATAGAGGCTAATAGCATCTTCAATGAGACAAAGCTAAAGGCACAACTTCAAACCATTAACTATGAAGCATTTCCCCCAAAAACTGTCATCTCTGAACCAAAATGAAGCAAGAGACTAAGACACATCATAGGCCTCAGGCAAAAGCATATTTGACCAAGAAGAAAGGCATAATTCTTGAAATCTTGTCAAGATCTCTTTGATTATTAAGAGACAGATATCAACAGGCTCTGGAAGATGTGAAGTGGTATCTGTATAGTATGTTCAACACTATAGCCTAAGGCATTTAGTACTGCAACATTAAAACTGCATGCATTAAACTGCAACATTAAAAAAAAAAGAAATCTTCTACAATCTAAAGAAACAGATTAAATGATGGAAAATAAAGTAAGAAATGCCATACTTAGGGAATTCTGGAAACTACCCTATAAGTACAAACCTGAAAGAAACTATGACTGGCAGTAAAAGAGCATCAGGTTAATGAGAGAGATTTCAGCAGTGGTGGGGATGGGGAATTGGATTCAGTGCTGGAGCCTACCTCAGGTTACTCCTTGCTAACTCCTCAGCCCAGAGTTTAGCAAAGACCTATCCCATTTCACAAAGATCCATATAGTCAAAGCTATGGTTTTTCTAGTAGTCATATATGGATGTAAGAGTTGGACCATATGTTGAGCACCGAAGAATTGATGTTTTTGATTTGTGGTGCTGGAGAAGACTCTTGAGAGTCCCTTGGACTGCAAGGAGATCAAGCAAGTCAATCCTAAAGGAAATAAATCCTGAATATTCATTGGAAGGACTGATGCTGAAGCTGAAGCTTCAATACTTTGGCCACCTGATGCAAAGAGCCTACTGATTGAAAAAGACCCTGATGCTGGGAAAGATTGAAGGCAGGAAGAGAAGGGGCTGACAGAGTATGAGATAGTTGGATGGCATCATCCACACAATGGACATAGTTTGGGCATACTCTGGGAGATACTGAAGGACAGGGAAGCCTGGCATGCTGCAGTCCATGAGGTCACAAAGAGTGGGACACAATTTAATGACTGAACAACAGCATCCCATTCCACAGGGATTCCCCAGTGGCTTAAGTGGTGAAGAATCTGCTTTCCAATGACGGAGATGCAGGAGACATGGGTTTGATCCGTTTCCACAATGAATGTTACTAAGAAAGGAATGAGTGGAGAAGTTATACATAATTTAGACGAAGTGGAGGGCATGGTTTCAACAAATAGTTCTCCATAATTTCAAAAAATGTACAGACAGCAGACTCAATCTCCTAATAAAAGAAGAAAAAAAAGGTTGAAGGAAGAGATATAAGGCTTTAGAGAGGAAATTATAAAGCAACTCAAGGAAATTTTTTAAAATCTTGAGAAATTTCAGGATAACACTGAAAGGCAAAATAAAAACATTGCAGAGATGAAACATATTTAAAGCAACAAAATAGAATTTTATAAATCTGCAATGACAGACTGGCTCCAAGAAGCTACACAGACACAATGGGAAAAAGATTAAAAAGTAATTAGAGGAAAATGCATATGACAAATGAGATCAAATATACACACATTATTATTTATAGAGAAGAAGTAGAAGAATAGATTTGAAAAATATTAAAATATAAGTCAATCAATAAGATTTAATGAGAAACCTTTATAAATTAGTTTGGAAAAATATTTAATGTCTGCTAACCCCAAGTGTTTCAAGATGTAGGAAATGTATCATACAGGCTGATTCTAAATAGAGGGGATAATAGTTATATTAGTGTTTAAACTAACATTACAAATTGAATGCTTTAATTATTTAAAGGAATATTACATTCATATAGCACCTGAGATTATTTTAAAAGCTAATTTAGCTCTACATTAAAAAACTGGCATTTTAAACAATATAATTTGAAAAATACTATACCAATGAGAACAAACTCAAGGAGGAAAAAACTTCTAAACAGTAAAATGCTCTCCAAAAAGCCATAACACCAAATAAAAATACTCAGAAGTAAAGAATGCTCAATAGTGGTAAACACAGAATCAATTTAAATATAAAGTTTTAAAGTGCCAAAAGTTTTTAAAACCAGAGAATGCATGATACAAACCCTAAAAGTTTAAACCAACTATATCTGCAATAACATAGAGAGATGGGAGAATGGAAAAACAGGAATTAAGAAATGCTATTTAAAGTTGTAGTTAAAAACACCTAAAGAGTTCATATTCTTAATGTTCTCATAATTTCATCATCATTGTTGTTGTTGTTTAGTCACTAAGCCATGTCCAACTTTCTGTGACCACATGAACTATAGCCTGCCAGGCTCCTCTGTCCATGTGATTTCTGAGGCCACAATACTGGAGTCGGTTGCCATTTTCTTCTTCAAGGATCTTCCCGACCCAGAGATCAAATCTACACCTCCTTCTTGGCAGGCAGATTCTTTACCTCTAGAATCCACCGCCAACGCATATACGTGTGTTTATATATACTTCTTCCCTGGTGGCTCAGAGGTTAAAGCGTTTGCCTCTAATGCGGGAGACCTGGGTTTGATCCCTGGGTCGGGAAGATCCTCTGGAGAAAGAAATGGCAACCCACTCCAGGATTCTTGCCTGGAGAATCCTATGGACGGAGGAGCCTGGTGGGCTACAGTCCATGGGGTTGCAAAGAGTCAGACACGACTGAGCAACTTAACTAAACTTCAGAAATATACTAATAATTATGTCAAGTAAAAGTTTAAAATGTTTCTTCTAGGAGAATTTTGAAGATTGGGGAGAAGTTTGCCTTGTTTGTGTTTCTTACAATGCCTAGTGTAAAAATGTTTAGTGAATACATGTGATTTTTAAAATAATGATAATGTAATTTTATCTTTAAAAAGAGATAGTTGAAATATATACCAGTTTAGTTCAGTCACTCAGTCGTGTCCAGCTCTTTGCGACCCCATGGACTGCAGCACACCAGGCTTCCCTGTTCATCACCAACTCCCAGAGTTTACTCTAACTCGTGTCCATCGAGACTGTGAAGCAATCCAACCATCTCATCCTCTGTCATACCCTTCTCTTGCCTTCAATCTTTCCCAGCATCAGGGTCTTTTCCAATGAGTCAGTTTTTTTGCATCATGTGGCCAAAGTGTTGGAGTTTCAGCTTCAACATCAGTCCTCCCAATGAATATTCAGGACCGATTTCCTTTAGGATGGACTGGTTGGATCTCTTAGCAGTCCCAGGGACTCTCAAGAGTCTTCTGGAACACCACACTTCAAAACCATCAATTCTGAAGCATTCATCTTACTTTATAGTCCAACTCTCACATCCATACATGACTACTGGAAAAATCATAGCTTTGATTAGACAGAACTTTGTTGGCAAAGTAACGTCTCTGCTTTTTAATATGCTGTCGCGGTTGGTCATAACTTTTCTTCCAAGGAGCAAGCATCTTTAAATTTCATGGCTGCAGTCACCATCTGCAGTGATTTTGAATCCCTGCAAAATGAAGTCTGTCACTGTTTCCATTGTTTCCCCATCTATTTGCCATAAAGTGATGACATGATCTTAGTTTTCTGAATGTAGAGTTTTAAGCCAAATTTTTCCCTTTCCTCTTTCACTTTCATCAAGAGTCACTTAAGTTCTTTGCTTTCTGCTGTAAGGATGGTGTCATCTGCATATCTGAGGTTATTGATATTTCTTCCAGCAATCTTGATTCCAGTTTGGCCTTTATCCAGCTTGGCATTTCACATGATGTACTCTGCATATAAGCTAAATAAGCAGGGTGACAATATACAGCCTTGATGTACTCCTTTTCCTATTTGGAACCAGTCTGTTGTTCCATATCCAGTTCTAATTGTTCCTTCTTGACCTGCATACAGATTTCTCAAGAGGCAGGTTAGATGGTCTGGTATTCCCGTCTCTTTCAGACTTTTCCACAGTTTATTGTGATCCACACAGTCAAAGGCTTTGGCATAGTCAATAAAGCAGAAATAGATGTTTTTCTGGAACTCTCTTGCTTTTTCCATGATCCAACGGATGTTGGCAATTTGATCTCTGGTTCCTCTGCTTTTTCTATACCCAGCTTGAACATCTGGAATTTTATGGTTCATGTACTATTGACCTGGCTTGGAGAATTTTGAGCAGTACATTGCTAGTATGTGAGTTGAGTGCAATTGTGCAGTAGTTTGAGCATTCCTTGGCATTGCCTTTCTTTGGGACTGGAATGAAAACTGACCTTTTCCTGCCCTGTGGCCACTGCTGAGTTTTCCAAATTTGCTGGCATATTGAGCGCAGCACTTTCACAGCATCATCTTTCAGGATCTGAAATAGCTCAACTGGAATTCCATCACCTCTACTATCTTTGTTTATAGTGATGCTTCCCAAAACCCACTTGACTTCACATTCTAGGATGTTTGCACTAGATGTGTGATCACACTATCTGGGTCATTAAAATCTTTTTTGTACAGTTCTGTCCTTTATTGTGACCATCTTTGCATGAAATGTTCCCTTGGTATCTCTAACTTTCTTGAAGAGATCTCTAGTCTTTCCCATTCTATTGTTTTCCTCCATTTCTTTGCACTGATCAACGAGGAAGGTTTTCTTATCTCTTTTTGGTATTCTTTGGAACTCTGCATTCAAATAGATATATCTTTCCTTTTCTCCTTTGCCAAGACAAAGGAGAAAAATGGAATATGTTTATAATAAACATTCATATATAAAATGTGTAGGGCATAATTTAATGACAATAAGGATCGAGACATAGTGCTAGGTTCTGGAGATATTTTATATAAAGCACTTCAAATATTTCATGAACATTTAGGTATTTGGGAAGTTGAGAAGAATAATAATGAAAAGCTGAACAGACTGAGGAAGACACATCAGATTAGGATGACTGAGTAGTGATAGTCTATATAAGAAGAAAATTATTTGTGGTGTTGTTAAATTTTAGGTGTTTATGAAGCAGCTGGATATGATATTTTAATGCAAGTCAGGAGAAATCCAGGCATTTGGGAGTCAGTGTGTGTGTATGTTAATCGTATCAGACTCTCTGCAACCCATGAATTGTAGCCCGCCAGGCTCCTCTGTCCATGGGATTCTCCAAGCAAAAATGCTGGAGTGGGTTGCCATGCCCTTCTCCAAAGCATCTTCCCAACCAAGGAATCAAACTGGCATCTCTTAGTCTCCTGCATTGGCAGGCAGTTTCTTTTCACTAGCGCCACGTGGGAAGCCCCCAGGTGTTTGTTCATAGAACATGTTAATTGCATGTGCTCATTCATCTTAAAATCAAAAATGCTTGGAGTTTCTTTGTTTTATTATTGTTTATAAAGAATCTATCTTGGGCTTATTGATTATTTATATTGTATTTTTAAATCTTGACTTCATTTATCTCTGCCATACTATTTTTATTTCATCAACTTCCTCTGGCTTCTTGCTCTGGATGTTGTTTATATGGATAGCTCTATTCAGTTGTTACCTGAGCACCAGACCATAAAAGCAGAAGTGAAGTGAAATTGCTCAGTCATGTCAGACTCTGCTATAGTCTGCCAGACTCCTCTGTCTGTGGGATTTTCCAGGCAAGAATACTGGAGTGGATTGCCATTTCCTTCTCCAGGGGATCTTATCAACCCAGGGATTGAACCCAGGTCTCCCTCATTGTAGGCAGACTCTTTACTATCTGAGCCACCAGGGAAGCCCAAAAACAGAGGGTGAATATTATTTATAATAGATTGGACAATGAAAGTTAGAGAAGTCTTGCCAATGCAGATGGAAGGATGCTGAATAATTTAAAAAAATAATTAATGATCAATTTAAAAAGAATTTGCCTAATTTAACATTCTTAACCTTTATTTGATAAAACTAAAGCTTATGTTTTTGCTCAGGATACTCAGATATGCATCTCAAAATATTTTGCCAATTAATTGTCACTTTATTTCAAAGCCTGTTCTCAACATTAAAATTGTTGGAACACTAGTCTTTGGTGAACAAAAAGCTATTCGAAGTCATTTAAATGATCGCCTAGCATCTGAAATCTTATTTTGAGCCATCTTCATTCCTTACTTTCATGAAAAACTACATTTTTCTCATGTACAGATCTCTCTTCAGTTGGATCATAAGCAGTAGATTAATGAATGATGCATCGTTGTTGGTAGGAATATGTAGCAACTTGTTGACATAAATATTTATCATCTCACACTGAAGAAGAGTAAAATTAAAGGTAGCTAATATAACAGAAATGTGAAAAGAAGGTTTGGACATTCATCCATTTTTTGTCACTCTTCAGGAAAGCTGGCTTTTCACATTACTTATATATTTGGCACTGTATTTCAGATCAAGGTTAACACACATATTGTGATTTTGTTTTGTTTTGTTTTGTTTTTTCTTTTTGGCAAGCTTTCCTCACCCACATGCCACAGCAAACAAAGAAATGTGAGGAGTTTGTTTTTGGGTAGGGGGGCACTGTGGTTTTTGGTTTGTTTTTGTTTTTGTTTTGCTGATTTTGGCAAGGACAAATGGATAAGGAAGGAAAGATTTTTTTATTATACATTTATTAAAATATTTACTTTATTTGCTATCTACTACTTATTTTATCATAGTCTGATAATAGCACACATGCGTTTCTTTGCTTGTATCTTCCTTCCCACACTTTTTCCCATGGCATATGAATTTATTAAATCTACCCATAGATCTAGAGCTGGGCATTCATTAAAATTTCTAATCCCTTGGCAAAACTGATAGATTCAGAGATGTACATTATCCAAATTGGTTCATTTATCTATCAGGAAAACATTATCTTTCTGCTGAATTAGAACCCCCATGTAGTTTGGCAATATAATTTTTCAGTTTTAAAAATTCCATAAAATTGTTATACAAGATGGTCTTAAATCAATGCAAAGTTAACTTTATGATTAGACAAAATTAATATCTTTGTGTTCAACATAGATTTGTTAAAATTCATGTTTTGTCATTCATGAAGTATAACAAAATTGCTTATAATTGAAGAACAGCACAAGTAGGCCTATTTTCAGAAACAAGGGGAAAAGGGACAGTCACGCCACAATTAATGATTTACTTTATGCTTTATAAAATTACTAATTTAACTCTTAAAATTTGGTTTTTAAATAAAATTTTCTAACTTTTGTAAAACAAGCTCACTCTTTTTTTTTTCCCCCCAAGACATTTCATTTTTTCTGAGCTGAAGTAAAATTCAGTCACCAAAGCATAATCAACTATTTAAAATGCATAGATAATTTCCAGAGAGACCATCCCAGACTTTCAAGGAGGTCAGTCTCTCATATTTTCTTTATCCTTGGGAAAAGCAATCCTAAGAAGAAAGTGACAAAATGTTCTTTTTCTCTTTTCTAAATCCTATTTGCTCCCATGCACAATACAATACACTTGTGCATCCGCATAACTGTCCACAATACTTGCAGAAATTATTTCCTTGTTGACAAGTTAATGGATGTAGAATACACTAACTGCTAGCTGAAAACTAGAAATGATCTCAGGTGAATAATGATACTTCAAAACTAGATTTTTTAACATAAGGAAATTTGTTTTTTTAAAAAATGAAATTTTCTTACTAATATTATTTCATTACAAGTTTTTAGTGTACTTAACAGTCACTATATTTTTTAATTTATAGAAATATAGTTGACTTACAATGTTGTATTAGTTTCAGATGTAGAGCAAAATGATTCATATATATGTGTGTGTGTGTGTGTGTATATATATATATATATTCTTTTTAGATTCCTTTCCATTACAGGTATTGAAAGATATTGAGTATAATTCCCTGTGCTATACAGTAGGTCTTTGTTGGTTTTCTATATTACATATAGTAGTATATATATATTTTAATATCAAACTCCTAATTTATTCCTCCTCCCTTTTCGCCTTTGGTAACTGTAAATTTGATTTCTGTGTCTGTGAGTCTATTTCTGTTTTGTCATTAAGTTCATTGGTATCATTTTTTTAGATTCTACGTATAAGTAGAATATCTACAAATATGATATTTGTCTTTGTCTGATTTACTTCACTTAGCATGATAATCTCTAGGTCCATTCATACTGCTGCAAATGGTGTATCTACTTTATATGGTCATCTGTCAATGGACATTTAAGTTATTTCCATGTCTTGGCTATGATAAATAATGATACTGTGAATGTTTGGGTATATGTATCTTTCTGAATTATAGTTTTCTTAGGATATACACCCAGGAATAGGATTGCTGGCTCATACAGTAATTCTGTTTTTAGTTTTTTAAGGAAAAATTTATGATATGTAGACATAGAGCCTCTGAGACACTTTGTAAAATCTTAGCATCTGAATAATCATCAACAGGCTTTTCTGGACACCTAAGAAAGAGCAACGATCAGTGGGGTTTTTCTCATGCTACTACTCGAGGCTTCATCTCAAGAGGATGTTCCTCTGATTCTAAGTGATAGGCAATGTGCTAAAGGCGTTGAATATGACCACTGACTAACAACTTTTCTGCTTCGTCTCATCAAGCAACTCCAATTCTAGTTACTCTCTCTCTTTCTTATCATTATGTCTTTGACTCTACTTCTGTCTCTCTCTGTTTCTCTCTTCCTTTTCCCTCCTCTTTCTTCCTCTCTCTGTTTCTCATCTTTATCTATATACCACAACCATCTTCACTGTATCTCTTCCAACCATAGTAATAGATATGATCTTTGGAAGTTAGGCATACCAGCCAATATACTGGAAAGAGAATTTCTTTTTGCTATTGCTGCTTGCTCGGAAATCTCTCCTGAGACATATATAAAAAAAATGATAACTATGGTTCACATCAAGTTTTTATATTCTTAGATTTTCTGTCCATTGAACCCCACAGAACTTCACAAAGATTACTAAATGAGGGTACCTGAAGGATGACAGAATAATACTTGAAGAATTTCCTATTAAATCTTTTTATTAAGAGACTTAGAATGAGAGAGTTCATTTGCTTCCCAATCTTGGCTAAAATTAGCCCCAAATAAAATTCTAAGTGTAGAACAGATATACCAGAAAATACCAGCCTATACCTAGAAATACGTATCTGCTGAGATCTCAAAGGAATACATACTCCAGAAATATTTCTTATACAACATAACAAAGGCACTTAATACTGTTTTAAGCCAGAGAATCTCAAAAAAGATAATTAAGCCCTCAGTCAATGCAGGAACCATGGGTTTCATAAGTAACATTTCAGCAAACACAGTATGCATCAACTTGTGATGTGTATCGGGGCTATGTATTGAAAGACATTTTAAATTATATTCTCAGTATTCTCTCCTGTATCTATTTTATCAGTATCAATATATGAGAATATTTCTACCAATTAAATTAATTCCCCAATGGGATTACAGAGGGGAAAATCATGTATGGTCTACTTCCACAGAAAGTCAAACTTTAGGAAGTATTTGCAAAGTAAGGAAGTTATGAAATGTTTGATGTGGAAATGGCTTAAACAACTCAGCATGAAATTGACTTTGAGATCTTTTGGTCATGTTAACTGTGAATTCGTTTACAAAATTATCCTTCTGAAGTGCCAAATCATTCACTCCCTTTATGAATGCTAAACAGCCAGCCATAGAGTTTAACAATATTTTATCCAAGCGATTTTGTTTATCCTGTTATAATTGACCATTTCACACATCAATATGTTTCATACAGAGCTGAAAGTATTCAACAATAAACTATGGTAACGGCCCTGTTGGAAATGGTTTTAGAACTAAATATAGTGACAGGGTGGACATTGCATGGCATTAATGCCGTTTCTCACTTGCACTCTGGTACAGTTAGTAACATTTCTATCACAGACACTTAGATCATTAAGGATTATACATTTTCTCCACTCCTCTACTACCAGAACAAAACAACAACAACAACAAAATCGGTCTCCCACTGTCTCTTCTAAGTTACTCTTCTGCTCTATCAGTTCAGTTCAGTTGCTCAGTCATGTCTGACTCTTTGCAACTCCATGAATCGCAGCACGCCAGGCCTCCCTGTCCATCACCATCTCCCAGAGTTTACTCAAACTCATGTCCATCGAGTCGGTGATGCCATCCAGCCATCTCATCCTCTGTCATTCCCCTTCTCCTCCTGCCCCCATTCCCTCCCAGCATCAGTCTTTTCCAGTGAGTCAACTCTTCACATGAGGTGGCCAAAGTATTGGAGTTTCAGCTTCAGCATCATTCCCTTCAAAGAAATCTCAGGGCTGATCTCCTTCAGAATGGACTGGTTGGATCTCCTTGCAGTCCAAGGGACTTAGTTCAGAAGCATCAATTCTTTGGCGCTCAGCCTTCTTCACAGTCCAACTCTCACATCCATACATGACCACAGGAAAAACCATAGCCTTGACTAGACGGACCTTTGTTGGCAAAGTAATTTCTCTGCTTTTTAATATGCTTCTAGGTTGGTCATAACTTTCCTTCCAAGGAGTAAACATCTTTTAATTTCATGGCTGCAATCACCATCTTCAGTGATTTTGGAGCCCCCAAAAATAAAGTCTGACACTGTTCTATACACCACCATAAATGTCTGTTCAGAGTGAATAGGGAAAACTTAAAGAAGTGTCTACCAACCCAGGAAAGAGATTTGCAGCAATCAACAACATCTATCTAAGTTCAAGCCTAAGGGAGATCATCTCAGCCTTCAGATCATGATCATAAATCAGGGACTTTCCAGGGCTTAGGATCAAAGTTGGAGAATGTTTTGATGGTTGCTGTGGGAGGGAAACAAGATGGATATCTGGACTAGAGAAGAGGAAGAGCTGCTAGAAAATGTGAAGGCAAGCATGAAAGAGGGAATTATAATCTATTCCTGATTAACACCTCCCCTTCCAAAACAAGAAATGCACTCTGCACCGGAAGGAACTGTTAAGAGACTCTTTTAGTTAAAGAGCTATATTTAATTATTATGAAATAATCGAGATACCAAAAATTTATACAGAGTTGTTTCAAACAAGAAAACCTGAGAAAAGGGGAGGTTTATTTTCACTAACTGGATAGAGAAGAGAGACTCTAAAATAAACTGCTTAAAAACAGTTAGCAGGGGAAGAATTTTATAGGTTTTGAAGAGGCTGAACATACTCTGAGGATGAGTAACAGAGGTTCTGGGACTAGAAACATGTTTCAAGAATTTGTGACTGTTCACCAAAAACAGGACGTTGGCTGTGTGAAGGTGAACAAAAAGACATTTCTGCTGTTCCCTTGAGAAGGACACAGTCATGTATATGACCCTTCATCCTTGTGTTGGATCTACCAGGTTGGTTTATTTTTCTCCCTCGGTTCTTCTCTCATTGTTGCAAGGATTTGAAACAACAGACTAGTTATAGTTCAGTTACAGCTCAAGCAGACAGATCTTTTATTAAACAGACAGCAGATAGTACACTTTCAAGACGTGGGAGCAAGCTGACCCTGAAGGAATGGTGATGATCCCTCTTGAGTTCCCTTTTTATACTCCCTGTCTCCTCCTCTTGGTTCTGCCTTTTGCAAAAGGCAAATGGATATATGCTTGAGGCCAATCAGGGAAGGGTTGTGTGTCTGGGCATATGCAAAATAATGCTTTTACATATTCATCTGTGTGGGTGTGGACTGATTTTTGATTGATGGTTGGAAGTTACATAACAACAGGCTCTACTGTGCATGTCTTTCTCATAATTCAGTTTGTTGCGATCAGACGTGTGTATGTATAGAATATTTATGAACCCTTAATGGGTGGCAACCCACTCCAGTATTCTTGTTTGGAGAATTCCATGGACAGAGGCTACAGTCTATGGGGTCTAAGAGTTGGACATGACTGAGTGACTAACACTAATGGGCTCCTAGCTGCCTAAGGTTACTTGAGGACACAGCTTTGCATAGTTTGTATCCTCTGTATGCCTAGGGCAAATGGGCAGAAGTTGGAAAAGTCTCTGTGGAAGTCTCCATGGTAATTTTGTAGTATATCTGTGAGCTCTCCTGGCATGTCTGGGGGGGGGGGTTTAGAGATCGGCTTGCATATTTTTCCACTAAACCACTTCCCTCATGGCTCAGATGGTAAAGAACCCACCTGCAATGCAGGACACCTGGGTTTGATCCCTGGGTTTTGAAGATTCCCTGGAGGAGGGCACAGCAGCCCACTCCAGAGTTCTTGCCTGGAGAATCCCAGTGGACAGAGGACCGTGGCAGGCTGCAGTCCATGGAGTCGCAAAGAGTTGGACACAACTGAGTGACTAAGCACAAGCACACACCGCTCCTTGCTCAGGCCTAACTTCCTACCTAACAAGTCTTTACCTGAAAAAAAAAAAAAAATACTTCTCTCTTCTGAGATTGAGTACCCTTTTTGACATAATGGTGTGGAAAAAGGCATACCCACTACATCAGCTAGAGCTAAAAATTATCTCCTTAATGTCTATCTCGCTTCTTCCCTCCACTTCTCTCTTTCTGTGTCTCTCTTTCTTTCACACACACACACACACACACACACACACACACACTCACACACACACAGGAAGGAGTTTGAATCCAGAATGCATATGACTATAAAAAATCAGTCATAGATATAAGCTATTTTATTAAGTAGCAATCATCCTTACTACTATTCTGTTTCCAAGGCAAACCATTCAATATCACAGTAAATCAAATCTGTGCCTCAACCAGTAACACTGAAGAAGCTGAAGGTGAACAGTTCTATGAAGACCTTTTAGAATTAATACCCAAAAAAGATGTCCTTTTCATTATAGGGGACTGGAATGCAAAAGTAGGAAGTCAAGAAACACCTGGAGTAACAGGCAAATTTGCCTTGGAGTACAGAACGAAGCAGGACAAAGGCTAATAGAGTTTTGCCAAGAGAATGCAACACCCTCTTCAAACAACACAAGAGAAGCCTCTACATATGGACATCACCAGATGGCCAACACTGAAATCAGATTGATTATATTCTTTGCAGACAAAATCAGCAAAAACAAGACCGGGAGCTGACTATGGTTCAGATCGTGAACTCCTTATTGGTAAATTCAGACATAAATTGAAGAAAGTAGGGAGAACCACTAGACCATTCGGGCGTTACCTAAATCAAATCCCTTATGGTTATACAGTGGAAGTGACAAATAGACTTAATGGACTAGATATGGTAGAGTGCCTGATGAACTATGGACAGAGGTTCGTGACAGTGTACAGGAGACAGAGATCAAGAACATCCCCAAGAAAAAGAAATGCAAAAAAACAAAATGGCTATCTGAGGAGGCCTTTCAAATAGCTTTGAAAAGAAGAGGAGCAAAAAGTAAAGGAGGAAAGGAAATACATAACTACTTGAGTGCAGGGTTCCAAAGTATAGAAGGAGAAATAAGAAAGCCTTCCTCAGTGATCAGTGCAAAGAAATAGAAGAAACCAACAGAATGGGAAAGACTAGAGATCTCTTCAAGAAAATTAGAGATACCAAGGGAACATTTCATGCAAAAATGGGCTCAATAAAGGACAGAAATGATATGGACCTAACAGAAGCAGAAGATATTAAGAAGAGGTAGCAAGAATACACAGAACTGTACAAAAAAAGATCTTCATGACCCAGATAATCATGATAGTGTGATCACTCACCTAGAGCCAGACATCCTAGAATGTGAAGTCAAGAGGGCCTTAGGAAGCATCACTATGAACAAATCTAGTGGAAGTGATGGAATTCCAGTTGAGGTATTTCAAATCATCAAAGATGATGTTGTGAAAGTGTTCCACTCAATATGCCAGCAAATTTGGAAAACTCAGCAGTGGCCACAGGACTGGACAAGGTCAGTTTTCATTCCAATTCCAAAAAAAGGCAGTGCCAAAGAATGTTCAAACTACTGCACAATTGCACTCATCTCACACACTAGTAAAATAATGCTCAAAATTTTCCAAGCCAAGCTTCAGCAATATGTGAACTGTGAACATCCAGATGCTTAAGCTGGGTATAGAAAAGGCAGAGGAACCAGAGATCAAATTGCCAACATCTGCTGGATCATCAAAAAAGCAAGAGTTCCAGAAAAACATCTATTTCTGCTATTGACTGTACCAAAGCTTTTGACTGTGTGGACACAATAAACTGTGGAAAATCCTGAAAGAGATGGGAATAGCAGACCTAACCTGCCCCTTGAGAAATCTGTATGCAGGTCAGGAAGCAACAGTTAGAACTGGACATGGAACACCGACTGGTTCCAAATAAGAAAAGGAGTAGGTCAAGGCTGTATATTGTCACCCTGCTTATTTAACTTTATGCAGAGTACATCATGAGAAACGCTGGGCTGGAGGAATTACAAACTGGAATTTAGATTGCTGGAGGAAATATCAATAACCTCAGATATGCAGATGATGTCACCCTATGGCAGAAAGTGAGGAAGAACTAAAGAGCCTCTTGATGAAAGTGAAAGAGGAGAGTGAAAACGTTGGCTTAAAGCTCAACATTCAGAAAACTAAGATCATGGCATCTGGTCCCTTCACTTCATGGGAAATAGATGAGGAAACAGTGGAAACAGTGGCTGACTTTATTTTGAGGGCCTCCAAAATCACTGCAGATAGTGACTGAAGTGATGAAATTAAGACACTCCTTGGAGGGAAAGTTATGACCAACCTTGACAGCATATTAAAAAGCAGAGACATTACTTTGCCCAGAAAGGTCTGTCTAGTCAAGGTTATGGTTTTTCAAATATGAGTGTGAGAGTCGGACTATAAAGAAAGCTGAGTGCCAAAGAATTGATGCTTTTGAACTGTGGTGCTGGAGAAGACTCTTGAGAGTCCCTTGGACTGCAAGGAGATTCAATCAGTCCATCCTAAAGGAGATCAGTCCCAGGTATTCATTGAAAGGATTGATGTTGAAGCTGAAACTCTAATACTTTGGCCACCTGATGCGAAGAGCTGACTCATTGAAAAGACCCTGATGCTGGGAAAGATTGAAGGCATGAGGAGAGGGGATAATAGAGGATGAGATGGTTGGATGTTATCACCGACTTGATGGACATGAGTTTGAGCAATCTCCAGTAGTTGGTGATGGACAGGAAGGCCTGGGGTGCTGTGGTCCATGGAGTCTCAAAGAGTTGGACACAACTGAGTGACTAAACTGAACTGAACTGATCCATACTATGGAGCTGCAGCACAGATAGTGAAATGGAATAAGAAAAAAATCCCAGGTACAAGGACAAATATACAATAAAGGAAGGAACTTCCCTGGCAACCAGTGGTTAAGACTTCACCTCCAATCTCTGGTTGGGGAGCTAAGATCCCATAGTCTCACAGCCAAGAAACAAAGACAAAACAGAAGCAATATTGTAGCAAATCTAATAAAGACTTTAATAATGGTCCATATCCCAAAATATTGTTAAAAATATAATACAAGAATATTTTATTATAGTGAGGGTCAACATCTTATAAATAGTGTTGTAATAACAATTTGATTAATGATTATAATTTGGGAAAAATATTCTCTAACATAAGTCAAATCATTTCCAAAGCATTATGAAAACTGACTCAATGATATAACTCAAAGAAAGTTATAATTTTATCAGCTACTTGAGATGGAATGATTTTAAAGAATAAATTCAATGGAAGTATAAAATGATATGTTTAAATATATAAAAATTGAAAATGTGTATACAAAAAACACCATTAATTAATTAAACACCAATTGAAGGAATTGAAGGAGTGGACAATTATTTGCAAAAATTTTAAAGCAAAGTACTTTATGTAGTGTACATCATATAAAATTAATAATACTCATAAACTACGAAATATATAATATAAACCTACCAATATATACATAATATACTATATGTTTAGTATTACATTGCAATATAACATATAAGCTATATAACAACAATTTCATAAATATATTACTTTATGATATAAAAATGCATTAAACTAAATTCTATAAAAGTTGTGTGTAACATGCAATTTTATTATAAAATATACTATCTTTAAGGCATACAGCATTATAAAATATTACTTATTGCAATTTTACCTTTATCTTAAGTAAAAGGTGTTTCTTCAAATTATTACAAAAGTAGTGAAAGATCTTTAAAGAGCATTTAGAAAAGCCCATGAATGAGATAATCATCCATGCTCTATAAACCAAAGATTAAAAATATATATTTAAAATATTTTACTTGCTAGTCAAGTAAATGGAAAATAATATATGAATATTGTAGAGCTCAGATATTTAAACAAAATATACAGTATTAAAGTGTGCATAGTGGCACCCCTATATTCTTGTGGTGGTGTAATTTTATATGAACATTCTATAATATTTAATTAAGATCCATTTATTATATATATTTTATAAAGAAATTTATTAAACAAAAAAATCAGATGGCCCTAAAGACATATGATTGAAATCTTCATTAAAGTTACATATGAATGTTACATAAGTTATATTGGAAATCAGCTAAATTTTGACAAATTAGAGAAAATAGTGATAGATAAAAGAATATGTGTACATTATAAAACCATGAAATGGAAGCTATCCTTATTATTTAGCATAATACATGTATATAAAGTTTTAATTATCCTTTTCAGATAATTACATGCACAATTAGATAATTGTTTTTTACACATACACAGTCTCAACAGAAAAAGATTTTTTTTTTTCCTTCATCCACAGAAGATGTTTATTTGATGTAATAAAACTATACAGCTTGCATTAGACACAACCAATGACAAGGAAAAAAATGCATGAAAAATGTGTACAGTGCATATAGAAAAATAAGATGTTTCCTGTGACAACAATTATTTCTAAACATAAAACATATTTAATATCTAAATATTATTTCTATTCAATATTGAAAACATATTTCTAAAGTTACTGAAATAGTTACTAAGTACATAAAAAGACATTACTTTGCCAACTAAGGTCCATCTAGTCAAAGCTAAGGTTTTTCCAGTAGTCATGTCTGGATGTGAATGTTGGACCATAAAGAAGGCAGAGCGCCAAAGAATTGATGCTTTTGAACTGTGGTGTCGGAGAAGACTAGACTGCAAAGAGATAAAATCTGTCAGTCCTAAAGGAAATCAATCCTGAATATTCATTAGAAGGACTGATGTTGAAGCTCCAATACTTTGGCCACTTGATGCAAAGAGCCAACTCATTAGAAAAGACCCTGGTGCTGGGAAAGATTGAAGACAGGAGGAAAAGAGGATGGCAGAGGACAAGATGGTTGATTGGCATCACCAGCTCAATGGACATGAGTTTGAGCAAGCTTCAGGAGATGGTGATGGACAGGAAAGCCTGGTGTGCTACAGTCCATGGGGTCGCAAAGAGTCAGACATGACCGGGTGACTGAACACCAATAACAGCATAATAAGCCATTTTGCTAACAAAGCATGATTTTGCCTCTTGTTCACAACTTGCTTAAAATATCATCATACCAACAGGGTGGGCAGAACATTTAAGTTTAATATCTATTACACATATGAGCATAAACTTCCATAACTACAGATAGAGCATCCATTTCTTCTGAGCTGATAAAGTGACTATTAGTTTTAGATAGTTGTCTGAAATGCTTTACAAATTGGAAATTTTAACCAAGATGTTCACAAGCCAAGCATTTCTGTACAAAGTATTTTCCTAATTGACAGTTCTCCCATCTTTGCCTTCCTTCTAGATCATTTTACTTTTAATAAGCACTTATTGAGCACATACCATAATTAGTACCTATTATAGCATAGCAAGGTCTGAGATAAGCATCTAGAATTAGTATGTTTATTCAGAAATTGTATTTATTCAAGTTGTATTTATAACTAACATTGAATTAAGGCAGATGGTGACTGCAGCCATGAAATGAAAAGATGCTTCCTCCTTGGAAGAAAAGTTATGACCAACCTAGATAGCATATTCAAAAGCAGAGACATTACTTTGCCGACTAAGGTCTGTCTAGTCAAGGCTATGGTTTTTCCTGTGGTCATGTATGGATGGGAGAGTTGGACTGTGAAGAAGGCTGAGTGCCAAAGAATTGATGCTTTTGAACTGTGGTGTTGGAGAAGACTCTTGAGAGTCCCTTGGACTGCAAGGAGATCCAACCAGTCCATTCTGAAGGAGATCAGCCAGTACTTTGGCTACCTCATGCGAAGAGTTGACTCATTGGAAAAGACTCTGATGCTGGGAGGGATTAGGGGCAGGAGGAGAAGAGGACGACAGAGGATGAGATGGATGGATGGCATCACTGACTCGATGGACGTGAGTCTGAGTGAACTCCGGGAGTTGGTGATGGACAGGGAGGCCTGGCGTGCTGCGATTCATGGGGTCACAAAGAGTCGGACACGACTGAGTGACTGAACTAAACTGAACTGAACTGAATTAAGGAAACCAGGGTTTTCTTCACCTCTGACTTCAGCTCGTTAAATGCTTCACAAATATAGTTAAATGAAAACGATGTAGGGCTCTACTTTTTATTAAAATAGGCACTCAAAAATTTAGGCTCAATATTTATTACTAAGTATATACTTCATTGTGTTGAAATGTCAATAGATGATGCATCTTGTTATAAATTTAATACCTCAAGTAAGTTTTACTTTTGAAATTATTTTCTTAAAAAAATAGAAAATAGAATTTAAGAAAGTTTTCTCACACAAGAAGAAACGGTTCAGTTACTATTAAATGATAAAAATCAATATGTTTCAATTTGAGATTGAAAGAGCCTTGGCGAGGATACTGATACTTTAATGCTTGTCACTTTCCCCTATAAATTATTCAACAAATAAATAAAGAAGATATCTTACAATTGATGGAGTAGAGAATGATCTGAAAAAATTATTTGAATGAATGTATTTTGAATGTTTACTTTCCTTTGAGAACAGATATCAACATATTTTTTATATATTATAATGAGAGCAAATTTAAATTTTGTAGTTAAGTATTTTGAGCATTAGGCATATAAATTTACATTTGATTTCTTCATCAGTTTTTAGCCTGTCTATTTGGCAGGTTCTGACTTTTGCTTCCATCTCTGTGGACCTGTAATTAATCTGATTCCTTCGTCTGGGCACTCAGCGTTATGGTTGAGTGGTTTAATCTCTAACCCCAGGAGTATAACCCAATTCATCTCCACTAAAATCTTGACTCCTCTGTGACTTGGCTTTGCATCTGTGTTTCCATCTGTCAGACATTTCACTGGGTTTTCATTCTTTTCTGGGAGGATATTTGAAGACTGTAAGGAAAAAAATCATCATGGACCCAGAGATGCTTGGCTACTACAATTGTAATAAGGCACCTCAAGATTGCAGTGATCCCCATCCATTAGATAAATAATAAATGGAACACAAGAAATGTTACAAGTTAATCAGTGAACTGATCTGTATTGAGTATTTTGGAAGGATGTTTGCTTTTTTTTCTCTCCACTAAGTAGATGAAGCTTAAATTTTAAGCTTAATGCATTTTTAAAATTCTAATTTGTGTCTGAAATCATTTAATCAAGAATCTATTAGCAAAACTTACTTCTTTCAAAATTTTAATATTAAGTTATTGCAGGCCTCTAAGATTATCACAATCAATGCAAGGATTTTTTAATATCACTTGGGAGAACAATGTAGTGATATATTCCTGACGAAATGAGTACTTATACCTTTGTTAAATTTTATAGTAATAATAAGAGAAATAATAATAATCTAAGAGGAATTAGAATATCTATGTTGCTATTTATTCTTTGAGAAACTGAATTCAGTGTTACGTAGACATCCATGCTCAAAGGTTACATTTGATTTAATATTAAGTTTATGTGATGCCAAAATGCTCTATTAATTATGCAAAAATCAACTTGTTGGCTGTGCCATAAATTTGAAAAACTAGGCAGGTCATCCTATATTTTTACTCTGGATATAAACTTGCGTGGAAATTTTAATTTAATCATTGCCAAAATGAACTGTTACATAATTTTGCCTACCTAGTTATAGTTTTTATGTATCAGCAATTTTTAATTTGCTAGTTGTATTGTGGATAACATATCTGCTTTAATATCTACATGTGTCAGGAAATATACAAAGGAAATTCAAGGGAAATCAACAAAGTTAAAGGGACATAATCTCTCATAGCTGAATGAGAAATAAGAAGCATTCATATCTGCCAGGCTCTTTGGCAGAGTCAATACTATCTCATTATCTTATGGAAGCTTTTAACTAACTCTCTCTGTGTATCTGTTTGTCTCTCTCTCTCTCGTGCACTCTATTGTTTTTATCTGTCTATCGTTTTTAAAGTGCTATCGATTTCTGACTTTATGGCTTTTTGTCTAAAGTTTTACTTTCTACACATATGCTAGAAATCTGGCAGATATAGAATTATCTGGGCTACAGGCAGAACTACAACCCTCATATCACTCCTGGCTGGTGCTCATTTTGGTAGCTTATCTGGGAGGAGATTTTTTTATCGTCTGTGGGATGATCAGACAGCACATGTGTACATGCTAGAAAGGAACAAGGGACTACAGTTGACAACATACAAAAATTTTCCCAAATAATTTTTTCTTTGCAAAATCCATATTAGTATGGAGTTTGAGCTCTGAGCTACCATGTTCATACAAAAGAAATCTCATATTCCACAGTGTTAATATTTGGCATTTTGTAACTTAGAAATCTGTTTTGAAAGATCAGTTCAGTAGTTCTGCTTCTAACTTTCCCATTAAAAAATAATGGAATGCTTTCAGCTAGCCCTTGTTTATCCTCTGATGTGCAATGTGTTTTGTGGGTTTTTCCTTGCAAAATCTGATCTTCTTCTTTCAGTCAGCTACAAAGTGTTAGAATGTTAAATGGCTGTGTTTGTCAATATCACACTGAATTCTAGACTGCCAAAAGTTACAGGAGTGGCATGTTATCAAGTTTCTAGCATAGAAATGTTGGCCCATCAAAGATTCTGATTCATTTTTACAGTAACACAGAGCATATTTTCAAACTTAACAACAAACTGACAATTTGAAATAAGTACACTATGGCATACTGATCTGCTTTGACTCTGCAGTAAGGATTACAGGAAGATGTCCTATTCTGAGGAATGAGTGGAAACCAGTAAATAAAAAAGCATGACATGCACTTTCCCTCAAGTGTGCTTGCTGGCCCTATTCCTCTGTATTGAGAACCTAAACTCATTAAACAATTGAATACAAAGCAGTGTATTCCACAGTTAATCATGCTACTTTAATCATAGTAAATTAAGCCTGTTCAGAAAGGCATGATTTTCACCAAAAGTCCACAGCTGCAGAAAATCATACCTGGTAATTGGATGTGTCATATGGATTGAAAATCAATCAGAAAGAAAACGAAAGTGGGAAAAGTCCCTCTGTTTTTTTAGTTAGAATATATAAAATCTTCAACATTAGCTTGATTTCTTGTTGGGTTAGATTATGTTTTATTGGCATTAATTTATTGGCATATCATATAATCAGAGAATAAATAGAATAACTATTATGCCACACACACCATACAATAATGACCATTATACAATGCTCAAAGCTTTGCAATATATCTGTAAATATAGAGTACAGAAACAAGTAAAGAATAATAAAACATTTCCAAAGTTGTAACCTTTATAGATAGTACCTAGGTAAAGAGACATGAGATGGGGAAAGGACAAAAAGAGAAACCTGATTTGAAGTATATTTTGAAATGAGGAAACAAAGACAATTGGTATAATAAAAGAGAAATAAATTTCACATTAATTCATACTTATCAAGTACACAGTGTGTGCCATGCATTGAGCTAGATACTAGGGACACAGCTTAAGTTGTACTTTATCCCTCTAATAACAGACATAAAGGAAAAAGAAAAAACTTGTCATATTTGGGATAGTGTAAGCATTTTTGCTTGAGTAATGATTCAACATTGGTGGTAGAAAGAAATAAGACAGAAAAAATAGGAAGCTTCGCCTAGAACATGTACTTGGCATTTTAAATACCCATGTAATTACAGATGAGACCAAATCGATTGGCCTGGAAATACATTTGAACATTGTGTCATTAAATGACACTCAATTGGCAATGGCATGGTGGATTCTGTAGTCAAGGCCCCATCAATATTCAATGATCACTCAGTCTGTTACAATGACCATATGGCAATTCCAATCAATCCTTAAGGAAGCCAGGATAACACATGTTTCTAACGAGATGTTGTATTCCAGCATGGCCTGGTATACTTCCCTTCATGAAACAGGGTTGTCAACTCTGACTCTATTGGGCAGAAACCAATGTGAAGAGTCCAAAATTATAAGAAAAACATTTCTTCTCCATATTACTACTAGAAAGCACTTGAATCACTGGTATGTAGCAGGCAGGCAGATAATAAATGTACACTTCATAACCGAATAAAAGAATGCTTTTCACAGATGGCTGAGCACTGCAGAGATGTGAACTGTCATAAACTAAGCTAACTTCTTCACCTTATGTAGGAGGAATTTGCTTCAATTCTGTGCCTCAGTCCTTCTCCAACCATACTGTATAATAGAATCGAGGCTAATGCCATTTGCAAGTTAGATGCTGCCACATCTCAGCACCATGGTCAACCTCTCAGGACAAGTTCCCTACACTAAAGAAGTAGCTTTGCATGAAACAATGCAAATCCATACCCTAAGGGAATCACAGCAGTGGCCCTGACATCTGAGCTATGCTGATGTGTTTAGGGAGCAATATTTAGACTTTCTGAAATATTTTAACACAGGTGTATACTTTGAAAAAATTTTTAAGATAAACCAAATGTCATCATGACAAAGCATTATTATACTAAAAAATGGGTTAACTTATTTGGTGACTGAAATCTAAAAGGCATTTAACACAAAGTAGACCAAGACTATGATAGTGCAGTTCTCAAAAGACATTTTTGCATGTCAATATTTTAACTTATTAAATATATGAACCAACAGGTTGGTTAAGGATCTATTTTAAGAAGCATTTGAAGAATGGAGATTTACATAGTTTTAAAGGGGTTGCCTTGGTATCTCTAATTTTCTTGAAGAGATCTCTAGCCTTTCCCATTCTGTCACTTTCCTCTATTTCTTTGCATTGATTGCTGAGGAAGGCTTTCTTATCTCTTCTTGCTATTCTTTGGAACTCTGCATTCAGATGCTTACATCTTTCCTTTGCTTTTCGCTTCTCTTCTTTTCACAGCTATTTGTTGAGCAACTGAACTGAACTGAACTGAAAAATGTTGCCTAAATAAGATGCTAAATTAGTTAGAAACCTGGCCCACTTCTTACAAGTCATGAAGTTACAGCATCTTATCAATTTTCGCAGATTAAATTTTAACTTTGGAGGATATATTTGGCTGAGGATTTGGGGCCAAATTGACTGTCACAGTGGATTTTGTAAAGGTTCAAGCAGACTTACTAGACCATGCATGAACTTAATAGAACATGCACCTTATAATCATCATTTCTCGCTTTCCTTGTTTGGTATAACATTTTGTTTTACATAAGAAAATCTCCTGGTTGTTTTCATTTTCTTCTTTCCACCATATATGTTCCTGACAATAGACACAGGTTCAGGTTCAGAAAACTTTGCACACTAAATTCCAAAAATCACTGCAATCTTTGAAGAAACTTTGTCATATCCTACATTTTTCTCATCTGAAAGTTTATGGCAAGAGTAATATGTTACCAAATAATGTGTTACCAAGATGCACAGCTTTTCAAAAGCAGGAATGGAATTAAACTTGAGGGTTCCCTGACTTGCCTTTAGGATTCTACCCAATGTACCATGCTGCTCATTTGTATAAAAATTTTAAAAATTAATGAATTTCATGTAGGATTAAGGATGAAAAACACTTTACAGTAGAGTTCTGTGTGTGTGTGTGTTCAGTTGCGTCTGACTCTTTGCAACCTTATGTGCTGTGGTCCACTAGGCTCATCTGTTCATGGGATTCTCCAGGCAAGAATACTGGAGTGGGTTGCCATTTCCTCTCCTAGGGGATCTTTCTGAACCCATGTCTCCTGTCTCCTACACTGACAGGAGTCTCCTGCATTACCACTGAACCACCTAGGAATCACAATAGAGTTCTAGCGTACTCTATTATTCTCATGGTGCTTTATTTCTGTACTTCTTCAGTACATTATAACTAAGTTTTTGAAGCTGAAATAAAAGGGTTAAGCAGATAAAGAGATCATTCTTATTGCAAACATGAACGGCTAGAAGGTAAACCACAGACAATGGTGTCCTGTGAGGATTTAGTCCTCAAAATTCTAATTTTGGACACTAATAACTATATTGGCAGAAAAGGCAATGGCACCCCACTCCGGTACTCTTGCCTGGAAAATCCCATGGATGGAGAAGGCTGGTAGGCTGCAGTCCATGGGGTTGCACAGGGTCAGACACGACTGAAGCAACTTAGCAGCAGCAGCAACAACTATATTGGCTTCCCTGGTGGCTCAGCAGTAAAGAACCTGTCTGCTAATGCAAGAGACACAAGAGATGAGGGTGGGATGCTTGGGTTGGGAAGATCCCTTGGAGGAGGAAATGGCAACCCACTCCAGTATTCTTGCCTGGAGAATCCCATGGACAGAGGAGTCTGGTGGATTACAGTCCATGGTGTTGCAGAGTCAGACATGACTGAGGCAACTTAGCATGCAGGCAACTCTATATTCCAGGAGAGTATAGCTAAAAACAAACACTAAACACTGGGAGTCATAAACCTCCTAGTGCATTTCAAGACATGTGATTCTGAGCAGAAAAATGGCTACAGTGGTGAATCATCTATCAGCATATCAATGCTCTGAACTATTACCTTTACAAAGAAAAAGAAACATCCTAAGTTCTCAGTCTTAAATTTCAAAGCTAAGATGCTTCTTGCCCTGTATTTTAATATCATTTTCTCAGGAAAAAATAAGTGGTTTATTTCCTCTAGTTATAGCATGAGATAGAGTGTCAAAGCCTTATATTAAATCAGTTCTAAACTAAATAAATGACTACTTTAATAAGGAGTAAAAGTTCATACATATTGAACAAGTAGTAATGAGGGTATAAATACAAAAGTATTTTGCAAACATACTTACAAAAATTAACATTATAGGATCTCTATGTTCTCTTCATATTTTGTTTTCTTTTGTTGGGGAATGGATTTTTATTATAGTTAAAAAAAATTTTTATCTATTGAATGACCCTTGTGACTATAAATGGTTACTAAAACCTATTTTCTTTTATAATAATGTAACTGAAGGAAAATGAACTATTCTAGAATTCTGAAACTGGGAAAAATAAGAGAGGAGAAACTTCAAATGAAAGTCTAAATCTCACTTTCTTCATCTACATTGTTAGTAATTGTTTATCTATAACAATTCAACTTCCCTTATCTATCTCCTTTTTATCAGCTAATAAAATATATGTAAAAAGAATGAATATAATTAACCTTCCTATAGATGATACAGTATAGAAAGTGAAAGTGCAAGTCGCTCAGTTGTGTCCGATTCTTTGTGACCCCACGACTATACAGTCCATGGAACTCTCCAGGCTGGAATACTGGAGTGGATAGCCTTTCCCTTCTCCAGGGGCTCTTCCCAACCCAGGGATCAAACTCAGGTTTCCCGCATTGCAGGCAGAATCTTTACCAGCTGAGCCACAAAGGAAGCCCAAGAATACTGGAGAGGGTAGTCTATGCCTTCTCCAGCCGATTTTCCCAACCCAGGAATCCAACTGGGTCTCCTGCATTGCAGGTAGATTCTTTACCAACTGAGCTATCTGGGAAGCCCAATACAATACAATACAATATACAAGTCCATCTAATTATGTGGTCTTTTATTATATGTACTATTTTAAATAACTAACTTGACTATTAAGTGCCCACAACACAAAACACGGTATTAAACAACTCATAACACATATTTAAAATTGTGTAAAGACATCATCACCATTATCATCATAATTGTCACTAGGAAATAAAATGCCTTTTGAAATAGCTCCCTATAACTTCAGCAGTTTTTCACTTCTTAGAATTTCTGCTGTCTACTGAGAGATCCACATAGGCTATTGTTCATGGGTAAAGCAGTCAAGTATTGCTTGAAATGATCAAATATAGATATACTTTTATTTCCGGTCTTATGATACCAGTGAGAAATATAATGTTCACTGACTGTTAGTTATAACAACTGTTCACATCCAACACTTTTTATACAGTCTTGGGTCCAGAGCATAGGCACCTTCATCTTAGAATGAGTAACACAAATATGTACCAGGCAAACAGGATAGAAACTGAATTTTGTCTTTTGTAGTGTTAATCAGAATAAGTCCTCCTTTCATTCATATCACTGGTTAAACAAAACACCAAAGATGGAAATCCTCTTGGACTATATTCCTTTTTATTTTTAGCTCTGAAATTCCTGATATTCCTTGATAATACTATCTTTCACTTATCAATTCCACCGATATTTATTGGCACACACTATATGCTAACACTGTGAATAAGAAAAAGAAAGATCCAGGGTTCCCTGAGTTGACATTCTAGCTGGAGAGATACAACTTTAGACACTGATTAGTGCTCAGAAGAAAAAAGTAAAACAGATAAATCAATAAGAAGTAACCTACCAATGTGGAGAAAAGGCTATTTTATAGAGTGTCTTCATGGAATACTCCCTATTTAGCAAGGGAACAATATTTACATAGAGACCCAACTGAAGTAAAAGAATAAACTAAATCTTGAGGAGAGTTCAGAGGGTGAGAACAGCCAATGTGGGGCTGGGCAGAAGGGATCTCAGTGGGTGGGAGGCAGAAAGGGTACACACAGCATAAGATGTCTGAGATTTAGGAAAGGATAATTTCACACAGAATTTATAAGCTGTACAAAAAGTTGGGATTGTATTCCAAATGTGCTGGCAAGCCATTGAGGATTCTAAAGCAGTGATGTAGTCTGATTTACATTTTTTAAAGATCACCCGGGTATTCTGTATAACACTGAGTGTAGAAGGGAAGAGCAGAAGGATGAATGCAAATTAAAATTTCAGTAGATGAGAATGATGATAGGTTAATATAAAAATTTGGCAATGAGATGCAGTTGATTGCTGGAAGCATTTTTGAGGTAAGCTCACAGGACTGACTGAGAAATTTAATATCAGGTGGTAAGCAGGAAAATGGAATTCAAAATAACACCTACATTTTTGGCTTGGGTAACTAGGTTGGTGCCATTTATTGAGATAGAAAGACTGAGATTTGAAAATCAGGTGGAAGGAGGTAAACATAATTCTGATTCTGATGTATTGGGTGTGGGAAACTTCATAGACAAAAGTGAAGATTTTTGAGTAGGTTGTATTCTCGGCTGTTCAACAGAACTTTGTGTGATAACAGAAATGACTAATAGAGTACCCATTACCACCTGTGGTTATTAAGCATTAGAAATGTGACTCACATGTGACTGAGGGAATTTCATCTTAATTATGTTTATTTAATTAGTTGAGATCTAATTAGATATATATGCTACTGGACAGATCAAGTTTAGAAAAACGGAAGAGGAGGAAGAACTAGCAAAGGAAAATACGGAGGTTCAAGAAAGCAGCATGAAAATCACAAAAATGTGACACACGCAAAAGCTTTTTGCCAAAGGGAAGTAGAGAGAAATGTGGCAGAAACAAGGCCCTGTTGACCCCTGAACAAGAGTCTGTGGATGTGAAGGGACTCCAGTTAAGGAAGCCCAACTATGAGCTATAGGCAGATTAATCCCTGTATTGTCCAAGAGTCAGCTGTATATGTGGGGCCAAATGTAAAATATATAATATATATATATGGACTTCACACGTGTTGCTAGTGGTAAAAAAACGTACCTGCCAATGCAGGAGACATAAGAGATGAGGGTTCAGGAAAATCCCTGAGTCAGGAAAATCCCCTGCAGGAGGGAATGGCAATCCACTCTAGTATTCTTGCCTGGAGAATCCCCTGGATAGAGCAGCCTGGTGTGCTACAGTCCATAGGGTCACACAGAGTCAGACACATCTGAAGCGATTTAGCATGCATGCATGCATATGTATTAGTTGAAATTCCAGTATTTTGGGCATTTGGCAATGAGTCACTAGTGAGTAAATAAAACTTTGACTATGCCAATGGCAGAAAAATGACCTAGTTTTCTTCTCTTCTTATTGATTATAAATTCCTCAGTAAAATAATCCCTTTAGTTTAGGATTTGAGAGTGAAGCTCCGAATCTACAGTATACCTTCTGCAGTCCTAACTCCACCTCAGCTACTTTCCAGAGAACCCAACATCACACAGTATCAGGAGTGGGCCAATAAAACAAGTGGTAAAATGGCATTTGGGAAATAGATTGTGTCCTGCAGAGCTAGTAGAGACGACCCCATCCTGTTGATAGCGGGCGATAACCTTCACTCCTCAACACCCCAACTCTTGGGATTTTTTTCCGTATAATCAATGCTTCTTATGATGTAATTTTTTGTCTTAAGATAATGTGACTTCAGCATAACATTCCAGAGATAATGTTGTATTTTTTTCCTTGAAATATTCTTGTGTTTTGGGGCATAGTGTCACTTTCTTTCCCTGTTCTTTCAACTTCTTCTTTGTTCTCTTCTTCCACCCAATTGCTAATGATGTCACTCTTTAGGGATTGTTCTAAGTCTCTTCTTATTCAGTCCCACAACTTCCATGATTGGGTCCAGCCTTTGTTTACCAAATAACAAGATTATCATTCTTAAAAAATCTAAATAAGATGACAACATTGCACTAAGTAAAGCCCTCCAGTAGATTGAAATACTTATCCAGTCAAGTTCAGTGGCTCAGTCCTGTCCAACTCTTTGTGACCCTGTGAATTGCAGCACGCCAGGCCTCCCTGTCCATCACCAACTCCCAGAGTTCATCCAAACCCATATCCATTCAGTCGGTGATGCCATCAAACCATCTCATCCTCTGTCGTCCCCTTCTCCTCCTGCCCCCAATCCCTCCCAGCATCAGGGTCTTTTCAAATGAGTCAACTCTTCGCATCAGGTGGCCAAAGTATTGGAGTTTCAGCTTCAACATCAGTCCTTCCAATGAACACCCAGGACTGATCTCCTCTAGGATGGACTGGTTGGATCTCTTTGCAGTCCAAGGGACTCTCAAGAGTCTTCTCCAACACCACAGTTCAACAGCATCAGTTCTTCGGTGCTCAGTTTTCTTTATAGTCCAACTCTCACATCCATGCATGACCACTGGAAAAACCATAGCCTTGACCTGATGGACCTTTGTTGACAAAGTAATGTCTCTGCTTTTCAATGTGCTGTCTAGTTTGGTCATAACTTTCCTTCCAAAGAGTAAGTGTCTTTTAATTTCATTGCTGCAATCACCATCTGCAGTGATTTTGGAGCCCAAAAATATAAAGTCTGACACTGTTTCCACTGTTTTCCATCTATTTCCCATGAAGTGATGGGACCAGATGCCATGATCTTAGTTTTCTGAATGCTGAGCTTTAAGCCAACTTTTTCACTCTCCTCTTTCACTTTCATCAAGAGGCTCTTTAGTTTTTCTTCACTTTCTGCCATAAGGGTGGTGTCATCTGCATATCTGAGGTTATTGATATTTCTCCCAGCAATCTTGATTCCAGCTTGTGCTTCATCCAGCCCAGTGTTTCTCATGATGTACTCTGCATATAAGTTAAATAAGCAGGGTGACAATAGACAGCCTTGACATACTCCTTTCCTATTTGGAACCAGTCTGTTGTTCCATGTCCAGTTCTAACTGTTGCTTCCTGACTTGCATACAGGTTTCTCTAGAGGCAGGTCAGGTGGTCTGGTATTCCCAACTATTTCAGGATTTTCCACAGTTTCTTGCGATCCACACAGTCAAAGGCTTTGGCATAGTCAATAAAGCAGAAATAGATTTTTTTCTGGAACTCTCTTGCCTTTTCGCTGATCCATTGGATGCTGGCAATTTGATCTCTGTCAAGAGGGCCCTTTTAAGCCTCATATTTGATGGTCTTGCTGGTCCCTCATGATATGCCACAATCCCTCACCCACTTTGGACTTCTTTCTGTTGCTTGAATGTGCCATGTTTTGTTCAGTTCAGGATCTTTGTTTAGGATCTTGGTACGCATTTTTGCTGCTGCTGCTGCTAAGTCGCTTTAGTCATGTCCGACTCTCTGCGACCCCATAGACGGCAGCCCACCAGGCTCCGCGGTTCCTGGGATTCTCCAGGCAAGAACACTGGAGTGGGTTGCCATTTACTTCTCCAATGCATGAAAGTGAAAAGTGAAAGTGAGGTCGCTCAGTCGTGTCCGACTCTCTGCGACCCCATGGACTGGAGCCTTAACACTGCCTTAAGTGATTTAAGTGAAAGTCGCTCAGTCGTGTCCGACTCTTTGCGACCCCTTGGACCATACAGTTCATGGAATTCTCCAGACCAGAATATCGGAGTGGGTAGCCTTTTCCTTCTCCAGGGGATCATCCTATAATACCCTTTTCGCCAAATTTCACATGAATCATTCTTTAGTTATCTGTGTGCTAGTTCCTATAATGTGACCAATCCATGTAAAGAAGTTCCTTTGCTCTGTTCATTGACCTTTTGGTCAGATAGGGCTGGAAGGCACTCTTCACAGGGTGGGGCAGGGGTGTGTGTGTGTGTGCTGTGACTCAGCACCTTGCCTAGGTATGGGCAAACTAGGCTCCAGCGTCAGCAGAACTCATCTGAGGATCTGAATTAGACAGATCTGTACCCTGCTGGATTCCCTGGTCAGAGTCCACCTCCCAGTGGTTCTGCACGTGACCAAAGTTTCTGATTGGGATTACTTGGGCACTGCAGTTATGAACTCTGTCTGCCAAGATCCATGTGCTGGTTTTTGTAAGCCTCTCTCCCCTTCTCCACTACAGTGGGATTCTCAGTAATTGAGCCCCACATAGTGCTATATCCATAGTGAGAGATCAGAGTAGGTGCTCCCATAAAAGCAATCCACAGTGCTGGTGGGGATTGGTTGTCCCCTCTGGGTTCTCTTTTTCACAGAAAGAATGAGAAGCTAAGGAGAGACCTTTCCACGTGGTGCCACATTGGCCTGAGGAACAGTGAGTTTAATGTGTAGCCCCTTCTCTTACCCTTCTAATACAGTTTGCTTTGATCTCTAGGTGCAAGGGGATGGTTCAGTCTCATTCGTGTGTTCTATGGTTCTCAGTGGTATATGCTTTTGAAAAGTTGTTGGTTGCACTTGTGAGAGGGAAAAAAGTCAGAAATGATCTGTCTCTGTGATGTTACCTCCTACTTCTATCTTCATTGGATAAATTCAGACCAGAGCCAAAGGAAGAATGCTTATTATCCATAAATGATCAGAAGTAAAACATTCTTAAAAAGGCAATCAAAAATCAAGCCAAGCCTAATTTTTCTCCTTTAATATTTTTGAAATCCTGATTTGCAATACCAAAGACAGTAGTTCTTTAGGACCTCCCTTCCTCTTTCGGATTTCCTTTCTTGTTTTTCTATTTTGGCTTCAGTGGGTCTCTGTTGTGGTGCACGGGTTTTCTCTAGTTGTGGCATGTAGGCTTTCTAGTTGTGGAAAGCTGGCTTAGTTGCCCTGAAGCATGGGGACCTTAGTTCTCTAACTAGGGATAAAATCTGTGACCCCCACATTGGAAGGCAGATTCTTAATGACTGGACCACCACGGAAGTCCTTGCTTTTCTGTTTGAACCCCACAAAATTCACACACATTCAATTCTTCTAATTCCTTGAGGCAGAACTGTACCTCAGCCCTATCTTCACAACCAAAGAACTAGGTAGTTTGCATCTAGAGCAGGTAATCTGCAGGGACATCACAGAGAAGGGTCTTAGAAGCAACTCTCAATTGAGACTAAGACATATTGAACTGAAAAAAATAATCTAAATAGATGGGGAAACAATGGAAACAGTAAGAGACTTTCTTTTTTATAGGTTCCAAAATCACTGCAGATGGTGACTGAAGCCATGAAATTAAAAGATATTTGCTCCTTGGAAGAAAAGCTATGACCAACCTAGACAGCATAAAAGCAGAGACATTACTTTACTGACAAATGTCTGTCTAGTCAAAGTTATGGTTTTTCAAGTAGTCATATATGGATCTGAGAGTTGGACCACAAAGAAGGCTGAGCACCGAAGAATTGATGCTTTTGAACTCTGGTGTTGGAGAAGACTCTTGAAAGTGACTTGGCCTGCAAGGAGATCCAACCAGTCCATCCTAAAGGAAATCAGTCCTGAATATTCATTGTAAGGACTGATGCTGAAGCTGAAACTCCAATACTTTGGCCACCTGATGTGAAGAACTGACTCACTGGAAAAGACCCTGATGCTGGGAAAGACTGAAGGCAGGAGGAGATGGGGATGTCAAAGGAAGAGATGGTTGGATGGCATCACCAACTTGATGGACATGAATTTGTGCAAGCTCTGGGAGTTGGTGATGGACAGGCAAGACTGGTGTACTGTAGTCCATGAGGTCACAAAGAGTGGACATGACAGAGACTGAACTGAACTGAACTGATGTATGGATGTGAGAGTTGGATTGTAAAGAAAGCTGAGTGCCGAAGAATTGATGGTTTTGAACTGTGGTGTTGGAGAAGACTCTTGAGAGTCCCTTGGACTGCAAGGAGATCAAACCAGTCAATCGTAAAGGAAATCACTCCTGCATATTCATTGGAAGGACTGACACAGAAGCTGAAATACTTTGGCCACCTGACATGAAGAGCTGACTCGTTGGAAAAGACCCTGATGCTAGGAAAGATTGAAGGCAGGAGGAGATGGGGATGACAAAGGATGAGATGGTTGGATGGCATCATTGACTAGATGGACATGAGTTTGAGCAAGCTCTGGGAACTGGTGATGGACAGGGAAGCCTGGCATGCTGCTGTCCAAGGGGTCACAAAGGGTCAGACATGACTGAGCGACTGAACTGTACTGAACTGATGAGCTTTCGTTGGTGTTTTTCTTCCCTTACTATTTCTCAGAGAAAAATACCTAAAACTCAATAATGACTCCTTCAGTTCAGTCGCTCAGTCGTGTCTGACTCTTTGCAACCCCATGAACCACAGCACACCAGGCCTCCCTGTCCATCACCGACTCCCAGAGTTTACCCAAAATCATGTCCATTGAGTTAGTGATACCATCTAACCATTTCATCCTCTGTTGTCCCTTTCTCCTCCTGCCTTCAATCTTTCCCAACATCAGGGTCTCTTCAAATGAGTGAGCTCTTTGCATCAGGTGGCCAAAATATTGGAGTTTCAACATCAGTCCTTCCAATGGACACCCAAGACTGATTTCCTTTAGGATGGACTGGTTGGATCTCCTTGCAGTCCAAGGGACTCTCCAGAGTCTTCAACACCACAGTTCAAAAACATCAATTCTTCTGACTCTTCTAGATGTATAACAAATATAACATATCTGTTTGTAGATACAGGTATAGATACACCATTCTGATGCTCAAATGTGCTCTCTGTCTTTGGTAGTAATTGGCATTTTCTTTGTCATTGGTAGTAATAAGCATTTTCTAGCCTTTGAATTAATCACCTGGAGAAACAAATAATCTCTGATCAACCGATACAAGGCTAATTCTAGATGTTCAACTAACGGTAGAGTACTAGGCAATTTAATGCTTGTTTTCTACAATAAGATAACTGTTTCTTGCTTGAGTGTAGTATTAGATAAGTTGCTTTCCTTGACCAGTAAATATTTCAATGGCAGCTTTGTAGCATGGAAATGCTTTTCACTTACCAGTTTTTGATGAGGCTTTTTTCCCTGGGCAATCCTTCCTGTCACCAAGGAAGTACCCCATGCAGCCTGATTATTGCTACATTGAACCAAGTCCAGCTGAATTTATTTCCTTTGTACCACTCACAATACTTTCACATTATTTCTTCCCTCCATACTCCTACTCCCATAGGATCCATAGAATAAAGAGTAAGCTGTACAGGCAAGTATGAAGATGTTCAGCTGTTAGGAAGGGTTTTCTTGCATAAAACATCTCAGTAGCATTGCTTGCTGAGAAATGCTGTTAATAACAATTCAGCAACTTCAGTATCTATTAACGTATTTTCCAGAAAATATCCATCGTTTTTAGCCTAATGGAAAATTATCATTCTCAATTTTTAGTGGTTCTGGTAAAAGTGGTATTATTACCTTGATAGAATATAAAAGGTGATTCATTCAAGTCATACATTTATTTTATATTCAGCATCTGATTCCATTCACATTATTCCAGTAAACATGCTATTAACCCATAGTTGACTGATATGTAATAATAACATACTAGCATAGATAAAATATTCAAAGTATAAATTTATTTAGTGCATTTATTATAGAGGTTTTTGTTTTATTTTTTAACAAGTCAAAAATTTAGTAACACATAAACATATTTTGATGAATATTATTCCTGCTCCAGGCTATTTGAAGTATAATATTCAAACTCTTATTTTCCTAATTTTGAATTTGACCTGGAAGTCTCATTAACTTTCTTTTTTTTAGCCAAATACCTAAAAATACTAGCATAATTGAATATAGAAAATTAGTAAATATTTTCCATGTGGCCCAGGACTCCCGCAAGTAGGCAGCTGCTTTACCATCTGAGCCACCAGGGAAGTCAGATAAAAGATAAAGTGATTATAAAGTCTGTTTCTTTGTGTCTGAGTTTTGTGTGCAAAATACTATTTCATCTCTTGAGTGTATACCAGGGATAACTTTGATTGTATGTGTTCCCAGAGTCACTGAATTTTATCTTAGGAAGTGTTGATTTAACACGAACTTCTAACAGTAACAAATTCCAAACTTTCCTGTATTTCTTTAATTTGGCTGATGCTTTATTATTGGAAGATGTACCCTGTTTTATTTTTTATCTTTTTATTCATCAATTCTAGGATTTATCTAATTTTCCTGAGATAATAGCATATTTGCTCTCTTAATTCTTTTTTGTTTTTGTTGTTTCCTGGAAGAGATCTTGGCTCAAAGATGGAAATTTATTCAGATAAGATCTAGTACATTTTCCTTTAACATTTGAATGGCAAGGGAGAACAATGGGCAGCAGCATATGTTTTCAAACATACTATTATTTTTTAAGTAAGCTATTTATTCAAGTTTTTTTTTTTCTTCTTAATCGTGTCCTTTTCCCAATCTGTATGAAAATATATAGGACTTTTTAAAATTTATTACATAATATCTACATTGTTTAGTCACTAAGTCATGTCCATCTAACTCTTTTGTGACCCCATGGACTGTAGGCCACCAGGCTCCTCTGTCCATGAGATTTCCCAGACAAGAACACTGGAGTGGATTTCCACTTCCTTCTTCAAGGGATCCTCCTAACCCAGGGATCAAACTTGTGTCTCCTGTATTGGCAGGTAGATTCTTTACTACTGAGCCACCAGGGAAGCCCTACTATCTACAAATTTTCATGTAAATTGAATATCTTGAACTAAACTTATTGCTTCTGTGATTGTTAAAAATACATATACTTAGTTTCGAAGAAAGTGAAAATTAAATCACTCAGTCGTGACCAATTCTTTGTGACCTCACGGACTGTAGCCTACCAGATTCCTCCATCTCTGGGATTTTCCAGGCAAGAGTACTGGAGTGGGCCCAGTGGGTACTCTTGCCTGGAAAATCTCAGGGACAAAGGAGTCTGGTAGGCTACAGTCCGTGAGGTGACAAAGAGTCAGACACGACTGAACCATTTCACTTTCACTTTTCACTTTCATGCATTGGAGAAGGACATGGCAACCCACTCCAGTGTTCTTGCCTGGAGAATCCCAGGGACAGGGACCCTGGTGGGCTGCCGTCTATGGGGTTGCACAGAGTCAGACAAGACTGAAGCAACTTAGCAGCAGCAGCATACTTAGTTTAAAATTAAAATATGAAATTATGAAGCTAATGAGTATTTTGTTATTCAGTTGCTAAGTCGTGTCTGACTCTGCGACCCCGTGAACTGCAGCACAACAGGCTTTCCTGTTCTTCACTATCTCCCTGAGTTTGCTCAAACTCAAGTCCATTGAGTCAGTGATGTTAACTTTTGCTTATACTGAAATAACAAAAATTTTTCTAAAGTAACTTGAAAATAATGTATTCAGTTATGAGATACAATCTCTTAATTTATGATTTATATTTGTTTTATGTCCCCTCTTTAGAGGGTATATTAATAACTCTAATATCTCTGCTTTAGGGATTATAAGAATATAATTAGTAAAGTCCAAATTTATGGGATTTATCATTTTTATGTATTTGCTTATCTTACATATTTGAGCTTGGACGAGAAAGGAAAGTAGCCTCTTTCCCGTTGAATTGTGAATTTTAATTTATTGAGATTGACATACATAAAATGTTGATTTTCCTACTCTTGATTACTTATTGTAGATATGTCAAAGCTCAAAATTTGGAAAGGAGTTAGTTTCTCTCTGAACATTAAGCTCCTTAAGCAAGTACACATTTGGCTGCAGTGACTGCCATCCATGTGAGAAAATGTGAAAACAAAACTTAGAACTATATTTCTAATGCAGTCTACTACAGGTTTTTTAATGCTTTATAAGTATAAAGGAATAGTTGATATGCTAGGTAGTTGGTATTTGAACACTTTCTGTTTGTCCAAGCATTTTAAGTATAACTATTTCTTTAATGATTATGTTTCCACTTTTATTTCTTATCATTTTTGTATAATCTTAGTTTTATCTTGAGACAAATTTTTTGTTATTTTTAATAGAACACAAAAGTTATGTCATAGTGTTAAATATTCTCAAACATTTTTCAAATTGAATTTTCATGTTAGTAATAAGAAGAGCTGAGTAATAAACTTTCAACAATGGAAATAATTTCATCAAATATTTTCATTTTACACAGACATTAAAGTGTATGTTAGAGGGTCACATGGTGCATTCAAGATGGAGGAAGTCTTGAGCTGATTTAACTTTTTTCTTCTATTCTTATATATGTTTCCCAAAATCTGAACCAAAATTCACCTCACATTACTTCAAATTCAATAAATATTTTTGAACTTTATATAGCAACAAGACAACAACAGCTTTATATAATGCTAATATTTTAAGACTTCAACATAAATTTTAAAACTTTGCAGTCTCTTTTTTTCAAATAAATCTTTCAAAGTGAAAATACAAATAGATGCAAAGAAATAGAGATGAGTGGTAAACTAAGTTAAAGAGAGCAAACAGGAAGTCAACCATAGTAAATATTTTGGATTTTTATTTTTTGCTGTATGGTTCCATTAATGTGAAGTCCCTCAAGTGGCCAGTTAGTAGGAACATAAATTAAAACCATGGGTGCCAAGGGTGGGGAGCAGTGTTTAGTGGGGTAGAGTTTCAGTTTTGCAAAACAAAAACATTCCAGAGATTCATTGAACAATATTATGAATGTAAATACTGCTAATATTTGCACAAATAATGGTGTTTGAAAACTCCTTGCAAATCTGCTTTAGAATAAGAAGACCATAGTTAAGAAGCTTAAATTTAAATAAATCATAACTTTTAGAAATTCATCTCTTAAGAATTTCAAAATATATCAAGTATAAAGTATATCCTATACTTGACCTTAAATATATTTTTGTGTACTTAGATATCCCATCTGTTACATTTTACATGACTTAACATCTTCACTTTTTATGGTTGAAGCAACCAGCACTGGCATGAATACCAGCAATTTGGAAATATATCATATAGTGAATTAAAATAATTTTTGCTAACTTTGAAATTATTTGGCCAAATTATCAAATGCACATAAAATTCATGGCTAACTAGCTCATGAAAACAGCTGCATAAAAGGTCATCCATGCATTTCCATATTCAAAAATTCTTTCTCAAATTTTCGGCCTCTGAAAATCTTTTCCAATCAATTATTTTTCATTTTTAAAAAGCTTTAATAAAGGCAGCAATAGATACTGGGTGATGATTGTGATCTGGTTTAGCATTCTTCTGTTTATCTTGTCATCAAATAACTAATATTTACACTAAGAATTCATATTATCAGTGACTTGAAATAAAAGAGTTTTTTGGAACTTTTTGTTAACGTAAAGTTTTATAAGCAATTAAAATGGTGCTAGAACTTGCATTACAAATGGAAATACAATGAAGTCAGTCTTTAATCATGTGTTTTAATGAATTATATATCTCTTAGCAGTAATGAATCTAATAACATGAATAAAAATGGATATCAAAACCAACAAAGATAGATAGCAAGGAGCAATGAGTCTCTTATAATCTTTCTTTGGTTGTCAAGTGATGAGAATTTCTTTTTTACTTATTTTTTAGTTAATTTTTTGTTAGCTTAAAAAGAATTAGATGTATAATATTTGGATGCAAAATATTGTTACTTTATATTTAAGTATAAAAAGCTAGGTAGCTGTGATATGCTGTTTTTATGCTACTGATATAAAAGCTAGAGTCCATTTTGACTTTGTAACTGCAGTGTTGTCTTGAGGCTCTAAAATCTTCTTAAGAGTACAAGAGTAAATTGTTTTATTGTCAATTTAAATATAAGTTTTTTATGTAAAATTTTCTCCCTCTTAGTTTCACTTTATGTTGCCGAGACTATTAACAATCAGGGTGAATTTTTATAAAATGTAAATTTCTTATTCCAACTCTAAGAAACAGAGGGTGAATTTCACATGTACAGAACTTGCATTTGATTTACCACAAAACACACTAGATCCATTTATTTAATATACATGCATTGAGAATCTACTAAATGTCGGTCATGGACTTAACCACTGAGAAAAACCACCATCACATTTTACTGACAAATCAGTTTATTCATAATGTGCTGATTTGGTTATGATGTATCACTCCACTAGAATATAAGTAGGTAATAGGTCCCTGACATGTTTGCAGATTGAAGGGATGAAATATGTCAATATGACTATAGTTTTTAGTACAAGATCTATGTTCACATCTGTGTTAAGAGACACAGATTCAGCTAAAAACATACCATAAACTCAATGGCACCACCCTCCCCTCCAGTACTCTTGCCTGGGAAATCCCATGAGTGGAGGAGCCTGGTAGGCTGCAGTCCATGGGGTCACAAAGAGTCAGACATGACTGAGCACTTCACTTTCACTTTTCACTTTCATACATTGGAGAAGGACATGGCATCCCACTCCAGTGTTCTTGCCCGGAGAATCCCAGGGACGGGGGAGCCTGGTGGGCTGCCGTCTATGGGGTCGCACAGAGTTGGACATGACTGAAGTGACTTAGCAGCAGTCTCCTTTAATGGTTATGCTTTTTTCTTATAGTTCTATTACACTCTTTGTTAACTACTACTGTTTTCTACTTTCTATTTGAAACGTTTTCCAAGTCTGCACATTTTAAAAAGATTTTTAAAAATTAGTTTGCGTTGTGAAGGAAGGATATTGAATCCAGCAATTCTTAATAAGATTACATTCAACAACTTTTAAAGTGTATGATTACAGCTGTTTAATGACACAAAGCCAAAACAGCAAGGCACTATTACTACATACACACACACACACACACACACACACTCTTACGCACACTTTAATAGTATTATTGATAGTCTCACAATTGTAAAGGTGATTGAAATGTAGAGATAAACTATGTTTATAGTATAATTCTTTTGAACAAAATGTCAAGGTATCACTGTTGCCCACAGGACTTAAGGATTAGCCCCAATAAAAATGTGAAATATTATATAATTTTCATCAAATAAACACAGAAAGGTCAGATCACTATTTTAATCCAAAGCACAAAAGAATTCTACCCTATTCTATGCCCTATTAATTTGCAGATTTCACCATAGTCGGTGCTCATCATCTCAGTAAGTGCATCAATTTAAAAATACCCAAAGTGGAAGAACTTACAATATTTTATTCCTACATATCATTTATTATTCTATATAATATAGTAGATTAAATGTTCTAACCTCGGTGGCATATAATTACAATGGAAAATGAATAAACTTTCCTTTAGTATAGTAGCACTGAAGTTAGAAAATATTAACCATTAAATAAAATGACCTCAATAAAATAGTGACTTGTTGCAGATAATCCACTTAAAGGAATTTCTAAAATACTTAGAGGAATTACGTTAACACACTTACCTGAAGACTGAACCTTGCTCCCCCCACACACAAAGTTGTTATATCTTGGGGTTACAGGTAAAATTTACCAAAAAATACTACTTAAAGGAGTGAAACAAACTTACTCAGAAGAAGTAATGGTGAGTATAAATCAAAGAAGAAATGACAGTTAAGAGTATCATAGTGTCTTAAAGAGTTGCTATAAGGAAGATCTACGATATATATAAGAAAATCTAGGATCTGATACACTGTGTAATGGGAAGACATGATATCATCTTAAAAAGAAAGGCAAAAGTCAATCTCATGATCAAGAAAGAAAGTATAATTAGAGAAACTAAGGGTCACTTGGGCACCTGGTAAAAATATATTTTGACCTTAGATTGAACCTTAGATTGATGTTTTAGTACTTCAACGAGAACAAGGCAATCACAGAATAAAGTGAGATAGAAAGGAAGGAAATAATGAAGTAAAATTATCTGTTTTGCATGCAAGTTCATAATGAATGAGAATAGTAACTGAAAATTACATTTCAGCTACCTGATTGGAATGAGATTAATGATGTATATTTATATCGTCTGCCAATTTGAAGACAAGGATATTTACAAAAATACAATACAGAAAAGTTGAGCAATTATATTTTGATGTTTATGATTAGAATTGTGGGTCGCATATTGAATTTCAGCTGTCCAGCAGAGAGAGTCACTTTAGCTTGAAATTGTTTTAATAAGCTATTTCATTAAAAGTCTATAGAGAATTTTATATTTTTGGCTTTCTTTTAATAACTAGTCTATAATTAAATATGGGGCTTTAATGATGAAGAACAAAAATTCAAGTTGATAAATAGAACAAAATTATTTATGTGCTTACCAAGTATGTCAGAGCAATGAAATGAAAACAATCAGAATTGCTCTGATCTTATGGGAATAAGAACACTGTTATACTGGCATGTAGAGGTACACAGATCACATTATAATTGCAATTCTTGATTAGACTTGGGCAATGTGTCCCAGTATACTTGTTTATCCCTTTATGAAATATATCAAAGATTTAGCTTTCTTTCTTTAGTTGTGAACAAATCCATGTTGATATATTGAAAACCCTCAAAGGGCTTTCATTAAAATAGAATTTAATCATTGAATGTGCAAATGAGAATTTTTTATTTTTTTCACCAAGAAAAGGCAACAGGAAGAGAATATCTGGATAATTTAAGGAAATACTTTGATATTTAAACTTAGGTAAAACAAATGTAAAATGAACTGACTATGTCTTATACATAATTGGCTCATTTAAAATGCACACATTGAAGGAAGAACTGAAATACATGAGAAAATATATGGGAAAAATATAGCGTGATACCATGAGAATATGAAATTTGACAGGTAAAATGAAAATAGGTAAAAAGTTAGAAAGCAGATAAAATTCACAGGGAAAACAAGATTAGTTGTTTCACATATGTTTGGTGAAGAAAAGAAAATGAAAAATCTATACTGGGTACTCAAGCAAAGCAGAACAAAATGGAAATCAACATATTAGTTGGAGATAAATGAGGCATGGCCTTAATGATTGGAGTAAACCTACCCTGTTACCTATTGTGTTATATTGTTCATATTCACTGAAGCAACCTAGACAGCATATTAAAAAGCAAAGACATTACTTTACCAACAAAAGTCTGTGTAGCCAAAGCTATGGTTTTTTTTAGTAGTCATGTATGGATGTGAGACTTGGACTATAAAGAAAGCTGAGCACCGAAGAATTGATGCTTTTGAACTGTGGTGTTGGAGAAGACTCTTGACAGTCCCTTGGACAGCAAGGAGATCAAACCAGTCCATCCTAAAGGAAATCAGTCCTGAATATTCATTGGAAAGACTGATGCTGAAACTGAAACTGAAATGCTTTGGCCACCTAATTCAAAGAACCGACTCATCAGAAAGAACCTGATGCTGGGAAAGATTGAAGGCAGGAGGAGAAGGGGATGACAGAAGATGAAATGGTTGTGTAGCACCACGGACGTGATGGACAAGTCTGAGTAGGCTCTGGGAGTTGGTGATGGACAGGGAAGCCTGATGTGCTTCAGTCCATGGGGTCGCAAAGTGGGGTTGGACACGACTGAGCAACTGGACTAACTGAAGCAAAATGTCTATATTTTTATATTCTTGTGAATTCTCTTTCCCAGAAGTTAACTTTATAGTTTTGTAAACATTCAAATAACTCTCATCTCAATTTCCTTTCAATTGCCAATTCTTCTGCAATGCCATTAAATGATTTGCAATTTAAAATTTGCCATTCATTCTCTCTAGAATTATTCAATTATCTCAGAATTACTTGCCAATGGTTGAAGAGCATTCATTCTCTTAATTGAGTTCCTTTTATCATTCCCTTTTCTGTTTATTAAATTATATAAAATCTCCTGTGTTTTAAATTGATAGATAAGGGGATTTACACAATACTTGCTCTCTATTTTAATTGCATCAAATCAGTTTTGACGACAAGGTTATTCGAAAAAAAATTCTGTCAAAGTAAATTTCCAAAACCCACAGGCTCCAATTTACTTTCTGGCCTACATCTTTTCAGTTTAGACAGACAGTTTCTTCCTTATCTCTTGATGTGAGGAATCCATGCCAGCTCCAAAAGATTAAACACTCTCCCTCATATTCCATATGCTTGTGCCTACACACACACACACACACACACACACACAATTTGTTAAGTAATTATAACTTTGAGTTTCAATATATATATTTAACATTAAACTGTAATATGATATGTCAGTTATATCACAAAGCTGAAGAATTAAACATTATTTTTTCATTTTTTTGTAGTTACTGAAAAAACATGTGTGTATACATACAATTTGGGCCTCCCTGGTGACTCAGTGGTAAAGAATCCACATGCAATGCAGGAGCCACAGGGTTTGACCCTTGGGTTGGTAAGATCCCCTGGGGGAGGACACAGCAACCCACTCCAGTATTCTTGCCTGGAGAATCCTAGGACAGAGGAGCCTGGTGGGCTACGGTGCATAGGGTCGCAGAGTAGGACCCGACTGGAGGGACTTAGCACACACCTACATGTCATTTATGACAATGGCCCTATTGGACAATATGAGTTGTCAAGCATATGTTTGCAGTGATGAATGTAAACTACAAGCAGGGATGTAATTTTACTGAGGCTCGTGACGTGTATGTTACTGGCTAAAAGGGGGAAATGCTGCCCAGCTCAAAGCCTGTCATCTCAGGCACAAACGTCAGCTCAGAGAAGGACAAACGTTCCAAAGAAATGGGATTTCTTTTTATCAAATTGTCCCTTAGCAGAATTCTATTCTTTTTCCTAGATAATAGAATGAGTTACTTCAGCTCCAACTCATCTATACACCTAGTAGTAAACTCCACAATAAAACTTCACCCTAGCTTTGCTGCAGTAATGCCGAGTCTTTCTGTTCCCAAATGGGGGGAAAGAAATGGTCTGTTTCTCAAGAGAGAAGCTCGGTTTTAAAGATAAATTTATGACAGGTAATCTGTCTGTTAAATAAATTAATACATTTATTACATATATCAAATATTGTCTCCTTGCCCTTCAAGAGAAAATATAAGAAAGTTCCAAAGTAAGAAAGCCAAAATAATTGACTTCACTTTTGTAGCCTCCCAGGGCAGTCAGGCCACAGGCATTGCTTCAAGCAATTGCTACAAAGCACGGGCACTTTTAATTGCTCCCCTCGGGTGCTAAAGATCTATAGCCTTCAAATTTCCCTTTTCTATGAAAATAAAATCCTGGACGTTTTCCTATCTTCTACAGAAATGACCAGTTTCAAGGCTGAAATGTATTTTCAATTTTTGAAGCACCAACTGATGGGCCCCTGCCTCCACTTTTTTCACCCTTAATTTGGTTTTCTGGGTTTTACCAGTGTGCTTATCTGAGTTGCTCCATGAAGTGAACAGACTATGACTACATTCAAAGCAGTTTGTGTGCTGCTTTCATTAGCATGAAATCAAGCTTAGATCAACAAATTATAATCCTACAAAATATTTCAAGTAATCTTTGTTGCACATAATATAAAAAGTGTAAGAATTTGTCACAGTAAGTATAAATGACTCAAAAGGTAGGTAGGGTAACTACAAAACATGAGCACAATCTCTTATTTCATTAGCTATCTCACAGTCTGAATAGAACAGCCCTCAATATTGATCTCAGAGAGACAGCAGTGAGAAGTCCTGAAAAGAGATCTCATTCCCCTGCCCAGGAATTGAACCTGAGTAGTCCAGAATGGATACCCCCTCCAGTATTCTTGCCTAGAGAATTCCAGGGACAGAGAAGCCTGGCAGGCTGCAGCTCACAGAGCTGCAAAGAGTCAGACACAACAGAGTGAGCATGCATGCATGAGGACACTAAAACCACATTTCTTGACAAATGATTCTGAGAACCAAACCAGGGTTTTAGAGACATTACTCTCTTTGAAGTGCAAGAGTATTATTCTTCCTTTCCTCACTTTAAAACATACCTGGACTGTCAAATCTGATGTAACAATATTATATTACTCCTTGTTGCTTTTAACAATGATCTAACATGACAAAAAAACTCAAAGGATTTTAAAATTTTGAGATCTAAATATGGATTATACACACAAGCCCTTCATGAGAAAAAAACAAAAATATCTCTAACCACTAAGATTATTTGGAAAATTTTTGCATTTTTATTAGATTGATGTGAAATTCCCATACAGAAATGTACACAGATTTGAAGAGTACAGCTGCCCTTGTGCAACCTTGCAGAGACCCACCAATAAAGTTATCCTTATGACTAAAATGAAGAAGAACCAACTTGCTAAAGGACTACTGGATGAAGATGCTTTAAGAAGTTCATTGATTGTGGGTACAAGTACTCTAGATTCCTTGTTTAGGGAATTACTCACTGAACATTTGAAGGAGTATTATGGACATTTCTAGCATTTCAGTTCCAAAATCTTCTGTCCTGTGTAAACATCGTATTTGAAAAGGGACCTCTTAATCCTATGGACGGAGGAGCCTGGTAGGCTGCAGTCCATAGGGTCACTAGGAGTCGGACACGACTGAGCGACTTCACTTTCACTTTTCACTTTCATGCATTGGAGAAGGAAATGGCAACCCACTCCAGTGTTCTTGCCTGGAGAATCCCAGGGACAGAGAAGCCTGGCGGGCTGCTGTCTATGGGGTCGCACAGAGTCGGACACGACTGAAACGACTTTGCAGCAGTAGCAGCATCACCTTGTAATCTGATTCAGAAGGGATGTCTGCTCCACAGAACAACTGGTAAATTGCCAATAATATTCTACTGAGGAGGCAATCTAAAATGACTTATGGTGCATGCATGCAGCAACCTGGATAAAGACAGCACTGATTGTAATACCTATAGAACCACAGATGATTCAAAAAGCCAACTACAATGTGTCAACTGGCTCTTTCATTGTCAGTTTCATTGTTATTTCTATTTCAATTGTGAGAATATAACCTTAATGCTTTGCTTTCCATTTCCAGCCCCAATGTGCCATTTTAATTCCCATATTCTTCTTTTGAATTAAAACATTCAACTTTATTGAGGTATAATTACAGGAATAGCTGTAGTTGTTTAAAATATGCAATTTAATATGATTTGACAAATGTGCACACCTGAGTTCTCTACTTCCCTCAGTCAACTTTCCCCACCATCAAAGAAGAAGAATTTAAATATTACCACTTCCAGGAATGGTACTTCTTCTTCTCACTCCATGACAGTCTGGAGCAAGGAATAGCACCTTAATTCAGAAAGTCAGCAGATCAAGAACATGGTGAACTCATGTATCCCAGAGAATCATCTTGCTCCCCTCATTGGAGGAGTGTGATTGGTTGCAAACTTCTTGGTGTCAGAATCCTTTGCTCTTGTAGCTATCTAAGTAGGTCAGGTCATGATGTTTCTGCAAACCTCCAATGAGTGTTACTCTGTTCTGAAACTTTTTATAACTTTCAGGGTCAGAGCCTTGAGAAGGAGCTATCCTATATATCTCAGACTGTAACCAATATTCTTAACTTGTAGGAAAAGCAATAGAATACAAAGATTAAAAGAAACAGATCTAATATGGAGTCAGATTTGTTCTTCCCCAGTCCCTGGTGGCTCAAGACAGTAAAGCGTCTGCCTGAAATGCAGGAGACCCGGGTTCAATCCCTGGGTTGGGAAGATCCCCTGGAGAAGGAAATGACAACCCACTCCAGTACCCTTGCCTGGAAAATCCTATGGACGAAGGAGCCTCGTAGGCTACAGTCCACGGAGTCCCAAAGAGTTGGACACGACTGAGCGACTTCACTTCACTTCACATTATATCATCACTCACTAAAATTTCCTGGAACTCCTTGAGTGTCTACTTCTGTGTTCATGTATGCTAAGTTGCTTCAGTTGTGTCCGACTCTGAATCTGTGGACCATAAACCACCAGGCTCCTCTGTCTATGGGATTCTTCAGGTAAGAATACTGGAGTGGGTTGTCATGCCCTCCTCTAGGGGATCTTCCTGACCCAGGAATTGGACCTGCGTCTTCTACGTCCACTGCATTGGCACCGCCACCTGGGAAGCCTATACTTCTGTGATAGCAGTCTTTATTATTTTGTCAATGTTCAGTATCAGGATACGTTGGGTTCTTAAAATGAGTTCAGCAGAGTTCTTTTTTCCTTTACTTTTTGAAAGAGTTTGTACTTGATTGGTGGTATTATTGTTGTTTTTCTTGACTGATAAAATATACTAATGATATTAGAGTATAGCATTTTCTTTAGGGGAGGTTTGAGGTAACAAAATTCACTGTTTTTAATAAACATAGAGCTCTTCAAATTTGTTGCATCTTATGTCAATTTCAGTAAACTGTGTTTTTCAGGCGATTTGTTCATTTCACCAAGGTTTGCCAGTGTTGGCATATTTTTCATGATATTCTTTAATACTCTACTCATGAAGGATATTAGGTGATAACTTGCTTTTACATAATATGATGATTTATGCTCTCTTTCCTTTCTTGATCAGTGCATCTAGAGATTTATACATTTTATTGCTCTTTTTAAAAATCAGCTTTTTGCTTAAATTCTCTGTTCCTTATTTTGCTGATTTCTGTTCTTATCTTTATATTTCCTTTCTTCAAATCACTTTGTATTTATTTTGTCCTTTTTTTCCCTCTAGCTGCTTCAAATATAACCTTATGCTATTGATTTGGGGTTTCTCTTCTTTTAAATTATAAATTTTTGTTATAAATTTCTCTGCAGTTCTGCTTTTGCTGCATCTTCAAAATTTTGATATGTTTTATTTTCACTATCATTTAATTAAAATTATTTTTATAATTTTCCTTGCTATATTTTGTCTTTAATTCATTATTTACAAATTTGTTTGAAAATATTTGTGATTTTGACATGTCTTTTGTTTACTGACATTTTATTTGATTCAGTGATGCTTTGAAAATATTCTCCATACAGACTTCAATTGCGATCAGTAAAACGTTTTTGTAACCTAGAACATAATCCTCTTATTTCTATATATCTTTTTCCCCATCCTGATCCCAGGCAGTGGTAATGTGATGACCTCTAGCAAGGATGCCTGTGTAGTGCACTTAGGGAGACTGCAACCTAACGCACATGTCACCAGTCCAACCAAAGATTTATCTTCCCCAGTGGTGGCCTAGAAGCAGACGACCTCAAGGCTTTGGGTAAATTCAAGGCGTGGTGGGACTAGGTTTCCTCAGACCACACCAGGGTCCTCTCACGTCCAGTGCTAAGATCATGACCTCAGTGAAAAACAAACATTGAAGAATAGAGTGAATTGACTAAGATTGAATTTCCTGACAGTACAGGTTCATTAGTGAAAGATGAAGCCTGAAAATCTGAGGTAAGTTGAACTTAAAAAAAAAAAAGGAAATCCCTATTTATCACACGCCCCCCCCCCCCCCGAGGATATAGATTGAGATTCCTATCCACTCTGTCATCTGAAAAATTCAAAGAGAATTTGAAAACAAATTTTTCTTGAAAAATTCAAGAATTTTACGTCTATTGTTTGGTTTCTAGTCTGATAAATATGTTATATTTTTATGCTTCTGAAGTAGATTAAATTTACTTACAGGTGAAGGAACCCACTGCCTTATTTCTGACTTAAGGTTGTGAAAATGTTATAGAAATATGCTCATGCCTCAAATTAATTTGCTTATATAGTGAGATATTCTGTACTTAATAGGTACTCCTCAAAACTCATTACTGCAAATCTAACCAAACTCTTTCACATGTTAATGACATGTAATTTAGTCAGACAGTTTTCTGTAAATAATATATTGAATTATTCTTCTCTTAATGAAGTGATAAGGTAAAATAGGAGTGATTTTGGAGCAAAGAAACTTGAGTATAGACACTTTAATAAGATTGTGGATAGCTAGAAAATGGCAAAGGGAACAGGAGAAGAGCAAATATTCATTGACAAGTGGAAAGGGAGAAAAGAGAAAGAAGAAGGGAAATATGGCATAAATTGTGAAAACACAAGATTACTCTTTCAATTTTGCTGAAGGCTAGTATTGCTGACTGCCAAATCTAAGCTGCAAACAAGTGTAAGGTTCTCCTTCAGACCCTATGCTGCCTGTTATCTACAACAACATGACCAGTATAGCAACATGGACATGAAATGTAAAATCAAATGATCTTGAATTTAAAAAAAAAAAAAAAAAAAGCATGAGAAGGATTCAAGGATAAACGAGAAGACAGTAAGTATGATAGAGCCCAAACTGGCTTCTGTTGAATTTAACAGCACCCTCTAGTGCTCTAGTCCCTGGGAACCGTTGGTTCCTTTGTCTTCCTTTGTGCTTTGTCATAACTGCAGTCACCATCTGCAGTGATTTTCAGTTCAGTTCAGTTCAGTCGCTCAGTGGTGTCCGACTATTTGCGACCCCATGAATCGCATCACACCAGGCCTCCCTGTCCTTCGCCAACTCCCAGAGTCTACTCAAATTCACGTCCATCGAGTCAGTATTGCCGTCCAGCCATCTCATCCTCTGTCGTCCCCTTCTCCTCCTGCCCAAATCTCTCCCAGCATCAGAGTCTTTTCCAATGAGTCAACTCATCGCATGAGGTGGCCAAAGTAATGGAGTTTCAGCTTCAGCATCATTCCTTCCAAAGAAACTCCAGGGTTGATCTTCAGAATGGACTGGTTGGATCTCCTTGCAGTCCAAGGGGACTCTCAAGAGTCTTACCCAACACCACAGTTTAAAAGCATCAATTCTTCAGCGCTCAGCTTTCTTCACAGTCCAACTCTCACATCCATACATGACCACTGGAAAAACAATAGCCTTGACTAGACTGACATTTGTTGGCAAAGTAATGTCTCTGCTTTTCACTATGCTGCCTAGATTGGTCATAACTTTTCTTCCAAGGAGTAAGCATCTTTTAATTTCATGGCTGCAGTCACCATCTGCAGCAATTTAGGAGCCCAGAAAAATAAAATCTGACACTGTTTCCACTGTTTCCCCATCTATTTCCCATGAAGTGATGGGTACGGATGCCATGATCTTCGTTTTCTGAATGTTGAGCTTTAAGCCAACTTTTTCTCTCTCCTCTTTCACTTTCATCAAGAGGCTTTTTAGTTCCTTTTCACTTTCTGCCATAAGGGTGATGTCATCTGCATATCTGAGGTGACTGATAATTCTCCCGGCAATCTTGATTCCAGCTTGTGTTTCTTCCAGCCCAGCGTTTCTCATGATGTACTCTGCATATAAGTTAAATAAGCAGGGTGACAATATACAGCCTTGATGTACTCCTTTTCCTATTTGGAACCAGTCTGTTGTTCCATGTCCAGTTCTAACTGTTGCTTCCTGACTTGCATACAGATTTCTCAAGAGGCAGGTTAAGTGGTCTGGTATTCCCATCTCTTGAAGAATTTTCCACAGTTTATTGTGATCCACACAGTCAAAGGCTTTGGCATAGTCAATAAAGCAGAAAGAGATGTTTTTCTGGAACTCTCTTGCTTTTTCCATGATCCAGCAGATGTTGGCAATTTGATCTCTGGTTCCTCTGCCTTTTCTAAAACCAGCTTGAGCATCTGGAATTTCACGATTCATGTATTGCTGAAGCCTGGCTTGGAGAATTTTGAGCATTACTTTACTAGCATGTGAGATGAGTGCAATTGTGCAGTAGTTTGAGCATTCTTTGGCATTGCCTTTCTTTGGGATTGGAATGAAAACTGACCTTTTCCAGTCCTGTGGCCACTGCTGGCTCAGATCATGAACTTCTTACTGCCAAATTCAGACTTAAATTGAAGAAAGTAGGGAAAACCACTAGACCAGTCAGGTATGACCTAAATCAAATCCCTTATGATTATACAGTGGAAGTGAGAAATAGATTTAAGGGACTAGATCTGATAGATAGAGTGCCTGATGAACTGCGGACGGAGGTTCATGACATGTACAAGAGACAGGGATCAAGACCATCGCCATGGAAAAGAAATGCAAAAAAGCAAAATGGTTGTCCGAGGAGGCCTTACAAATAGCTGTGAAAAGAAGAGAAGCACAAAGCAAAGGAGAAAAGGAAAGATATAAGCATCTGAGTGCAGAGTTCCAAAGAATAGCAAGAAGAGATAAAGCCTTCCTCAGTGATCAATGCAAAGAAATAGAGGAAAAGAAAAGAACAGGAAAAACTAGAGATATCTTCAAGAAAGTTAGAGACAGCAAGAGAACATTTCATGCAAAGATGGGCTCAATAAAGGACAGAAATGGTCTGGACCCAACAGAAGCAGAATATGTTAAGAAGAGGTGGCAGGAATACACAGAAGAACTGTACAAAAGAGATTTTCAAGACCAAGATAATCACGATGGTGTGATCACTCACCTAGAGCCAGACATCCTGGAATGTAAAGTCAAGTGGGCCTTAGAAAGCATCACTATGAACAAAGCTAGTGGAGGTGATGGAAGTCCAGTTGAGCTATTTCAAATCCTGAAAGTTGATGCTGTGAAGTGCTGCACTCAATATGCCAGCAGTGATTTTGGAGCCCCCCCAAATAAAATCTGTCACTGTTTCCATTATTTCCCCATCTATTTACCATAAAGTGATGGGACTGGACGCCATGATCTTAGTTTATGAATGTTGAGGTTTAAGCCAACTTTTTCACTCTCTTCTTTCATTTTCATCAAGAGGCTGTTTAGTTCTTCTTCACTTTCTGCCATAAGGGTGGTGTCATATGCATATCTGAGGTGATTGATATTTCTCCCGGCACTCTTGATTCCAGTTTGTTCTTCATCCAGACCAGCATTTCTTATGATGTATTCTGCATATAAGTTTAATAAACAGGGTGGCAATATACAGCCTTGACATACTCTTTTCCTGATTTGGAAACAGTCTGTTGTTCCATGTCCAGTTCTAACAGTTGCTTCCTGACCTGCATACAGATTTCTCAAGAGGCAGGTCAGGTGGTCTGGTATTCCCATCTTCATGGAATTCCACTTCATGGCAAATAGATGGGGAAACAATGGAAACAGTGACAGACTTTATTTTGGGGGGCTCCAAAATCACTGTAGATGGGTATTACAGCCATGAAATTAAAAGATTCTTGCTCTTTGGAAGAAAAGTTATGACCCACCTAGACAGCATATTAAAAAACAGAGACATTATTTTGCCAACAAGTGTCCATCTAGTCAAAGCTATGGTTTTTCCAGTAGTCATGTGTGAATGTGAGAGCTGGACTATTAAAAAAGCTGAGTGCCAAAGAATGAATGCTTTTGAACTGTGGTGTTGAAGAAGACTCTTGAGAGTCCATTGGACTGCAAGGAGATCCAACCAGTCCATCCTAAATCAGTCCTGAATATCCATTGGAAGGACTGGTGCTGAAGCTGAAACTCCAATGCTTTGGCTCCCTGATGTGAAGAACTGACTCACTGGAAAAGACCCTGATGTTGGGAAACATTGAAGGCAGGAGGGGAAGGGGACAACAGAGGATGAGATGGCTGGATGGCATCACCAACTCGATGGACATGAGTTTGAGTAAGCTCCGGGAGTTGGAGATGGACCAAGAAGCCTGGCATGCTGCAGTCCATGGGGTCGCAAAGAGTCAGATACGTTTGAGTGACTGAACTGAACTGTACTTTGTCCATTTTGAACGCCTAGTTGAGGTGTGCTTACTCTTCATCAGGTTTCTGAGTAGTGATTCAAAACTCAATTCTTGGTTCAAAATATTTGAATTCTGTTGTGAGAAGTTTATGTGCTTTGGATGATCTTTTCTTCTCCATAGGTAATTAGAAATAACAGTTATTTTCCATTGTTGCTTACTTCTTTAGAAAGTATAGGTTGAAATTTGAGAAAGAAAAATAAAAGGAAAGAAAAAGAAATCAAAAAAATATTATTAGAAAGTTTAATATGCATTTCTTCATTCACTGTCATATTCAGAGATCATTCTTCAACTCTATACCCTGCTATAATTGTATAGCAAAAAAATTGAGTTTGAAAATTAGTAAGAATAATCAACATCAGTAGATTTAATAAAAGTTTCTCAGTCCACCCATGTTTTCTGAGAAACTGTTAACTGCTCAACAAAATTACAATTCCTCTTGTAAAGAAGAGGTTTAAGGAAACACGTGCTGTAGATTTCACTTTGCCTATCCTTTCTTTGAGCTTCCCTTGTAGCTCAGCTGGTGTAGAATCTGCCTGCAATGTGGGAGATGTGGGTTTGATCCCTGGGTTGGGAAGATCTCCTGGAGAAGGGAACAGCTACCCACTCCAGTATTCTGGCCTGGAGAATTCCATGGATTGTATAGTCCATAGGGTCACAGAGTCGGACACGACCGAGAGACCTTCACTTTTCACTTCATTTTATGCATTCTTTAAAATTTACTTTTGAAAAGTCTCCTGGAAGAAAATAGCAATAGATATACATTCAACCCATTATTCTTAAAGTGCCATAACACCTCATTTAATTACTTCTTTTTAAATTTACTCTTTAATTAAAGGAAAATTGCTTTACAATATTATGTTGGTTTCTGCCATACAGCAATGAAGTTCAGCCATAATTATAGACATATCACCTCCCTCCTGAGCTTCCCTTCCCTCCCCCTGAGTCACCCCTCTAGGTCATCACAGAGCGCCAGGCTGAGCTCCTTGTGTTATATAGCAACTTATCACTAGTTATCTATTTTGCACAAGATAGTGTATATATATCAATGCTACTTTCTCCATTTGTTGAATTACTTCTGATGACTTAGAAAAGATAGAGGCCAAAAACAAAAAGAAATCAATGAATGGAGATATACCTGGTAATGAGCGTTGAAAAACAGTTCAATATAACAGTGAACTTGTAAAAGTTCAATGAGATGTATTGGAGTTTAAAAAATCCAGTGGTTTAGTGCAGTGCACATTCCAGCCCTTCAAACTCATTTCAATACTGATGGATAAAAGAGAGATTTAAAATGCCAAATTAACAAAGCTCCATATTTTAGAGATGATATATTTTCCTAATGGTAACCTTGATATTTTCTGTGCTCTGAAGTCCATATACCTTCCTTTGAGAATGAATTTTTGGATTAAATCTTAATGGATCTTCAGAGAAGATTGATGTGTAAGAGCATAAAACAAAATGAATTACTTAATGAGTTTCCTCATGACTGAAGTTTGATGGCTTCTTTATTTCCTGCTGGACTGAGACTAGCTTCTTAAAGAGTTTGAAGGCATCAAATGATTGAAATAATTTACATTTTAAGAAATCTTTAAAGAGTCGTGTGTGTGTATGTGTGTGCAGATAAACATTCATTTATTCTTCTTGGTGAATCATAGAAACTCATAAAATCTTGAGTGTTTTCTTATTGATGAAACAAATTAAGGAGCCATTAAACAGGGAAACACAGATCAGCAAACACAGTTTCTTCCTTTCCTGGCACGTATTACTACCTCACAGTAAATTTTGTACCCATTTGTTTGGTCACTTATATTTTGTCAAACTGTTAGTCACTCAGGTGTGTCAGACTGTGATTCCCTAGACTATAGCCATCCAGGCTCCTCTGTCCATGGAATTCTCCAGGCAAGAATACTGGAATGAGTTGCCGTTCTCTTCTCCAGGGGGTCTTCCATGACCCAGGGGTCGAACCGAGGTCTCCTGCATCGCAGGCAGATTCTTTACCATCTGAGCCACCAGGGAAGCCCAATAGTTTGTCAGTCTCACTAGAATTAAGTGTCATGAGGGGAGATTTTGCTGTGCTCTGAGCTATATCTCTAATACCTGGAATACTGTCAGTCACACACTAGATGCTCAGAAATTTATGAATAAATCAAACTATATTTTTAATTAAAACAAGGAAAGAAATCTAACTAGTTATTTATAATTCTTGCTTCTGTTACTGGTAAAGAGAAGATAATTGGTGTTTATAACTTTATTCCTCTACTACCCAATACATGTTTCTTTGGCTTTAGCCTACCTCTCTTTTGGTTACAGATCTTTACTTGTGGGGTAACCCAGGTTTTTATTGTTGAAGATTCTGAGTCTGTAGTGGTTCTACTACCAGATTGCTGTGGGCTACTATTAAATTTTGGGCTTCCCTGGTGCCTCAGACGGTAAAGAATCTGCCAGCAATGTGGGGGACCTGGGTTCAATCCCTTGGTTGGGAAGACCCCCTGGAAGAGGGCATGGCAAGCCACTCCAGTATTCTTGCCTGGAGAATCCCCATGGACAGAGGAGCTTGGCAGGCTACAGTCCATGGGCTCGTAAAGAGTCAGACACAACTGAACGACTAAGAACATACTCTGCCCACTGGACATAGAAATATCAGGAGGAATTCTAGAGGATAACTTCATTATTTTCACTGTGCCCATTGTATAGTGGCAGTTTCCCCTTGATATTCAGAGGTAATAGTCCCTGCCAAAAGAGTAAACACTGTTTGTGCCTATTGATTCAGTGGCATAAGGCGTCAAAATGTCCAGGTAGTGGTCTTAATCTCCAGTTCAGTGCAACTGTTGTATATCCTGCAGTGGAAGTTTGTTGTTGCTGTTGTTGTTTTTTCTGGGAACTTAGTCCTAATTAATAGGATAAAAAGCAAAAATTTTATGAGCTGCTCAAGATATATAAAAAGGAAACTTGTCACTTCTACATCTAACCTTCAGTTTCTGGACTGATGAGTTTAGTGTGTGCTCTTAACAAGAACCCATGAGTTCAGTGTATGCTCTTTGCAAGCAACTTTTTTTGTTGTGCAACTTCTGTTGTTGTTGTTGTTCAGTTGCTAAGTCATGTTCAGCTGTTTGTGATCCCATGGACTATAGCACACCAGGCTTCCCTGTCTTTTACCATCGCTTGGAGCTTGTTCAAACTCATGTCCATTGAGTCTGTGATGCCATCTAATCATCTTATCCTCTGTTGTCCCTTTCTACTATTGCCTTCAGTCTTTCCCAGCATCAGAGTCTGTTCCAATGAGTCAGCTTTTTGCATTAAGTGGGCAGAGTATGGGAACTTCAGTTCAGCATCAGTCCTTCCAATGAATATTCAGGGTTGATTTCCTTTAGGATTGACTGTTTTGATTTCCTTGCTATCCAAGGGACTCTCAAGAGTCTTCCGAATTCTTCTGCACTGGCACTCAGCCTTTATGGTCCAACTCTCATATCCATGCAAACACCATAGCTTTGACTATACGGACCTTTGTCAGCAGAATGATGTCTCTGTATTTGAATACACTATCTAGGTTTGTCATAGCTTTTCTTCCAAGGAGCAAGCATATTTAAGTTCATGGCTGCAGTCACTATCTGCAGTGATTTTGGAGCCCAAGAAAAAAGTCTGTCACTGTTTCCATTGTTTTCCCATCTATTTGCCATGAAGAGATAGGACCAGATGCCATGATCTTCCTTTCTGAATGTTGGGTTTTAAGCCAGCTTTTTCACTCTCCTCTATCATGTTCATCAAGAGGCTCGTTAGTTCCTCTTCACTTTCTGTCACATGTAACTTACTGTTACTCAAAAAAATAGTAAGTTGCTTATAGAAGCATATATTTTTTTCTTGTAGAACAACACCACAACTTGAAAAAAACTAAATATTTAATTAGTTCAACTGTTTCCTGCTTATAAGACTTGAGAAGGTCATAGAATCCCGGGATTGTTAACCAGTTGTCTCGTTTATTTCTTCATAAAACAAATTCCTTAGTCAGAATTGTTGTGTGAGGTGTTGTGATGGTGAATAAGGAATTCAGTTAATCTGCAGATGGTCATGTCAGCCAAATTACTGTTGGTAAAGCAAAGCAATTCCATATCTAGAATTAGTGAAACTTGAAGTAGTGAAACACATTCTCCCCTTTGTGGAGGAAAATTGTTTTCCCCTTCACCCCATATAAGCAACTGCCCTCAAATGGGAGCCTGGTCACTACTAAGTGTGATGCTAGGGGCTCAGCATTTGTCTCTGCTCTTTGCAGATTGCAAATCAATAACAATGGTAGCCAGTTCATCTTCGGTGAGGGAAAGTCCATGGAGTTGAGTTTTTGTTTTTGTTTTAGTTAATTTTTGTTGACATATAGTCGATTTACAATGTTGTGTTCCCTTTTGCTGTACAGCAAACTGAATCAGCCATGCACATACCTAATAATGGAGTTAAGTTTACAGCGGATAATTTCTCTCCCTTTCACCAGATGCATGTTGTTCATGAGCCTATGGGTAAACAAAGGGGAAAGAGCCTTAACAGGCATTTCATAATAGGACGACTGAGAGCCACCTCCACATTTGAAATATCTGGGGAAAATATTAATGCAAGATACCAGTTTCATACACTGTGGCCATTCAGAGTCAGCTTTTATGTCATTTCATTAAGACATCTTGTCACCAATATTCCAGTTTTGTTCTTGCTTCAACCTGTCTGTGTTTTTGCCCCTTTGTGTGTCTCTGTTGGTTCTTATGTATTTTAAGCTAACCTAAGAATCTCTGTGTTTTAACTGGTGAGTTTAACCTGTTAATTTTTATTACAGATATTGTTATACTAACTTATGTTATTCACATTTCATTTAATAATACTAATTTTATCATTTCTTTATTTCTGTTTTCTGTCTGATGAGTCATTTAATATGCTGCTTGTTTAAAAGTTGTATATTATATTTTAGTTCTTACAGTAGTAGCTTATAACTTAAAACCCATGTGAGTTTATTGATTATTTAGATTTATCAATATCTTTATATTCCTCCTAATAAGACAAGTCTTTAGCAAGACTTCATTTATTTTTGTCTATGTATTCCTCCCATGACACTTTTTAAAGGAAGTCCTTGATCTGGTCTTCTAACACAGTAAGTAATTACATATCAAGCTACCATTTATCTCATTTACAGCATTTTTATGTCAACTATGAAATTTCTCAGACTTGATATTTTCACATAGTTCTTTTATTTATGATTTTCTTGTATCATAATCTTAAGTTTTTTTCTTGTATCCTTTGTCATAATCTTAATATTTTTCTTCTTTGCGTGTGTTTGGTTACTTATCTTAAAAGTTTGATTTGTCAGTTCTTAAAGTCTTTATTTGAATGAGTTTGTGGTAAGTATTAGCAGTGTTTTCCCACATTTAGCTCTCTTCTTTTTTCTAGATGTTGAAGAGTTCACATTTTTCCATACCATTAAAGGTAGACAGAACCATGTATTTAGTGCTGGAGAATGAAATGAGTAGAAGGTACATATGTCTGTTTCAGGATGATTGCCAGTACTTCATTATCCAGTCCTGTTTTTGTCTTTAGTGACCAAGATATCCTGTGTTTCAACTGGTGCAAATGGAAGATGGCTTCATCAGCTTAGGTCTGTGAACAAGAGGAAAAGAGCCTCTCTCCTCACTTCCCCCACCACCGCCCTCACCAACACATGCTCCTCATGTAACATGAGTGACCAACAGCATTTAATGCTTTTGCATGATGGAGATTTCTGTAGTTTTTACTATCCCATAAAAACCTTTCCCATTCTGACTGATATAAGCATTGTCTCACTTTTTTGTTGTTGAAGTTATTCAGTCCCTCATTCCTGTCTGATTTTTGACCCCATGGACTGCAGCATGCTAGGCTTTCCTGTCCTTCACCATCACCTGGAGTTTGCTCAAACTCATGTCCATTGAGTCAGTGATGCCATCCAACCATCTCATTCTCTGTCGTCCCCTTTTCCTATTACCTTCAATCTTTCCCAGCATCAAGGTCTTTTCCAATGAGTCAGCTCTTCTCATCAGGTGGCCAAAGTATGAGAGCTTCAGCTTCAGGATCAGTTCTTCCGATGAATATTCAGGGTTGATTTCCTTTAGGATTGACTGTTTTGATCTCCTTGCTGTCCAAGGGACTCTCAAGAATCTTCTCCAGTACCACAGTTTGAAAGCACCAGTTCTTTGGTGCTCAGCCTTTTTTATTGTCCAGCTCTCATATCCATACAAGACTACTGGTAAAACCATAACTTTGACTATATGGACGTTTGTCCTCAAAGTAATATCTCTGCTTTTTAAAATGCTGTCTAGGTTTGCCATAGCTTTACTTCCAGGGAGCAAGTGTCTTTTAATTTCACGGTTGCAGTCACCATCTGCAGTGATTTGGGAACCCAAGAAAGTAAAGCCTGTCACTGTTTCCATTGTTCCCCCATCTATTTGCCAAGATGTGCTAGGACTGGATGCCATGATCTTAGTTTATGAATGTTGAGGTTTAAGCCAGCTTTTTCACTCTCCTCTTTCACCTTCATCAAGAGGCTCTGCCATAAGGCTGGTGTCATTTGCATACCTGATGTTATTGATATTTCTCTCCCCACAATTCTGATTCCAGTGTGTGCTTCATCCAGCCTGGCATTTTACATAATGTACACTGCAGCCTGGCATTTCACATGATGTACCCTTCATATAAGTTAAATAAGCAGGGTAACAATATACAACCTTGACATAGTCTTTTGTTAGTTTTGAACCAGTCCATTGTTCCATGTCCAGTTCTAACTGTTGCTTCTTGACCTGCATACAGGTTTCACAGGAGGCAGGTAGGGTGGTCTGGTATTCCCATTTCCTTAAGAATCTTCCACAGTTTGTTGTGATCTACATAGTCAGAGGCTTTACTGTAGTCAGTGAAGTAGAAGTAGATATTTTTTCTGGAATTCTCTTACTTTTTCTGTGACCCAGTGGATGTTGGCAATTTGATCTCAGGTTCCTCTGCCTTTTCTAAATTCAGCTTGTACATCTGGAAGTTCTCACTTCACATACTGTTGAAGCCTAGCTTGAAGAATCTTCAGCGTTACTTTGCTAGCATGTGAGATGAGTGCAATTGTGTAGTAGTTTGAACATTCTTTGGCATTGCCTTTCTTTGGGATTGGAATGAAAACTGACCTTTTCCAATCTTGTGGCCATTTTTGGGATTTCCAAATTTGCTGGCATGTTGAGTGCAGGACTTTCACAGCATCATCTTTTAGGATTTGAAATAGCTCACCTGGAATTCCATTACCTCCACTAGGTTTGTTCTTAGCAATGTTTCCTAAGGCCCACTTGACTTCACACTCCATGATGTCAGGCTCTAGGTGAGTGATCACACCATCGTAGTTACCTGAGTCATGAAGATCTTTTTTTAAAGCTCTTCTGTGTATGCTTACCACCTCTTCTTAATACCTTCTGCTTCTGTTAGGGCCATACCATGTCTGTCCTTTATTGTGCCCATATTTGCATGAAACATTCCCTTAGTATCTCTAATTTTCTTGAAGAGATCTCTAGTCTTTCCCATTCTATTGTTTTCCTCTTTTGCAATTATATTGACCTTTGAGTTTATGCTCTGCAGGGGCATGGACGTGTAGATATTCTGTCCTATTTGGTATTACATATTGGAGAAAAGGGCTTCCCAGGTGGTGCCAGTAATAAAGACCCACCTTCCAATGCAGAAGACTTAAGAAATGTGGGTTCAATCCCTAGGTAAGGAACATCCCCTGGAGGAGGGCATGACAACCCATCTCAGTATTCTTGCCTGGAGAATCCCATGCACAGAAGAGCCAGTGGGCTTCAATCTCAAGGGTTGCAAAGGCCTTGATAAAACTGAAGCGACTTAGCACACACAAGCACATTGGAGAAAAGCCCATTTATTTTTTATATTTTAGTTTACTTTTATTGAAATATAGTTGATTTACAATATTAGTTTCCAGTTTACAACATGGTGATTCAATATTTTTATAGATTATACCCTATTTAAAATTATTACAAATAATGGCTCTTTTCCCCTATGCTGTACAGTATATCCTTGCTGCACATTTATTTTGCACATAGTTGCTCATGTCTCTTAATCCCATACCCTTATCATGCCCCAAAGCCAACTTAAATAGAGGAAAGGAAATGAACCCCAATGGAGAGAGCCTGACACCTCAGCACTCCCATTGTCAATTTTAATTGCTATCATTCCTTCAGATAATTTCTGTAGTAAGGATTATAAGCCCTTGAGAGGATAAACCCTCAAGGTAAAGAAACAATAGCTGGAAGCAGTCTCAAAAGTTTTACATTTGCTCAGAAAAAAATGTAGGGAGTGAATGCCCAAGGGCAGCCAGTCAGTTTCCATCAGTTCTTATCAAATCTTCATTTGAGCAGAGCTTTGTGAGGCATTGATATTATAAGTAGGGCTTCAGTTCCAGTGATCTAGGTCATTCCTATCGATTTATTCAGTGAAAGGTGAAGCAATGACAAAAGTTTTATTGGAGGAAAGGATGTCCCTATAAGCTATTTAAATTTTGGTCCCAAATGAAGGGTTTTTAGAACATTTTGAGGAAATAAGCTGCATAGCTCATTTTGTGGCATTTTACACAAGGATAATATCTGTAAATTTGCTATATAAAGTTTGTCTTCTTATAGTTTACCATGAGACATCAAGGTCATGTCTTCTAAAAGGGGTATCGTAGAACTGATAACAATCATGTTTTATGGAAGTTGGTCTATCACAGTCTATTACATTGTTACTATTGTTTTATGTAGAATCCTATATAAAAAACAGTTCAGTGGAAATTTCTAAGTGCAAGTATAAATTCTGAAATGATTAATTTGTATCTGCTCCATCGTTGTAGTCAATATCACACCAGAAATTTAGCATCTAATGTTTGAAAATACTAATAAATGATTAAATAGATCTGTTACAGAACCAGGGTCTAGCTCTTCTCTACTCAAAATTTATTAAATAGGCAAGGTTAGTGGGAAGTTTGCTTTCAGTTCGCTCCTGCAATAGTGGGAGGTGGTGGTGTGTGGGGCAGGGATAGACACCTGTCCTAAGGCGGACATCCTCCAACTGAGAGTCAGCCAGCAAGAGCTTTTAAAGGCTGAGGAAGGGGGTTACATGCAGAAACATAACAGTTCAGTTCAGTCGCTCAGTCGTGTCCGACTCTTTGTGACCCAAGGAATCTCAGCACACGAGGCCTCCTTGTCCACCACCAATCCCCAGAGTTCATTCAGACTCACATCCATTGAGTCAGTGATGCCATCCAGCCATCTCATCCTCTGTTGTCCCCTTCTCCTGCTGCCCCCAATCCCTCCCAGCATCAGGGTCTTTTCCAATGAGTCAATTCATCGCATGAGGTGGCCAAAGTACTGGAGTTTCAGCTTTAGCATCATTCCTTCCAAAGAAATCCCAAGGCTGATCTCCTTCAGAATGGACTGGTTGGATCTTCTTGCAGTCCAAGGGATTCTCAAGAGTCTTCTCCAATACCACAGTTCAAAAGCATCACAGTTCAACTCTCACATCCATATATGACCACAGGAAAAACCATAGCCTTGACTAGAAGGACCTTAGTCAGCAAAGTAATGTCTCTGCTTTTGAATACGCTATCTGGTTGGTCATAATTTTCCTTCTAAGGAGTAAGCGTCTTTTAATTTCATGGCTGCAGTCACCATCTGCAGTGATTTTGGAGCCCAAAAAAATAAAGTCTGCCACTGTTTCCACTGTTTCCCCATCTATTTCCCATGAAGTGATGGGACCGGATGCCATGATCTTCGTTTTCTGAATGTTGAGCTTTAAGCCAACTTTTTCACTCCCCTCTTTCACTTTCATCAAGAGGCTTTTTAGCTCCTCTTCACTTTCTGCCATAAAGATGGTGTCATCTGCATATCTGAGGTTATCGATATTTCTCCCAGATATCTTGATGCCAGCTTGTGTTTCTTCCAGTCCAGCATTTCTCGTGATGTACTCTGCATATACGTTAAATAAGCAAGGTGACAATATACAGCCTTGATGTACTCCTTTTCCTATTTGAAACCAGTCTGCTCCATGTCCAGTTCTAACTGCTGCTTCCTGACCTGCATACAGATTTCTCAAGAGGCAGGTTAAGTGGTCTGGTATTCCCATCTCTTGAAGAATTTTCCACGGTTTATTGTGATCCACACAGTCAAAGGCTTTGGCATAGTCAATAAAGCAGAAATAGATGTTTTTCTGGAACTCTCTTGCTTTTTCGATGATCCAGCAGATGTTGGCAATTCGATCTCTGGTTCCTCTGCCTTTTCTAAAACCAGCTTGAACATCAGGGAGTTCACCGTTCATGTATTGCTGAAGCCTGGCTTGGAGAATTTTGAGCATTACTTTACTAGCGTGTGAGATAAGTGCAATTGTGCAGTAGTTTGAGCATTCTTTGGCATTGCCTTTCTTTGGGATTGGAATGCAAACTGACCTTTTCCAGTCCTGTGGCCACTGCTGAGTGAGGTAACTCCTCTTGGCCACCACCCTTCGGGCATGGGATCCTCCCGGCTTCTGCCCCTGACCTCGGACGTGGGGTTGCTCCTCTTGGCCGTGCTTAGTGCACCAGTCGCAGCTGCCCGCGCTTAGTGCAGAAACAACACAGTCTGCTCCAACAGTCATCTTGAAATGGTCATCGGTGGTCTGACCAGCATCATCTTGATTGTTTTAGGTACAATTAACGTTCAATTCCAGGGTCTGTTGGTTTCCATTTCCTTAAGGCAAGTTCTTGGAATTGTGGCAGCTTGTGTTATGGCTACAGTCTGGTCACCATATAGTTAACTTCCTCACCGAGTGTTTCAGTATCTATAAGACAGCTCACAGGATATGGCTCAGTATATTATGTCCCTTGAGAAGAAACTAAAGGTCCTTGACTATGCTTAATGACTGAACTATTATTATTTGGTCTCCTTTATTTTCCTTCATTTCTGCCTGTTTTCATTTCTCTGATTAAACTTAATCTTTGGCTAAAGTTTTTCCACAGAAAAATGGCAGGCAGAGGAATGGGGTGGGGACAGGGGAAGAACCACAGCATCCTGCTCCATTTCAATTCCAAAGACCAAAAAGAATTGGAATAAAACAATGCACCTATCCCTAAATTGTGTATTTTATATTGTGTTGTAATTATTAAGGGAACAGTTGCAGAGTATGAATACATTAGTTTGTTTATCTTAAAATATTTATATCAAGATTTCCCTTAGCGTCTACGTTTTGCTGTGCTGTGCTTAGTTGCTCAGTTTTGTCCGACTCTTTGTGATTCCATGGACTGTAGCCTGCCAGGCTCCTCTGTCCTGGGGATTCTCCAGGCAAGAGTACTGGAGTAGGTTGCCATGCCCGCCTCCAGGGGATCTTCCTGACCCAGGCATTAAACCCACATTGCAGGTGGATTCTTTACCACCTGAGCCACCAGGGAAGCCCAGCATCTACATTGATTAAGCCTTAATTTAGCATTATACATAGTAGATTGATTGCATCCGTGGCCCTAATTCTTTATCTATCCCTTCCCTCTGTCACGTATCTTTGTAGTGCCTTCTAAACTGACTCTGCATCATTATGGGACTTGCTTTAGTTAGTGGAGCATTAACAAGAATGATTTAAGCAGAGTCTTGCAGATGGTTTTGCCTTGTGGGTCTTTCTTGCTCTTACACATTTGCCATCTATCATGGCAATAAGTAACTGACACAGTAAAGGACGTTTAGTCCAGTATTTGAGATTACCAAATAGAGATCATTCCTGGTGGATACATGATAACTAGTCAGTGGAGAAAATGAACCTTCATATAATGATCAAAATTAACATGACTAATAAGGAACAAGTGAACACATGTGCCTCTGGATATGATACCCTGAGAATATTTAATGTGTGGTGATGTTTTCCCTAGGGAGAGAACACAGTTTAGAAGATATTTTGTGAATGTGTTTGCTGAGATTTGAGAAGTGTTGACATACAAGTCAAAGAAGATGATAGGAATACATCTTTAGGAATTTGTTTTCTTTTGTAAAATGCATTTTGTTATTACTTTTCATTTTATCACTGGAGTATAATTGCTTTACAATATTGTGTCCATTTCTGCTGTACAAAGTGAATCAGCTATAAGTACACATATAAGCCCTCCCTCTTGAGCCTCCCTCCTACCCTACCCCCATCCCGCGCCTCTAGATCATCACAGAGCACTGAGCTGAGCTCCCTGTGCTATACAGCAGGTTTCCACTAGCTGTCAATTTACACATGGTAGTGTATATATGTTAATGCTACTCTCCCAATTTGTCCCACCCTCCTTTCCCCTGCTGTGTCCACACGTCCGTTTTCTATGTCTGCATCTTGCAAAAGGAATTTGTATTCTCTGAGCTATCATAATGCTTTGTGACTCCTGTTATAGTACACATTAGTCCTTGTCATTTGTTTCTCCCTTAGAGTGTATTCTCCATTAAGGGAGAACCACTTGGAATCTGTTCATTCTCACCACCTCTTTGAACACCTCCAATAGAACATGCAGCTTAATCCATTTAGTAAATACTTATGAAAATAATAACCTGGGGGACTTCCCTGATGGTCCAGTGGCTTGGACTTTCACACTCCCAATGCAGGGGGTCTGGGTTCAATCCCTGGTCAGGGAACTAGATCCTCCATGCCACAACCAAGACCCAGCACAGTCAAATACACAAATATAAGTATTAATATTAAAAAATATACTAGCTTGATAAACATGTATTAAGATAAAAAATGAATTAAATGAAAACTTATTATGAACTTAAACAAGAATTTATTATGTGACATACAGTCATATAATTAATACGTTTACATGAATTCTATTTCTTAATCTACTCAACAACTACACTATGAATATATAATATCATCATTTTCATTTCAAAGATAAAGAAATTAAGGTCAAAAGCAGTTATAGAAGCTGCTAAGGTCACACAGTTGACAAGTGGCGATCTGCATTCCCAAGTGCTCTGCTACAAACTAATTTAAGGTATGTCAGTTTTAAGTAGTACTATAATAGTAACTGAAGGGAGGTGGTACACACAGAGCAAATATGGATGGAGGTTGATAGGGAAGGTCTGTCAGTGCATCTTTAAATTATGGAGAGAAATTTTGATGAACAGGATTTGGGGCAGGATTTGGGGGTAACTGTCTTAACCTGGCTATTGGGAACATTCAATGTCACCTAGCAATAAATAGTTATTTGACATCCTACAAAGGTGTATTTACAAACTTACTATAGTTCAGAGATGAATGGTTAACCAGTTGCAATGCATGAAAGTTTTATTTTTCCTGGCAACTGACACTGTTATCTTACAGGTTTTTTTTTAACAGGCACAAGTTCTTTAAGTTGCTTAACTCTGCATCAATTTAATAGAATTCTTAACATCAAAAACCTGAGAAATAATTCCAACTATAATAAGGAGGTCTGGTGTGAAGTAGTATCTCACTTTATCTGCCACAAGTTATGTCAGCGCTATTTAGCATTTTGGATGAGCAACAATTGTGAACCAATGCTGTTAAGGATT